>NC_091438.1:109023060-109328774 GCF_964237555.1 Oryctolagus cuniculus | reverse complement strand
CAGTCTGCTTTTATATGGATTTTGAGTGCTCTAGGGTTCACTTAATAAATATCCTCTGGGTTATGTATACAATGATGAGAGTTACTAAGACTACAGAGGAAAGAAAGACTATCATTTATTAAAGAGTTTATAATTATTTTATACACTCTCACAAAGAAAATATTACCAATCCTATTTTATTATCAAAGTTTAGGGGGAACCAAGTTTCTTGTTTAGGTTACACAACTAAGTAGGTAATACAGCTAGTCGTTGAATAGTTAATAATGTACCCCAAATGGCCATAGTAGCTGAGGTTGGGGCCAATCTGAAGCCAGGTGCTTCTTCTGGGTATCCCACATGGGTACAGGGGCACAAGGGCTTGGGCCATCTTCCATTGCTATTCCAGGCCATAAGAGAGCTGGATGGGAAAAGGAGCAGCTGAGACATGAACCAGTGCCCATATGGGATCCCGGTGCCACAGGTGAAGGCTTAACCCACTACGCCACAGTGCCGGCCCCTAGCGACCGTATCACTCTTCTTAAAACATGTTGGATTGTTACTTCCCTAATGGTCTTCAACTGGCTTGCCTCTGCTGAACAAATAAAGTCTGAACATAGCCTGGGACCATCACTGACAATGATGTGGCCCAGGTCTACCTGTCCATCAACTTGCTTCTCTGTCTTCTTAGCTCATGTTGTTCTCTTTATATAGCACATTTTATATTACACATTTTTCAAAATCCAACTTCCTAGTGAAGCATGAAGCTTTCATTACTGGAGTCCGCATGGCTTTCTGACAAACAGTGCACAGTGCAATAACTAGAATTGATTTTAAAATCACAAATCCTGGGGGTGGGTGTTGTGGTGTAATGGGTTAAACTGATGCTTGTGACACCTGCATCCCATGTCATAGTGTCTGGGATGCAGTCCTGCCTCCAGTTCCCATCTAGCTTCCTACTTAAAAACCTGGGAGGCAGCCGGTGATGACCCAAGTACTTAGGTTCCAGCTACCACATGGGGAATATGGATATAGTTGCTGACTCCTGGTTTCAGCCTGTCCCCAGCCCTGGCAGTTGTAGCCATTGGGGGAGTGAACCAGTGGGTGAAAGCTCTCTTACCTCTGTCACTCTGTCTTTCAAATAAACATTTAAAAAAAGTTATTGGAAATGGGCTGGTATTGGGGCTGTAAACTGCTGCCTGTGATGCTGGCATCCCCTTAGGAGCAACATTTCAAATCCCAGCTCTCTGTTAATGCACCTGGGAAAGCAGAGGAAGGTGGCCCAAGTGCTTGGGCCCCCAACACCCATGTGGTAGACCCAGATAGAGTTCCTGGCTCTTGGCTTTGGCCTGACTCAGCCTTGGCTATTGCAGTCATTTGGGGAGTAAACCAGTGGATGGAAGATTCTCTGTAACTCTGCCTTTCAGATAAGTAAATAAATTTTTTTAAAAAGGTTATTGAAAACAGATTGCTGCTCTTTAAAAACAAATCATAAATCCTTTAAGGACTATCTAATCATCTCAACTTGAGGTGAACTATGTTTGCCATGAATTCTTTTAACATCATTCTTCAATTGGTACTTACTGTAATAGAGAGGAATGTTTAAACTCCTTATACCCAAGAGGAAGGAACTTTTGTCAAGTCTCTTTATACCCCATAAAAGTGTGACAAATTTGGCCAGAGTCCAGAATATTGGTTAGTCTTATATTAGTAATATTTTTATTTACGTATCTATTTTTTTTTAACATAGAAACCTTTTATTTAAGGTATGGAAACTTCATGCATTTCATACATATCTATTTTTAAAAGACATTTGTTTACTCGAAAGGCAGGGTTACAGAGAGAGAGAGAGACAGACAGAGAGAGAGACAGAGATCTTCCATCTGCTAGTTCACTCTCCAAATGGCCACAATGGTTGGAGCTGGGCCGGGCTGAAGCCAGGAGCCAGGAGCCTTTTCCAAGGCTCCCACATGGATACAGTGGCCTAAGGACTTGGGCCGCCTTCTGCTGCCTTCCCAGGCACATTAGCAGGAAGCTTGGTTGAGAGTGGAGAAGTATAACAACTAGGACTTGAGCCAAAACCCACATGGGATGCCGGCATTGAAGGCAGCAGCTTTACCTATTACACCACAATGCTGGTCCCTTTTACTAGTAATATTATAGGTCACTATTTTTACACAACACTTTTTTTTTTTTTAAGTATTTTATTGTGTGGCATGACAGGTTAAGCTGCCACCTGCTACCCTGACATCCATGTTGGAGCACTGTTTGGTTCTAGTTTTTTTTTTTTTTTCTTTTCAAGATTTATTTATTTATTTGAAAGGCAGATTTACAGAGAGGCAGAGGCAGAGAGAGATCTTCCATCCACTGGTTCACTCCCCAAATGGCAGCCACGTCCAGAGTTGGGCAGATTCGAAGCCAGGAGCCAGGAGCCTCCTCCATGTCTCCCATGAGGGTGCAGAGGCACAGGCACTTGGGCCATCCTCTACTACTTTCCCAGACCATGGCAGAGAGCAGGATTGGAAGTGGAGCAGCCGGTCTCAAATCAGCCACCACATGGGATACCAGCACTGCAGGCAGTGGCCCCACCCACTATGCCATAGCACACCACCACCACCCCCCCCCTTTAAAATTTTATTTCTTTATTTGAGGGGTAGAATTACAGACAGAGGGAGAGGGAGAGAGAGAGAGAAAGGTCTTCCACCTACTGGTTCACTCCTCAAATGGCTACAATGGCCAGAGCTGGGCCAATTCAAAGCCAGATACCAGGAGCCTCTTCCTGGTCTCCCATGTGGGTGCAGGGCCCCAAGGACTTGGGCCATCTTCTACTGCTTTCCCAGGCCAAAGCAGAGAGCTGGATCAAAAGGGGAGCAACCAGAGCTAGAACCAGTGCCGATATGGATGCCAGCACTGCAGGCAGAGGATTAATCTGTGCCACAGCACCGGCCCCTATATAACACTCTTAAGCACCGTGAGGTTTCCTCACCACTGCCTACTCTCAAGGACACCTGACTTGTGCTTCCTGATGTCATGTGGTTGGGAGACTGTCATGAAGACCTACAAACATGTCAGGCAGGCCTATGGTCTTCACAGCTTTTAGAGGCATGTGTATGCTGGAGCCCTTTTCAAAACTTCAGCTCAGGTTTAGGAAAGCAGAGTTCATGAATTAGATTCAGTGTGGGACTGAAAAGATTCCAATTCTGCTTGAAGGTGCAACAAGGCAAGCTAGCAGAGGGCTTGCCATGTTGCAGGTTATCAATTCTAATGCTATCTACTAATCTTGTTACCTCCTCACTGGCTTCACAGTTCTTGTCTGTACTTCTAATGGCCAGAACCCTTGAACTGAAGTCTGAACTTGTATCACCTATCATAGCTTGCCTCACCTTATTACTGTTTCATGTGTCTTTTTGTCCTTAACTTGGTTATTCAGTTGCAAAGGTTGTTATACATAGAATTTTGTTCACTAAGCCTCAGAGTTTTGTTAACCAAGTGACTTATCTACCTTATTACTAAAGTGTCCCAACATATTCTGTCAACATGAGTCAAAATCATGCTTTTTCTCTTCCTCTCCCTTACTGTTCTTTGCCTTTGCCTGTGACCCCTGAGTTGTTGTCTCCGCTGCTCTCTTGTAACACTGCTTCATAAAGGCTACACTTTTAAAGGCTCTGGGAGTGAATCTGTGTGGGGCAGCTCTCCTCACTGAACAGTTACAGGGGAAGAGTAATCATGGAGTGCAAGGGAGAACTGGAGCTGCTGTGCAGGAAAGTTGGCCACAGTGGTATCAGGAGGTCTACGTGTGTCTCAGGCTTCTGGGGGCACAGAACACAATCAGGGAGTTTAACACTTATAGGAGTTCAGCCTAATATAACTGCAGGCATCTTGGTCATAACTGTCACCCCAACCCCTACGAGGTAAACAGTGAAGTCATTAAGATAGCCTGCTGCCCTGTTGTCTGGAATATTAGTACTTCTTGAGAAAGTCCAAGTGTATGTTGGTTAGTCACAGGCCATGTTTTTCTTTTTATTTTTTATTTAGTAAATATAAATTTCCAAAGTACAGTTTATGGATTACATTGGCTCTCCCCTCCCCCATAATTTCCCTCCCACTCGCACCCCTCCCATCTCCCGCTCCCTCTCCCATTCCATTCACATCAAGATTCATTTTCAATTATCTTTATATACAGAAGATCGATTCAGTATATATTAAGTAAAGATTTCATCAGTTTGCACCCACACAGAAACACAAAGTGTAAAATACTATTTCAGTACTAGTTATAGCATTACTTCACATTGGACAACACATTAAGGACAGATTCCACTTGAGAAGTAAATACACAGTGACTCCTGTTATTAACAATTTGACACTCTTGTTTATGGCATCAGTAATCTCCCTAGGCTCTAGTCATGAGCTGCCAAGGCTATGGAAACCTTTTGGGTTTGCCGACTTCGATCTTATTCCGACAGGGTCATAGTCAAAGTGGAAGTTCTCTCCTCCCTTCAGACAAAGGCACCTCCTTCTTTGATGGCCCCGTTCTTTCCACTGGGATCTCACTCGCAGAGATCATTCATTTAGGTCTTTTTTTTTTTTTTTTTCCCCAGAGTGTCTTGGCTTTCCATGCCTAAAATACTCTCATGGGCTCTTCAGCCAGATCTGAATGCCTTAAGGGCTGATTCTGAGGCCAGAGTGCTATTTAGGGCATCTGCCATTCTATGAGTCTGCTGTGTATACAGGCCATGTTTTTCTATAAAACCTTTTTCTTCTGTCCCATAGGACAAGGATCCATTGTCTTTAGGTCACGTGAGCCTATACTTCTGTCCGTAAGTCCCCCAGTAAATTATATTCTATAATCTTGGGTTTGTCTACCTCTTTCTTTGTTCTCACAGTACCTTCCATTTTTGGCAGCCAATTCTTGTATACTGGGCTTCCCCACAATGACAATTTCCCTCCCCTATTCATACCAGTAGAGCAGCTATGACAAAGGCACAAGAGAGAAGCTGTGACAGAACATGGATGGAGGAGAGGGATCTCAGGAAGCCTAGAACAAGGCATGTTATAAACAGGTTTTGAAAGACTGGTAAGATTTTGATCATAGTGAGGGAAAATGAATGCTAGGCAGAGGAGACAAGAACAAGTTAGGGAAGTTAAAAAGGAACTTGCTGGGGGAGCGAGTCTAGGAAATGGCAAGTAATCTAGAGTTCACGAGGCACAAGGGAGACACTGGGGAGGTAAACTGTGGTCAGATCATCAACAGTCCTAATATCAGTCTAAATTTGGATTTTATTATGGATATGGTGGGGTGATATATTCTAAAGCATAGATTTTGCTCAGTAGCAGGACAGGCTGTAGGGGAAAGGGGCTAGAGGACAGAAAGGTAGGTTTCTATGGGGAAAACAGTAATCTAGATGACAGTTAATAGAGGGATAAACTAGTCCATTTTAAGAAGTGATCTGATCTGGTACCTGTTTGGATATGAGGACAAAAAGAGAGGCTTTTGAGCTGATCAATGGGATGACAGAATTCCTAGAAAGGTGTAAGGAAGAACAATTTGAAGGGGAAATAATTAAAATATTTGGGGTCATTGTATGGTGACAAACGATTTATAGCTCGAAAGGAAGGTCACAGATAGATATGGAAATCACATAAAGAAAGGTAAAAGCGAAAGTCAAGGGAACGGATGAGATTATGAAGAAAGTAACCTCAAGTAAAAAAGGAAACATATCAAAGCACAAACTAGAAAAATGCCTCAAAGGTGAAGTTGTTATATTTTACTGTGATCTCTCTCAATGGTTTCTCATTAGAAGGGAACCTTGGGGTGTGCACTGTGCTATGGGAGGTTAGGCCACCACTTGGGACACATGTACCCTGTATAGAAGTGCCAGTTTTGAGTCTCTGGCTGCTCTGTTTCTGATCCAACTTCCTGCTAATGCACCTGGGAAGTCAGCACATGATAGCTTAAGTTCTTGGGTCCCTGCCACCCATCTGGGTGACCTGGATGGAGTTTTAGACTCCTATCTTCGACCTGGCCAGCCCCAGGTTTTAGGTGCATTTACGGAAATGAACCAGCAGATGGAAGATTTTTGTCACTGTGCTTCTCAATAAATAATAAATCTTTTTAAAAAGGGGGGATTTTAGTTAATTCTTCTAAGTTTTCTGAAAGTACTACTCAAATTAAAGGCTAGGCCGGTGCCGCAGCTCACTAGGCTAATCCTCCGCCTGCGGCGCCGGCACCCCAGGTTCTAGTCCTGGTTGGGGCGCCGGATTCTGTCCCAGTTGCCCCTCTTCCAGTCCAACTCTCTGCTGTGGCCCAGGAAGGCAGTGGAAGATGGCCCAAGTGCTTGGGCCCTGCACCCACATGGAAGACCAGGAAGAGGCACCTGGCTCCTGGCTTCGGATCGGTACAATGCGCCAGCCGTAGTGGCCATTTGGGGGGTGAACCAATGGAAAAAGAAGACCTTTCTCTCTCTCTCTCACTGTCCACTCTGCCTGTCCAAAAAAAAAAAAAAAAAAAAAAATTAAAGGCTCGAAAGAACACTCCTGGAGCAGGTATTGTGGTACAGTGTGTTAGGCCACTGCCTGGAACTTCCACATCTTATATTGCTGTGCCCAGGATCGAATCCTGCCTCTGCTTTCAAAACAGCATCCTGCTAATGCACTGGGAGGCTGAAGATGATGGCCGAAGTTCCTCAGTTCCTGCCACCCACCTGGAGATCCAGATGGAGTTCCTGGCTCTTTGCTTCAGACTGGCCAAGCCCTGGCTATTGTGGGAATTTGTGGAGTGAACCAGCAGATGGATGATTCTCTTTCGCCCTCCCCGGCTTTTCAAATAAACAAATAAATAATTTTTTAAAAAAACTCTAAAATGTGATGCTCTTTTCTAGAATCCATGAACATAAAGCTATTATCAGTACTCTTAAATTCCCCAAAAGTTTATCAATGAGTCTACCATGCACTAAATCTATGTATTCAGTTGCTAAATGTTTAACTGAATATGTATCTGTGATCACCAATATAAGAGTTCTCTGTTGGATTTTCATGGGTCTTAAGTTTTATTACATGTTTAATCCTATAATGAATGTGTGTACATATATTATATAGTACATTCTCACTTAATAGGAAAGTAAATCCTTGACCAGTAGTGAAACCTGCCATTCTCAGATTACTACTGTGTAGCAGTCAAGAGCATAAGCTCCAGTCCAGACTACTCAGCTTACACTCCTGGCTTTCTCCTGGGACAAGGAATTTAACTTCTTTGTGCCTCCGTTTCTTCCTTATCAAGATTAAAAGGAGTAAATATGAAGTGCTTAAAACACAGACTGGGACATAAAAGATGTTCAATAATTATTAGCTATTATGATAAACTACTATTTTTATGTATAACAGAAAGAACATTTTAATTAAAGTGACACAGTTTTCTTTCTGTATGTTTGCAAATATTTTAAGAACAGCTAGTTTGTAAGGAAGCTAATACTAATCACTTGAGATACCAGTTCCAAAAAAATATATTTTGAGGTAGAATATAATTCTTTCATTTAGCTTTAATGTTTTTTTCAAAGAGATATCAAGCAGAATCTGCTTTGCTTCTAAGAATCTTAATATTGATGCCACTAAGGCTGAGATAATGCCAGTTCTTAATGTGAACCTTCAGTAAAATCACATCATGATTCAAACTGTTTCTAGTTTATATGTATATAATAAGCTATTTGTAAACAAATCATTTTCACTTATATAGCTGAATCAATAGGAATTATTTTGATAGAAAGGTATAACTAATTGATATCTAATTATTTACTTAATCAATTTAGCACTTTTCCAAATTTAACAGACTTGTTATGTCTTGTTCAATTAGATGTGTCCTACAGAAACCATACCCTACTTGTCAGTAGCTCTCTAGCTATTTGGATGGTACTCAATTAAGGACTCTCTTCATCCTCAGTTGAAATGTACTCTTCTGACTTTCAAAGCTAGCCTCATCAGTTCAACAGTGTTCTTTTTCAATTAGCCTCTAACGCAGATTTTGTCAGACTTCCTGCCAGTTTATAAGAATAGATTGAACAGAATTTCTAATGGCGCTTCAAAGCTCATGTCCCTTTTTGTTTTATAGAAATTCAGTACTCAGTACTAAATCTGATAATATAAATAAAATGTTCTGCACATGAACAAAAACAATGAAATTTAACAAGGTTAAACTGAATTAGAAAGATTTGAAATAGTACCTCAGTTTAAAGCAGCTTTAAGAAATTCATAGCTGTCCAGACAACGTAATTCTGTATGAAAGAAAAAGACTTTTTTTTTCAAAAAGTTCAAATAACTTGTCACAGTGTATGTTATATAATAAATGCTGAATCAAAATGAAATTAAAATAATATACAGTTTTATTTTACATTATAAATAGCAGTTTTGGGGCTATAAATTTTTGTTTCAATACTCACCAATTAGGCTGATTCTATTTCAAAATGTATAGTTGAAAATTTACTATGAAAATGGCAAAGACATTTGTTATCATAATGTATGTTAGTACCACTGTTAGTATACTCTTTGTGCTCTACTGAAATTGTTTGTGTTGGATTCTGTCCTCCTGAGGGCAAGACTGTGTCTGTCTTGTTTGTTGGTATATTCCCAAGACCAGAACAATGCCTGGCTCACAGTAAATATTTAATAAACATTAAGTTAATAAGGTATGTAAAGAAGTAACCATATTTGAAATATTTGAAAATATTTAGATAAATCTTTAAGACATTTTTAGAGTGGTCACTTGTTTGTTGTTCACACATTCCCTGTACTGCACTTGGCCATTCTATCCAGGTTGGGCCATGGCACAAAGACAGCACTTTTTTTGGCCAAAGAACAGCCCAGAAAGATCCTTATTCCAAAGGATCACAAAGCACTACAACATGATGCATTTACAAATATTCAGACGAGTGCTGTGTAAGCCTAGAAGAGGAAGCTATTTAGCTTTACTTAGGAGCCCTGGAGATGGCTTCATAGCTGACCTTGAAGGATGAGCAGGAGTTGTCAGAGAAGGAAAAAAGAGCAGCCCAGGAATTAAGAAAAGTGGTAAATGGAGTCCTGAAAGAGAGATTCCAGAGGACTGAATCATATGATATGAATAGCATGACCATTCTCCTATCTGAGGTCTGAGCTGGAGGAAAAGTCACCTAATATTTACATATTACACAAGTCTTGCTTTTAACTACTTAGCTATATACTATTATTAATACCTGCTTTATTTCAATGTGTGTTTAAAATATGTAAACCACTTATATAGGGAATTTCTTTTTTTTGTGGAGCTCTTTTGATTACTCCACGGGTAAAGTGGAAAAAAAATTCACCTGTCAGGTGACATAAAACCAATTTCTCCTAAGTGTGCCAGAATAATTTTTCTTCACCTCTAGAACAGCTCGTCTTCAGTCTATTCATTACTGTCTTTTTATAGTATTTTTATTTAATAAAACCTATTAAGACTACCATACAAATCTCTTTACTTATGCTTTTATCTTTTAACTGATCAATTTTTATATTGCTGACATCCCTTCTTCACCATTTGCTCATTTAAAAATTCATAGTATGGGAGATATGTCTCTGGGGGAAATGTCTATAAAATTTGTTACAGCTGGCAAATGTGTATGAGTCAGTGATAGCACATGACTAAATGCTTCACAGAAAATAAAATTTGTTTCTGTAGTAAGCAGAACTGTTTAAATGTTATTTATTTTTATGTTTCAAAGAAAATATATTGTGAAGTGCTGCATTGATTTAATACGCAACAATGTCTGTGTACACGCTGTAGAAGGAAAATTTATGAAACCTTTGCACAACTCCTTTAATTGAATTTTCCAAATCTCTCACCACACACAAATAATCAATATCTTCTGCAGAGAAAACCAGTCAGAATTATTACAGTCTTTCTTTTCAATTTTGTTGTCATCAGCACATACAGAGCACCTGGATATTTGTAATGTCTGAAGGCAAGTTATTTACACCTCTTAAGCACATAATTGCTATTAAGTGAGCCAAATCTAGTTTTAAAATTTTTTTACTGATATTATTTAAAAGAAAAATTATCATACTTCTAGCAAGTATAAAAAATTTTAAATCATAGAAAAAGTTTAAAAGCCTTTGAAAAAATAATAAACTATTTTGTTTCTCCTTAAATCCTAGACAAATCTCAAGTAAGCATTTTCAGCAGTCGAAATGTATCCCCCCAGTGATGAACAGTACAAAACAAGAGTACTAAATTTATTAGTAGGAAAGGTATGACCAGGTACACAGCAAACATGACAGCTGAATCCTTAAAAAGAGCTCGGGGACTCAGCTGTACATTAATGTATATTTGCGCTACCAAAATTAATAGCTCCATTTTTTAATCTCCAGATAAACCCAGAATGTTAAAGCTAGGGGGAATTCTTGTTGTTTCCTGTAAAACTCATCATGTCTAAACTTCAAACCTCAGTGCTTTTAAAACTGAAGTATCTGTCTGAAAAAAGCCACTGCTTAATGTTAAGATATAATAGAAAAAGCTAAGAGGGTAGCAGTCTTCTGGGAGTAAAGTTATTTTGCTGATATGATGAATACTTTTTCAAGACTGAGGGTGGGGAAGGACAACATATTTTTATGCTTAAAAAATACTTCAGTGGGTGGTAGAATGAATAGGCAATAACAAAGTATTTTATGTTTTAGAACAGAAGGAGTTTAAAATTTGCACTGCAGTCTAAGAATCTGATAATTCTGAAATCCTATAACAAAGATGAATTTTATAAGAATAAAGTTAACTAAACAAATAGGAACATTATAATTATGCTTTTTTATAAAGACTGAACTAGAAATTTTAAAATATTTTCTATTACAAACAGCTGAAACAACTTTTTTGAACAATGTAAAGTTCAGATGGTTACATTTCATTTAAAATATGCATACTGCAACCTACACAATTATTCTCAAAAAAGATAAAATATGTTTTGGACTGAAGCTAAGTGTCCAGATTTCATATCTTGGCAACTGCTCTACAATTTGCTTACATTCTTTTCAAAAACATTTTGTTTACTGGAAGAACTAGTCATAGACAAACAATGATGGTATTTTTAAATGTCCCCAGGAAAAAAATGAAAATAGTAAGTACTACATAATGCCATCTATTGACCAAAGAATATCTGTATCAAGTTGTTTAAAGTAGAGGTTGATTATGTAAAGTAAATAAATTTCATGCTTTGCCATGTGATGACAATGTGACATTCCATCTGTATTAACCCACTGAATGGTCATATGTTTTAAATCTTCAGCAGAACAAATTTAAAATAATTGTGAAAATTCACACTAAATTCTACCAGAAAAAGAATTTTCCACTTCATTATTTTCCTAGCAGTCAGAAAGCTGATTTTAAGGAAAATGAAGTTAGATTTACTTCCTAGATAACTTTTTTTAATAACTTTTTTTAAGTAAATAACTTTAAATTTACTTCCTAAAGAGAGAAGCCTTCATTTGTTCAAGATATTCTCTTTGATTCATATATTCTATGAGGGTATTTCATGATATATACAAGGTCCAGTTCTTCTAAAAACCAAGATGGTCTGTTTAAAGCACTAGAGTGTTACTTTTACAATTGTACTCATCTGCCTGTAATCAAGACTGCAACAGATATTAACAAAGGAAACTAGCACTGAAATGAAAAAAAAAAAAAACAACAGACATAAGAGACCAACTTGAAGGGGCAATGAGGGCAACGACAGCATAAATATTGCAATTCGGTTGGTATTATCTTTTTTTCCACTTGATGCCCCCTTCTATAGCTGTCAGAGGGCTATTCTTTTTTTTTTTTTTTTTTTTTTTTTTTTAATTTATTTCTTTAAGAGGTAGAGTTACAGACAGAGTGAGGGAGAGACAGGGAAAATGGTCTTCCATCTGCTGGTTCATTCCCCAAATAGCCACAACAGCTGGATATGGGCCAATCCAAAACCAGGAGCCAGGAGCTTCTTCCAGGTTTCCCACATGGGTGCAGGGGCCCAAGTACTTGGACCATCTTCCACTGCTTTCCCAGGCCATAAGCAGAGAGCTGGATCAGAAGAGGAGGAGCAGCTTGACACGAACTGGCGCCCTTATGGGATAACAGCACTGCAGGCGGAAGCTTAGCCTACTATGCCACAGCACCAGCCTTAGTATTGTGTATTTTAAAGGTCTCGGGAAACTTTTACAAGGATCTGAGAGACAACCCCCCTCCCCCCCAGAAAAAAACAAAAAAAAGAATCCAAAGGACAGTCTTGATAGTGCAACATGCATTTAGCTTACTCTTTTTCCTGATTATGTAAATGAAGCAAATACAATATATACTTTAGGACTTATTTACATTTCATATGATTTCTAATATTATGAAGATTACTAAAACATTTTGAAATTAAATAGTACTTCACAGTAACACAGTTAAAAAGTAAATTAGAAATTTCTATAGAAGGCTGAAGGTCAGGGGCAGATGCTTAGCCTCACGGTTAAGATCATGTCCTTCAGCAGGGTATCTAGGCATTCAACTCTGGCTCCTGGCTCTAGTTTCTTGCTAATACAAAACCTGGGAAGCATCAGTAACGGCTCAAGTAATTGGTTTCCTGTCATCCATTTGGAAGTCCTGCAGTTGAGTTCCCAACTTCCAGCTTTACCTGGGCTTAGTAGCCCTGGTAGTTATCGCCATTTAAGGAATCAATCAGTACATGGAAGTTCTCTCTTTCTCTGTGCTTCTCAAAGACGTGAAAATAAAAGTCACATCTCAAAATAAGGAACACACAAAGAAAATCAGTTTGACATTAAAAAAAAAAAAACAAAACAGAAAACAAAAACCAAAGTCCTCTTAAAAAATGTGGTGCAGCAGGTTAAGGTCCCAGCCTGCAGTGCTGGCATCCCCTATAGCTGCTGGTTCTAGTCCCAGCTGCTCCACTTCTGATCCAGCTCCCTGCTAATGTGCCAGGGAAAGCAGTAGAGGATGGCCCAAGTCCTTGGGCCCTTGCATCCATGTGGGAGATCCATCCAGAAGAAGCTCCTGGCTTCTGACTTTGGATCAGCTCAGCTCCGGCTGTTGCAGCAATTTGGAGAGTGAACCAGTAGATGGACAACCTCTCTTTGTCTCTACCTCTCTCTGTTAACTCTTTCAAATAAATAAATTAATTAAAAAAGATGCTGTGTGATATGCTGGCATTCCATATGGGTATTGTTTCAAGTTCCAGTTGCTCCACTTCCAATCCAGCTCTCTGCTAATACATTCGGAAGATGGCCCAAGGGTTTGGGCCCCTGCCACCCATGTAGGAGACCCGGAAGAAGCTCCTAGCTCCAGGCTTAGATTTGGCCCTTGCCATCTGGGGAGTGAACTAATGGATGGAAGATCTCTCTCCTCTTCTCTTTCTCTCTCCTTCTGCAGTGTTGCTGTAAAGATCTGCTGGTTCTATTACTGGGAATATAGTAATTACTGGTACTCAATAAATGGCAGTCACTGGTGTGGAAGGCTGCCCAACGCACTTGGTGGACTGGGAAACTCCCTAAGCTAAGGGCAGTGCAGGCAGAAATGCAGATTACCTGGCTGGGAAAACCTGTTGGGATTACAGGAAAACTCATCCTAAGAAGATGGCTACAGTTACAAGTATACTCCTCAGATTATAATCTATTTTGTAGTGGCAGTTAGTCTGCCCACTGCTCCCTTTTACTGTTTAGCAGCAGCCAGCTACCTTCTAGCTTTACTGCCCACCCACTCTCTTACAATGGGTTCAATAAATCTAACTGCTCACTCTATCTGACTGCTCTGATGAATTCTTTCACCACCTACAATGCCAACCTCAATTGGTTGCTTTCTGTGACAACTGGTACTAAAAATTGGTGGACTAAAACATGGCCTAACTCCACTTGCAGAGACTGCTAAATGGCATCTATGTCAGTAATAATAAAATGATCACTCTTTTTTTTAAAGATTTATTTATTTTATTTGAAAGGCAGAGTTACAGAAAGGCAGAGGCAGAGAGAGAGAGAGAAGTCTTTCATCCACTGGTTCACTCTCCAGATGGCCACACTGGCTGGAGCTGAGCCAATCCGAAGCCAGGAACCAGGAGACTCCTCTGGGTCTCCCATGTGGGTGCAGTAGTCCAAGGACTTGGACCATCTTCTACTGCTTTCCCAGACCATAGCAGAGAGCTTGTTTGGAAGTGGAGCAGCCAGGACTCGAACTGGTGCCCATTTGGGATGCCAGCACTACAGGCAGTGGCTTTACCCGCTGTGCCACAGCGCTGGCCCCCAAAATGGTCACTCTTAAATTAGTCTAAAAGTTTTGATATTTTATAGTTTGTAATTATTTTGCTTACTGAGGTATGAATGTGTATTTCCTATGATAACTTAAAAATACTGTGAAATATGGGGCTGGTGCTTTGGTGTAGCAGGTAAAAGCCGCTGCCTGCAGTGCTGGCATCCCATATCCGCGTTGGTTCAACTACCAGATGCTTCATTTCTGATCTAGCTCTCTGCTATGGCCTGGGAAAGCAGTAGAATATGGTCCAAGTCCTTGGGCCCCTGTACTAGCATGGGAGACCTGGAAGAGGCTCCTGGCTCCTGGCTTCAGATCAGCCCAGCTCCAGCCATTGCAGCTGATGATTTCTCAAACTTAGATAGCATTGTCATGAATCTCTCTCTCTGCCTCTGCCTCTCTGATAAATAAATAAATCTTTAAAAAAATTCTGTGAAATGTTCAGAGGCATAGTCACAGATACAATGTCATCAATGATTTGAAAGATTCCAGAACTAATATGCCCTTTAAATGTGCCTGAAAAGCTGGTATATTAACACACTGCTGTTCCTATTTGTCCGTGTTCTCAAATAGAAATTTAACAAAAGACTACAAAATTTAAATCTTAATCTGAAAATTCTATTTCAAAAGGCATTGAAAAAGCTCAATCATCAGGAAAGCTTATCTCATCAGACAGGGTCTTCTGCTAAACTCATGTAAGATTTTTGAAATGAGACTCACATCTTCAAAAATATACTGAAAAGCACTCACGGTTGGTGCTTAACTGCTGAAATAAAAATATTTCCTATGTAACAAATTAAAATATACCTCTTTACCTTTGTGAGGAAGTCTTGAATTCTTCTTTTCTAATCGTTTTTGTTTTGTTACTTTTATCACTAAAAGGAAAAAAAATCTCATGATAAGAATTAACATGGAATATGAAAAATTTCTCATTACTTGGAAGAAATAACTATGAAAAAATAATTCAAAGCAATACACATTTGTAGGTATCAAGTATAAAATGCAGTATCTTACTTTAAAATGAGCACTACATTAAAAAAGCCAATAGCCATTTTAAGGTACATTCTTTTCCTTCACATTAAAGAGGAATTCCCAAAATAACATACCCTGGTGCAAGATACATGGCAACAGTTTTTCTGTCTATGCCCAGTAGTGCTTTATATGAAAAAGTCTATCAGATTTAAATTTGATAAAAATTAGTAAGTTTATCTTTAAAACTAATACAACTGACAACTCACAAATTTCTTCTTACTTAGTTCTTTGGTTTTTTCCATTTCTCTTTTTAAGAAGCAGGATGCATAGGAGATACCAATGAGATTTTCGAGCTCTCTATTGCCTTTTAAAGCCTGGAAGAAAACCATCTTAGATGAGTTAAATAAGTTCTCTATAAAGTTAAGATTTCCAAGAAGTCTAGAGAAAACAAGTACATCGTTTTCTTCATTTGAAAAACTTAAACTCTGTGTTAGCAGATTTAACTTTTTGTAGTAGGTCAACTATTACAAGTCCTCAAATGCCTGGATAAAACAATTTATTACTAATTGAAAACACTAAACAGAATCTACAAATTTACTTTTAAATGTAAGAAAGCCAGCTATTACTAAACTATTATGGTTATATGATATTCATAAAAGAAAAACATTTCCATGAAAAGAAAATTAAACTTCTACCAACTCTCAGCTGGTCTGTATTCTCCAATCTAGGGCTTCTTTCCTTACTATCCTTTTTTAATGGAGCAGTATGAAAATTATATTTGAAAAAAAGCAAACCTGTATACTGTTTAAATTCTGCATTATCTCCATGATTTTGTCTGATGATTTCTCAACTTTAGATAGCATTGTCATGAATCTAGAAATAAATGACAAAAAATACTTAGCAAGTATAAGCATCTAAACACAGCCAAGTCATTTTCAGAACTTTGCTCCTCCTTCTTTCTTTCCTTCCTTTATAAGTACAATATACAGTATTATCAACTATACTCTCAGAGTTTCACTTTCTCTCATTCTCACTGAGTAGTGGTAAGGAAGATGGAGATGACTTGTCCCCACCTGGAGAACACTAATAGTCCCAATTTTACCTTGATTTGAGCCAGGGAAGGAATCCAGGTACTCTGACACTGGACTTGGACATCTTAACTGCTAATTTAGAAGCCTGCCCCTCCAGCATGTACTTTACACTCACAGAACACTGTATTTCAAACAAGGCACATTTTAAGTGCTCAAGAGCCATGTGTGGCTGCTAACTATTGTTTCAGACAGCACAAATCTAATATATCAATTTTAAGAGCAAAACCATAAATTCTATTTAAATGATTTTCAAGATCATGTCTGTGCTACCTATTAGTATTTTTGTTATTAAAAATAAGGCAAATATGTTGGAATTTTCTTATATAAGGTACATATAGTCTGTTTCATGTGAGTCAAATATGTATCAGAGGGGTGGGTGTTGTGGTACAGCAGGTTGAGCTATTGCCTGGGACACAGTCTTGTCTCTACTTCCAATCTAACTTCTTGCTAATGTGCCTGGAAGGCAAGAGAAGATGACCCAAGTACTTGGGTCCCTGTCATCCATGTGTGAGACCCAGATGGAGTTCTTGGCTCCTGGGTTTAGCCTGGCTGAATCCCAGCTGTTTCAGACATTTGGGGGGGTGAACCAGTGGATGAAAGATCTCTCTCACTCTGTTTTTCAAATAAACTTAAAAAAACTGAGTATGCAAAAAAGAAATAGACTTGAAGCTTATTAAAAAGTAGAAGACAGTGGAATTATGGGTGATATTTTACTTTTAAAAGTATCCTGTATTGTATATTAAAAGTCATCTGTATAAGGCCCCAATTCTCAAACAGAAGTTATGTTCCAGACATGGTGTAACAGAAATTCTTCCCATGGGGCTGGCGCTGTGGCACCAGCATCCCGTATGGGCAACGGTTTGTATCCTGGCTGCTCTTCTTCCAATCCAGCTCTTTGCTATAGCTTGGGAAAACAGTAGAAGATGGCACAAGTGCTTGAGCCCCTAACTTGTGTGGGAGACCTGGAGGAAGCATCTGGCTCCTGACTTCAGATTGGACCAGCTCTGGCCGTTGCAACCATTTGGGGAGTGAACCAGTGGGTGGAAGACCTTTCTTTCTGTCTTTCCCTCTGTTTATAGCTCTACCTCTCAAATAAATAAATCTTTAAAAAAAAAAAATTCCTTCCCCCTTCAAAAGCCTTGATGGCAACCAAATTCATGGAATAGTTTTATAACTATTATCCAACTGTTACATTCTAAGAAATTCGTAAAGTGCATTCCTTTTTCATACCTTCTTGGAGATAACTACTTACTGGGCAGATTTGGTGAGTTGTCTGCCACTCTCCTTCGTTCTAGACAAAATAGCAATTCTCAAACATACTGAATCCTACTTATACTGAAAATAGGATTTTCATTGCTACTAAAAGGCTTTTTTCTGAATTTTCCATGCAAGTTCAAATTCTACTTTGTTGCCTTAGAATGGTATTATTGTTTGCTTAGAGTCCCCAGTCTTCAATATCATCTTGATGTTCCTTCATTAATTTATTTCTCAAAACTAACAATCTTTTATTTCTTTTAAGCTGCATGAGTACAGTTCCCAAGTTTATTATGGCATAAAATTTCAAAATTATTGCTATTCTCCCCTTCAATTTGGTGAGTAAAACCATTTGTGAGTACCATTCATTTCTTACAGAACACTATTCCTTTCTTTTAAATAGATTTAGACTAAATTGGATCAAATCCTTCATCCTATTGCAATGATTCTTTGAACCACTCAGAAATTGTGAGGTACTTTATCAGAAATCTAGTGACTCTTGCCAGTTTCATGGCACCCTTATTTGATCAAATCCTGCACTGTGGCCAAAGACTACTGTAGCATAACTTGAGAAAACTGAAATCTTGGTCCTGTTTAAATTAAACTTTTTCCTTGTTTATCAGTAGAACAAATATTCAGCTATTTTTTAAGCACTGATTAATTTTAAAGTGTCTGGATTGATCCTCTAAAATATATTAATTTATTTTTAAATTAGGTTCTCTTTTAAAAATGTTGATTTTATTTTCATCTACTTGAATGTTAAAGTGAGAGTCAGAGAAACAGTGAGAGAGAGACATGTATCTTCTATCTTGCTGGTTCAGATGGCTCCAACTGCCAGGGCTGGATCAGGCCAAAACAGGAAGCCAAAAACTCCATCTGGGTCTTCCACATGAATGACAGAGGCCCAAGTACTTAGGTCATCATCTCTTGCCTCCCAGGCACAACAGCAGGAAGCTGGATTGGAAGTGGTGTAGCTGGTACATGAACTGGGCCAGCATTCCGATATAGGATGGCAGCATTACAAGAGCAACTAACCCTGCTGCATCACAATGCCAACCTTCCTAAGATACTTCAACAGAGAAACTGTAATTCAACTGGTCTGGCACATTAGAAAGTTGTCCAAGACTTGACATTTTTGTCAGCTTCAGCCCAATCTGAATGTCTTCTTTCCTCTTGAGAAAGCGAATGTCAAAAAACACAATTTTCAATGACTTTTTCTAATCTCCTTAGAAAGGTCTCATTGTAAAATCCAGAATTATCTTATTTTCAGAAGAGGAGCAGCTGGGACTAGAACTGGCGCCCATATGGGATGCTGGCACCGCAGGCAGAGGATTAATCTACTGCGCCATGGTGCCAGCCCCATCTAGTTCCTTCTATATTAATTTCTTCAGTTTCAAGCAAACAACTTTTTTTTTTTTTTTTTTTTTTTTTTTTTTTTTTTTTGACAGGCAGAGTGGACAGTGAGAGAGAGAGACAGAGAGAAAGGTCTTCCTTTTGGCCGTTGGTTCACCCTCCAATGGCCACCGCGGCCGGTGCGCTGTGGCCGGCGCACCACGCTGATCAGATGGCAGGAGCCAGGTGCTTCTCCTGGTCTCCCATGGGGTGCAGGGCCCAAGCACTTGGGCCATCCTCCACTGCACTCCCGGGCCACAGCAGAGAGCTGGCCTGGAAGAGGGGCAACCAGGACAGAATCCGGCGCCCCGACCGGGACTAGAACCCGGTGTGCTGGTGCCACAGGTGGATTAGCCTACTGAGCTGCAGCGCCAACCAAAGAACTTTCAAAACTACTGTTCTGCAATAGTTTTGCAGTTCTAGGCTTCTCCTATCTTTATAATTTTCAATTATTTTCTGTTCTTAGTTTCAAATTCAGTTTCAGCATTTTCTTTTTCTTATGAAATTCCTTAGATATATTCTGAAGAGAGAACTAAAGAAACAGAGAAATGGTCATGAAGTGAGTGCTTCTAACTAAGATTTATTGATGCGGGTGGTCAGCAAGCATTACTTCAGCTGCCACTATGCCATAGTGATGTGGAAGACGGGGAAGCTGGGGCCAGTGTTGTGGCATAATGGGCTAAGCCACCGCCAGCAATGTTGGCATCCCATATGAGCAACGGTTCAAGTCTTGGCCGCTCTGCTTCTGACCCAGCTCCTACTAATGTGCCTAGGAAAGCACTGGAAGATGGCTCAAGTCCTTAGGCCCCTGCACCCACATGGGAGACCTGGATGAAGTTCCTGGTTCCTAGCTTCAGCCTGGCCCAGCCCCGGCTGTTGCAGCCATCTGGGGAGTGAACTAGCAGATAGATCTCTCTCTCCTTCTCTCTAACTCTGCCTTTCAAATAAATAAAACAAATCTTTAAAAAAAAAAAAGGGAAGGAAAATGAAAGCAGATGATAAAAAGATCCAATGACTTCTTAAAGATTTCTCAGCACACAAGAATGGTGTGTGCTGTAGTAACTGTGTGGGTGTCACAGAGTGGAAGTAAAGGCAAGAACTCTAAAAGCCATTAATAATGGCCTCTGAAGATCCTGATTTCCCTCCTTTTTGTAACTTCGAACTGTTGACAAGTGTCTTCCTCTCCAGACTGTAAGTTTCATGAAGGCAACCATCTATTGTCTAACTTTTTATTGTTGTAACTCAAGTTACTCAACATAGCACCTAGTGTGGTAGGTGTTCTATAAATAACTATCAATGAACAGAATAAAAAGGACCTGGACCAGACTATACATTCCTAGTAACAAGAGAAATATGCTCATTTCTTAGTTTTCTTTTTCTTCCTTCTTATTACAGATTCCATAATTCATCAATTCAAGTTAATTGTTGACAATTAACTAACTCAGTCCCCTCACCTTCTACCACACACACTTCCTTCTAATGTGTAACCTTGATTTCTTTTTTTTGTCTCCTTGTTTAAGCTATAAGTGCTAGAGAAAAACAGTGGTGCATCAGTTGACAGTTAATATTTAGAAGTACCGCACATAATTTTGCTGGGTCCCAATGCTGTTCAATTCTTCTTACTTGATAATTTAATGAATAATCCTTTTTCACAAATTACTGTGAAAAATAATGCTGTCGCTCAATCTCCATTTCCTTTATACTGAAATTAACCTCCCACACTCAGGTGTTTGCCTTATTATCCCACTAACAAAATACTCTCAAAAACCACAAAAATCTCCTAATTCCATTCCTGAAAGCTGTTATCTAAAGTTACTACCTCTAAGAACCTGTACTTTTAGACAATCTCAAGACCTGAGAGTTACATGCACATTAACAGAAATGAAATCTTCAAGTTTTCCCTCCTTCATAATATGAAGATGCATACGGAAGGAGTTAAACATAACCATTACTGTTAACTTTTTTTCCCAAAGCTTTCTTATTGGTACAAACAGAAACTCTTAACTATTAAGCAAAAACTCATCATGGATCTCCCCCACCAGCTTCTGGTAACCTAGAATATACCTTTTGTTTTTTGGATTCATGTAATCTATTTTTTTTATGGTGAAAAATCATATATTTAGAATTAGCCAGCTGGACTCCGTTCAGATGATCCCAGTTTTGTTGGCAACGTCCAGAGCATCCTAGTCAGGAGCCAGCCGCACACACGCCTTCTTCTCTCCGTCAGGTCTGATCAGGGTGTTGACTTTGGCCACATCAATGTCACAGAGTTTCTTCACAGCTTGTTTGATCTGGTGCTTGTTGGCCTTGACATCCACAATGAACACCAGTGTGTTGTTGTCTTCTATCTTCTTCATGGCCGACTCCGTGGTCAGGGGGAACTTGATGATGGCATAGTGGTCAAGCTTGTTTCTCCTGGGGGCGCTCTTCCGAGGGTATTTGGGCTGCCGTCGGAGGCGTAGTGTCTTGGGCCACCAGAAGGTGGGGAACGTGCGGATCTTCTTCTTCTTGTGGCTGTGGACGCCTTTCAGCACTGCCTTCTTGGCCTTCAAGGCCTTCGCTTTGGCTTCGACTTTAGGAGGGGCAGGAGCTTCCTTCTTCGCCTTCGGCGCCATCTTGGTGAAAAGCGGATTCATGTATTCTAGACACTGCATATAACTGAGATCTTATAATATTTGTCATTATGCATTTGGTTTATTTCACGTAACAATGTTTTTAAAAATATTTATCTATTTGAAAAGTAGAATTACAGAGAGAGGGAAGGACAGAGAGATCGTCTATCCGTTGGTTTACACCCCCAATTGCTGCAAGGGCCAGTGTGGGTCCAGGCCGAAGCCAGGAAACAGGAGCTTCTTCTGAGTCTCCTACGCTGGTGTAGGAGCCCAAGGACTTGGGCCATCTTCCACTGCTTTCCCAGGCCATAGCAGACAGCTGGATCGAAGTGGAGCAGCCGGGTCTTGAACCGGTGCCCATACAGGATGCCAGCACTGCAGGTGGTGGCTTTACCCTCTACACCACAGTGCCAGCCCCAGGAGTGATTTTTTTTTTTTTTTGGACAGTTAGAGTAGACAGTGAGAGAGACAGACAGACAGACAGAAAGGTCTTCCTTTTCCGTTGGTTCACCCCGCAATGGCCGCTGTGGCTGGCGCACCTTGCTGATCTGAAGCCAGGAGCCAGGTGCTTCTCCTGGTCTCCCATGCGGGTGCAGGGCCCAAGCACTTGGGCCATCCTCCACTGCCCCCCCGGGCCACGGCAGAGAGCTGGACTGGAAGAGGAGCAACTGGGACAGAACTGGTGCCCCAACCAGGACTAGAACCCGGTGTGCCGGCGCCACAGGCGGAGGATTAGCCTAGTGAGCCGCGGTGCCGGCCTCAGGAGTGATTTTAAGAACACTAATACCAACAGTAAGAGATGCTGGACAGACAAAATAAGACAATATAACATTTTGTCAGTTACTCTAGTTCAAAAATTAAAAGAATTCTGCTAGGTGGGAAGCTCTGTAAACCTAAGCTGTTGTTTTACATCTCTATAATTCAGTTTCTTCATCTGTGTAAATAAGTGTGATAACATTATTTACCTCATTGTGTTTATTGAGAGGATTAATGTAATAATATTTGCATAAACCTGACACATAAGAAGTATTAAATAATTACTATTATTACCTATGTCTTCTCACTACACCTTATAAATCTTTAAGAATGAGATAATATCCCCCTTTCTCATATGTATTTGACTATATAATTATGTTTTAATCTGATTAACAACTGAGTATACCTAGAGCTACAAATAGACAGAATATAGTTTGGGAAATGAAATATAACCCAGACTGGACTATGCAATCCTGAAGCTAAAATCTACTTCATCAATCATGACATGTCTAAAAAAATTGCTAGTGTTATTATTTATAGGGCACTTTGGTGGTCTATGGCTATAAAAATAAAAGCAGGGATAAATTACAGTTTATAAATATAAATAAATTAAATAAGCATACATCTAATTTATTTCAAAAATTAAAAATTATCTGGGCAATCAGCACCTGGATCAACAAACAGGACCTTCCTAGCACCCTACAAATTCGCTTCATGCCTCCTTTCATGAAATCCCTACGCGTTGAGAGAGAAATCAGGACCCTAACTTTTTTAACAGCATTGGTTAGTTTTCTTACTTTTATACTTTACACAAATGGAATTATGCCTTATGTAATCTTTTCTGCAGCTAGTATTTTTCGCACTTAACATAATGTTTGTGATATTTAGCCATATTGTTGTTTTTATTTGTTGCTGATTTTCATTATAGACCATTGGATTAACACCACAATTTGTTTACCCATTCAACTTTTGATGGACACTTGGGTATTTTCATATTTGAGGCTACTATCAATAAGGGTGCAATGAATGTCTTTTGGGGCTGGCATTGTGGCATAGTTGGCTAAGTGTGTGGCGTCGGCATCTTATGTGGGTGCTAGTTTGTATTCCGGCTACCCCTCTTCTGATTGAGCTCTCTGCTATGGCCTGGGAAAGCAGTAGAAAGCAGCAGAAGTGTTTGGGCCTCTGCACCTGCGTGGGAGACCTGGAAGAAGCTCCTGGCTCAGGTCCGGCTTTGGCAGTGACCATCTGGAAAGTGATCCAGCGGATGGAAGCCTTTTCCCCATCCCTCCCTCTCTTTGTCTGTAATTCTACCTCTCAAATAAATAATTTTTTTTAAAAATTTGTCTTTTGGTAAATATATGTATAGTAGGTCATCCATACCCATAGATTCTCTCTCATTGCTTCAACCAACTACAGATTGAAAATATTTGGGGGGAAAATTGTGCCTATACTGAACAGGTATAGGTTTTTTTCCCTTGAAGTGATTTCCTAAAAATACAGTATAACAATTATTTATACAGCATTTACATTTGTTAGATTTAAGTAATCTAGAGATGATTTAAAATATACAGGAGGATGCGTGTAGTTTACATGAAAATACTACACCATTTATATGAGGGAGTTAAGTATCTGCAAATTTTGGTATTATAGGGGGCTGGTCCTGGAATCAACCTCCCATATGTACCAAGGGATGATTGCATACCTATGTCTAAGTATACGCCTTGGAGAAGAATTTCTGGGCTACAGGGTGTGCATTTTTACAGGTTTAGTAGATGTTGCCAAATAGTTTTCCAACATGGTTTTTATCTATTTATATTCTCACCACCAGTTTATAAGGATTCTAATCATTCTATATCTTCAACCATGAGGAAAATCTAACTCATATTTTCCTTTGTTTCTATGTTAGCCATTCTAGTGAGGATACTGTGGACTCCAGTGGAGTTTTAATTTGCATTTCCCAGTTGAGCACCTTTTCATATGTTTGTTAGTATATTTAAGTATCTTCTCTGTGAAGTGCCAGCTCAAGTTTTTGTCCATTTTTCTATTGGGCTGCCTTGCAAATTATTTTCTCATACTCTGTGGGTTTAATTTTCACAAACTAAAAAGTTTTTCGTTTCATGAGAAGAAGTTTTAAAACAGTCCAATTTGTTAATCCTTTTATGGTTGAAACCATGGCTTGCATTGTGGTGCAGCAGGTTAAGTCACTGTCTGATGCAGGCATCCCACATGAGCACTGATTCATGTCCTAGCTGCCCATCTTCTGATCTAGCTCCCTGCTAAAGGACCTGGGAAAAAACAGAAGATGGCCCAAGTACTTGGGTGCCTGTCATACATGTGGGAGATCCAGATGAAGCTCCTAGCTCCTGTCTGTGGCCTGGCTTTGTCCCAGCAGGTGAGGCCATTTAGGGAGTAGACCAGCAGATAGAAGATACCTCGATATCTCTTTTCCCCTGCTCCCATCTCCAATTCTGCCTTTTAAATAAATATTTAACAACGGCATGTCCCATATTTTCCTCTAAAATTTCCACTCTTTCACCTTTCACATTCAGATTTTTTTTAACTTTTATTTAATGAATATAAATTTCCAAAGTACAGTTTATGGATTGCAATGGCTTTTTCCCCACTATAACTTCCCTCCCACCCGCAACTCTCCCCTCTCCTGCTCCCTCTCCCCTTGCATTCACATCAAGATTCATTTTCAATTATCTTTATATACAGAAGATCAATTTAGCATATATTAAGTAAAGATTTCTACAGTTTGCACCCACACAGAAACACAAAGTATAAAGTACTGTTTGAGTAGTAGTTATAGTATTAAATCACAATGTACAGCACATTTAGGACAGAGATCCTACATGAGGAGTTAAGTGCACAGTGATTCCTGTTGTTGACTTAACAAATTGACACTCTTGTTTATGGTGTCAGTAATCTCCCTAGGCTCTTGTCATAAGTTGCCAAGGCTATGGAAGCCTTTTGAGTTCGCCGACTCTGATCATATTTAGACAAGGTCATAGTCAAAGTGGAAGTTCTCTCCTCCCTTCAGAGAAAGGTACCTCCTTCTTTGATGACCTGGGATCTCACTTGCAGAGATCTTTCTTTCTTTCTTTCTTTCTTTTTTTGCCACAGTGTCTTGGCGTTCCATGCCTAAAATATTCTCATGGGCTTTTCAGCTGGATGCGAATGCCATAAGGGCTGCTTCTGAGGCCAGAGTGCTGTTTAGGACATCTGCCATTCTATGAGTCTGCTCACATTCAGATTTGAAATCCACTCAGAATTGATTTTCATTTGTGTTATGAAAGGTCAAGATCCGATTTTCCCCATGCTGATGGCAATGTGATAGTGCTTTTTTATGGAAGATATCAGTTATTTAGGCAGAAATACCTCTTCTATATAAATATATAAATAATAGAAATAATATACTATAAATATCTCCCAGATAAATGAAAACATTCTTTAAAATATCTTATCCCCTCATTAATTCTCAGATTACTGAACACTCCTAAAGAACTTTTTTCTGAACACACTGAGAAGAGTACCCTGAGAAAACCGATATCAGATGTTGTATCAAAGTTCTTATAATAAAAGGATATTTCCAGACATAACAATTTCTCCTGAAACTGATTAGCACTGGTTAACCCTTTAGTTATCAACATTTCAAGGTGTGTTTCTGAATTTGCACAATGTAGGATCAAACACTGAATATACAGTGACTCCACCAAGGAAAGAAGCCCCATGAACATTCTAGAAGCAGGTACCTTGCTTCTTTCATTACATGTTTTTCTTAGCTAGATGATACTTCACAAAGAAAATGAAATGAAAATGGGAACATTGAAAAAACTTAAAATTGACCCATAAATGTAAAATGTTCAGTTAAATTTGAGATTTTTAAAAATTCAAGTCTTCAGGATAGTTTTCTAAAATAAGAAAATAAATGGAATAAAGAACTCATTACTAAAGCTAAAAATAGTCTTATAGACTGGGGCAGTAATTTTACAGGTAATAGAAAAAATCATAAATGCAAGATTTTTGTATATTTTTAAACACACTGGTTTATCCTTAAATTCACTAACTCTACACTTGATCTTAGCCAAAAGGCCAACAAGCGACAAATTCATTAACTCTAATTAAAGTCATGGAGTGATAAATAGTAGGGAAATTCAGAAACACATACTGAGGGAAATTAATAATAAATACACAGAGGCAGATTCCTAAGTGATCTCTGTAATAAAGTTTCTTGCTCTTCCTTTGGTATATGAAAACAAACTGACAGGGGAGCTACTGTAAAAAAATCTGATCTCTAAGCAGACTTACATGTTCAGAAGAAGAAAGAAGGAAGCACAGTTTGGAGAAGGTGGAGTGTAGCTGACTCAGGGCAGAAGCAACACTATAGGTTTGGCTTTCTTATTACATGGTTATGCCCGTGGCCAAAAACATTTCTTCCTTCACTGCCTACTTTGACTTCAAAGTTTGTTATGCTTTATATAATTGTATCAGAATTAATTTGGTTTAGAAGGAATCTGCTTTCAAATACAAGATTTCCTGTGACTTTCATAATTGTTATTTACTACTAGTTTTCTTATGAACATTTAGGTTTTTTGCTATATACATATATTTCCTACTTTATAAAATTTAAATAAGTTAGACAAAAAAGAATGATTTCTCTTACTACCTAGTTTACATCAGTTTCACTCAGGAAATGGGAATTTTGGTTAGGTGAACGAAGGAATAGTAATTAAGAACAAAATTATTTGGTGGTGGGCCCAGCGTTGTGGCACAGCAGGTAAAGCTACCACCTTCAATAATGGCATCCCATATGGGTAATGATTCTTGTCCCAGCTGCTCTACTTCTCATAGTTTGAGAAAGCAGAAGATGGCTCAAGTGCTTGAGCACTTACCACCTACATGAGAGACTCAGATGAAGCTCCTGGCTCCTGCTTGGGCCTGGCCCACACTAGCTGTTGCTGCCATCTGGGCAGTGAGCCAGTGGATAGAAGATCTCTGTCTGTCTCTGTCTCTCTCTCTCTGTTAATAATAAATAAAAATATTTATTTTATTTATTTATTTGAAAGGATGAGTTTCAGAGAGGCAGAGGTAGAGAAAGAGAGCTCTTCCATCTGCTGGTTCACTCCCCAAATGGCCACAACAGCAGGAGCTGCATTGATTCGAAGCCAGGAGCCTGGAGCTTCTTCCAGGTCTCCCACGTGGGTACAGGGCCCCAAGGACTTGGGTTATCTTTTACTGCTTTCGCAGGCACATTATCAGAGAGCTGGATTGGAAGTGAAGCAGCCAGGACTCGAACTGATGCCCATATGGGATGCCTGCACTGCAGGTGGCGGCTTTACCTGCTATACCAACACCAGCTCATAAATAAATCTTTTTTAAAAAGTATTAAAAGGTATCTGTGGGGTGGAGGGCTGGAACGTGAAAATACTCGGAGCTAGGGGAAAAGCATGGCTAGGAAAAACAGTAACTAAAAGTAAATAAAGGGGGTACTGTGACAGATGCAGGAGGTGCCAAACCATGAGGCTTCTTCGAGAAACTTCTTCCTGTTGTCCTTATGGTACTCTAAGTAGCAGTCAGCTGCCATACCCTTTACTCGAGACTATTAGCAATTAACAGTATACTTGCTTGACACTATGCAATAAATAAGACTGTGACCTGACCTGGAGTTACAGTCACAAATTATAAGACTATTTATGGAAAATAAATCTCTCATAGCATATGACACACAGGGTACACTGAAATATAAAATTAGCTGAATGTATAAAATCCTTGGGGAATTTAAGCCTTTGATGTTTTTAATTATACTTTTCCAGGAAGAAGATATAAATTTCCTTCCCAGAATAAACAGGCAGTAGTTTCTGCAGATAATGCCTTCATCATTAAAAGGGACCACTGGAAGGCCAATATAAAAATGGGTGGTTGCTGGCATGTAAGCCTTTCATGATTCTTTAGATCCCTTATCCTGTCAACTACAATGTGTTCCTATCTCTAACTCCAACCAGGTATCAGTTGGGCATTATGTTCCCAAAGTATTATTTCTCCATTCACATAATTGGAAATTTTCCTCAGTTTTACCCTAAGTTGGCCTATTATGCAGAGGCTAGGAGAACTGGACTCACTGAGTATTAAAATCAAGGCAACATATATTACTGCAAACCACTTGACAATTAAGGTATTTTGGTCTTTAAGAAAGTTCAGTGTCTTATAAATTATTAATTTTCACAAATAAATGATTACTCTATTTTTTTTTTTTTTTTTGACAGGCAGAGTGGACAGTGAGAGAGAAAGACAGAGAGAAAGGTCTTCCTTTGCCGTTGGTTCACCCTCCAATGGCTGCCGCGGCCGGCGCACCGCGCTGATCCAATGGCAGGAGCCAGGTACTTATCCTGGTCTCCCATGGGGTGCAGGGCCCAAGTACTTGGGCCATCCTCCACTGCACTCCCGGGCCACAGCAGAGAGCTGGCCTGGAAGAGGGGCAACTGGGACAGAATCCAGCGCCCCAACCGGGACTAGAACCTGGTGTGCCGGTGCCGCAAGGCGGAGGATTAGCCTAGTGAGCCGCGTCGCCGGCCCATGATTACTCTTACAATATCACTTTAACTAACATGACCCTTTTCCTGCAAAACACACACACAAATTATTTGAAAAACAAACTTACTCATCATTGACTTTTGTTGTAGATTCCTTTCTTCCCATTAAATTGAGGTGATTCAATTTTCTTCTCTTCCCTATGTATGTAACAAAGAACACAAAGCTGAGAGAGAAGCTGTCAATTTTTAAATACAATTTAGATTGCCAAAGCTTAAATAGAAAACAAAAGAGTCAACAAATGGAAGGTAAGAAAAGAAAAAGTGTCCTATTTTTTCATTTCCTGTTCTAATTTTTTGTTCATTATGATATTACATAATGAAACAATCTTTCGAATAATATTTCCATTGAGGTTTGGTATATTAAAGAGAAAATGAGAAGAATTCAATCTGAATATAATTAGGTTAAATATATTAGTAATCTTTACTAGATAAAGGATGCTTCAAATATCATTATTTTTAATATTTATAATACAACACACCATATTAATGCTTCCAGTTTTTATTATTTCACTCTTTTCTTTCTCATCAAAGTTAGCAACAGGAATTGGTGATAACAATATCTATAATACAGTTAAATTCCTCGTGATGTAATAGTAAGTCCAATTTGATTTTAGGAACAAGTGTATGTATTTTTAAAACATTTTCTTTTTTTTTATTGTTCCTTTTTTTTAAACTTTTATTTAATGAATATAAATTTCCAAAGTACAGAATATGGATTACAATGGCTTCCCCCCCATAACGTCCCTCCAACCCGCAACCCTCCCCTTTCCCACTCCCTCTCCCCTTCCATTCACATCAAGATTCATTTTCGTTTCTCTTTATATACAGAAGATCAGTTTAGCATACATTAAGTAAAGCTTTCAACAGTTTGCTCCCACACAGAAACATAAAGTGAAATACTGTTTGAGTACTAGTTATAGCATTAAATCTCAATGTACAGCACACTAAGGACAGAGATCCTACATGAGGAGTAAGTGCACAGTGACTCCTGTTGTTGACTTAACAAATTGACACTCTTGTTTATGGCATCAGTAATCAACCTAGGCTCTTGTCATGAGCTGCCAAGGCTATGGAAGCCCCCTGAGTTCACTGACTGATAATTTTTAGACAAGGCCATGGTCAAAGTGGAAGTTCTCTCCTCCCTTCAGAGAAAGGTACCTCCTTCTTTGATGACCTGTTCTTTCCACTGGGATCTCACTCGCAGAGATCTTTCATTTAGGTTTTTTTTTTTTTTTTTTTTTTTTTTTTTTTTCCAGAGTGTCTTGGCTTTCCATGCCTGAAATACTCTCATGGGCTTTTCAGCCGGATCCGCATGCCTTAAGGGCTGATTCTGAGGCCAGAGTGCTGTTTAGGACATCTGCCATTCTATGGGTCTGCTGTGTATCTCACTTCCCATGTTGGATCATTCTCTCCCTTTTTTATTCTATCAGATAGTATTTGCAGACACTATTCTTGTTTATGTGATCCCTTTGGTTCTTAGTCCTATCATTATGATCAATTGTGAACAGAAATTGATCACTGGGACTAGTGAGATGGCATTGGTACATGCCACCTTGATGGGATTGAATTGGAATCCCCTGGTATGTTTCTAACTCTACCGTTTGAGGTAAGTCAGCTTGAGCATGTCCCGAATTGCACATCTCTTCCCTCTCTTATTCCCACTCTTATATTTAACAGTGATCACTTTTCAGTTAAGTTTCAGCCCTTAAGAAGAATTGTGTATTGATTACAGTATTCAACCAAAAGTATTAAGTAGAACAAACAAAAAAAATACTAAGAGGGATAACATATCAAGTTGCTCATCAACAGTCAGGGTGAGGGCTGATCAAGTCACCATTTCTCATAGTGTTCATTTCACTTTAACAGGTTTCCTTTTTCGTGCTCAGTTAGTTGTCACCTGTCAAGGAGAACAAGTGGTATTTGTCCCTTTGGGATTGGCTTATTTCACTCAGCATAATGTTTTCCAAATTCCTAACAGGGATCACTTTTCAGTTAAAATTTAAACACCTAAGAATAATTGTGTGTTAATTACAGAGTTCAACCAATGGTACTAGAACAAAAAAAAATACTAAAATGGATAAAGTATTACATTGTACATCAACCGTTAGGACAAGAGCTGATCAAGTCACTGTTTCTCATAGTGTCCATTTCATTTCAACAAGTTTCCCCTTTGGTGCTCACTTAGTTGTCGCTGATCAGGGAGAACATATGATATTTGTCCCTTTGGGACTGGCTTAATTCACTCAGCATGATGCTTTCCAAATTCCTCCATCTTGTTGCAAATGACCGGGTTTCGTTGTTTTTGACTGCTGTATAGTATTCTATAGAGTACATGTCCCATAATTTCTTTATCCAGTCTACTGTTGATGGGCATTTGGGTTGGTTCCAGGTCTTAGCTATTGTGAATTGAGCTGCAATAAACATTAATGTGCAGACAGCTTGTTTGTTTGCCGATTTAATTTCCTTTGGGTAAATTCCAAGTAGTGGGATGGCTGGGTTGAATGGTAGGGTTATATTCAGGTTTCTGAGGAATCTCCAAACTGACTTCCACAGTGGCTTAACCAATTTGCATTCCCACCAACAGTGGATTAGTATCCCTCCCCCTCCCCCCTCCCCCCCCACCTCCCGCACCCTCTCCAGCATCTATTGTTGGTAGATTTCTGAATGTGAGCCATTCTAACTGGGGTGAGGTGAAACCTCATTGTGGTTTTGATTTGCATTTCCCTGATTGCTAGTGATCTTGAACATTTTTTTCATGTGTCTGTTGGCCATTTGGATTTCCTCTTTTGAAAAATGTCTATTGAGGTACTTGGCCCATCTCTTAAGTGGGTTGTTTTTTTTGTTGTTGTTGTGGAGTTTCTTGAATTTTCTGAATACCTGAATTCTTAAATGCATAGTTACTTAGTAGATCCTTGAAAAGTTCTTAATGTAGAAAATGAACATCCAAAATCTGAAATGCTCTAAAATCCAAAACATTTTAAGTGCCACTTAAAAAATATCAGGTCTTGGAGCATTTCAGATTTTATATTTCTGAATCAGGATGCTTGGCCAGTAAAGTCTATGCAAATATTCCAAAATCCGAAATCTTAAACACTTTTGGTTGTAAGCACTTTAGATAAGAGATACTCAGACATATATGGCTAATAAAAACATTATTCATTAGAGTATTAATTTTAGATAGTAATAAAGTAAATAAATGGTTACATTCCATTTAAAATGCTGTTTAGTTATCTAAGGTCATGATTTAAACTTCTCCAAGTTTCACAAGTGAAGACATGAGATGTAACTAAGTCAGAATCTTCTAAAAGATGGGGTTGAACATAAAAAAGTTTGATTTTATAGCTTTACCAGAACATGATATTTGCACTTATTAACGTTTTATGAGTTAATAACTATTTTTAGTTGTTTGGTCTAGAATGGTTTATAGAACTGTACACATTAAATACCTATATTCTTGAGGTACACTAAGCAATTATTTGAGGACACATTAGTACAGTTAAAGATTTTCAGTGTCTTATATGTACTGGCTTTCCATAAATTTTCATTAAATGAATAATCCAAAGACTCTATCACTAATGGAAAACCATCAATAGAAACAACTTTTTAAAATATATGAATAATGATATTTTCCTCAAACTACATATTTTTATGTAATTCCATTTGTTCAACCCTTGACACTGAAACTACTACTCAATGGTTTTGTTATTTTACTAAAAGTTGCTTGACATAATACACCATGAACAATTCTAGCTTATATTTTCCAACAGAAATATAATGAGACATTTATTTAACTTTTAATTTTCTAATAGAGAAATTTTAAAAAGAAAAAACATTTAATAAATTTAATATTTAATTTAACCCAATATATCTAAAATATATACTTTAACAGGTAATCAATATAAAATTATTAAAATCATTTATATACTTATACTACTCTTTGAAATCTACTGAATATTTCACATTCATAACATTTCTCAATTCAGACTAGTCACATTCTAAATGCTCAATATCCACATGAATTGGACAGCATAGCTCTAGGTAATACTCCAGATGAAACAAAACACACAGATAATAGGCAATTTCTTTAATTTTTCAATTGTAATCTATTAACATATTAAGAAACCTACTGTTGTCTAGAACAGACTTTCCAATCCTAGTTCACACTTTTTCCCTTTGAATAATTTTTATTCCATTACTCTTACTTGCTCTTTTTACTAGGAGAAAAGCTTACTTAAAGTGTATTTCCTGGGGCTTGTGTTGTGGTGTAGCAAGTTAAGCCACGGCCTATGACACTGGTATCCTACAGGAGTGCAGCTTTGAGTCTTGGCTGCTCTACTCCCTATCCAGTTCCCTGACAATGTGCCTGGGAAAGCAGGGGACGATAGCCCAAGTGTTTGGGTGGGTCCCTGTCACTTACATAGACCCCCGTGTACTCTCTCTGTCTCAGTCTCTCCCTTACTTTTTGTAACTCTACCTTTCAAATAAATTTTTATTTTAAAAAAATATTTTCTGTTCTCTGGTACTTATACTTTGATTAAATTGTACATACACTAACAATAATCTTTCTCATTGTTACTCTGGATCTTGCCTTCTTCTCAGAAAAAAATCTTACTATAAGTAAACTGTTACCTCAAAATATTCTTTTTTAAAAGATATATTTATTTTAAAGTTATACACACACACACACACACACACAGAGAGAGAAAGAGAGAAATCTTCTATCTGCTAGTTCACCCTGAGAGAGAGAGAGAGAGAGAGAGAGAGAAATCTTCTATCTGCTAGTTCACTCCCAGATGGCTGCAATGGCTGGGGCTGGGCCAGGCCAAAGTCGAAGCCAGGAGCTTCCTCCAGGTCTCCCATACAGGTGGCAGGGGCCCAGTGACTTGGATATCTTTAATTGCTTTCCCAGGCCATTATTATCATGGAGCTGGATCAGAAAGGGAGCAGTTGGGACTCAAACTGGCACCCATATGGGATGCCAGAGTCACATCACAATGCTAGCCCCAGGAAACACACTTTAAGTTTTTCCCCTATGCTGTCCTCTTAAAATATTCCTTTATGTCAAAAAGAGAAAGCTTTATGATTTAGAAATTTTGCTAAAGTACTAGTTATTTCTCTTATTTCTTAAGTTTTCATTGTTTGACTAGTCTACATCCTTAAATTACAAACAGAATAAATCAATATGGTAAAAGTTTACTTAGGAAAGGAATGTAGGAAAGGAATGTAGGAATATGGTAAAAGTTTACTTAGGAAAGGAATGTAGAAATCTATTAAAATCCAATATGCTAAAAAAAGCTGAAAATGTATCTTTTTTACACAAGACTACAAATGAAAACTTAAGTTATACATTAAATCTTTATTTCAGAAAATCTTTGCCTAAAGGTTAATATTAATTTCCTGAATTTTTATTACACTGTCTACATTATAATGTTCCAAAATTAAATATTAAAATGACTTTGCTTCTTTAACCTGCAATTCATTTTCACATTTCAGTACCAGCAGTCAGTAATGTTAGGTAAGAAATAGCAAAGAATGCTTTACTTGAATTTTTACTGTATGTTCGATGCCTTTCTAAACATTTTTTATCATTGTAAATGAATTAGCTAAATATCCCATCCTGAAATATGTGGGCTAATATTAATCTCCATCTTCTCATAGAAGAACTTAAGTTTTTATATAATTTTCAACTGATACCCAGGGGTTTTTGTCGCTCCCCGTCTTCATGGGGGAACGACACTAAACCCTGCCTAGGCTTCATATCCGAGTCACGGCACCATTATGTCGCTCCCCGTCTTCGTGGGGGAACGACACAGGACCCTGCACTGTTCTTTCGTCTGCTCGGCCCTCCCCGGGTTTGCTGCTGGTTCTTCCCGGGTTGGCTACTGTCCCTTCCACCTCCGTGGAAGGGCGGTTCCCCCGGCCACTTTCCCCACTTCCGCAGGGGAGCGGCACACCGCCGGCCGGCTCTTCTCGGGGGCTGCACAGGTGTTCCTTCAGCTAGATGTTCCCCTTAGATGTTCCTGGTGCATGCTGTCTCTCTCCTCCTTTATAGTCCTCCTCCGCCAATCCTAACTCGGCTGCAAACACGCCGAGCACGCTGCTCTCCTCCAATCAGGAGCAAGTCCTACAGTTTATTGGCTGAACTGGAGGCAGCTGTGTAGAAGCTGTTTTCTTCTCTCCCAGCGCCATATTGTGGGAGAGCAGATGCATAGAATAAGTCTTAATTCCAGTAACTTAGTCTAGTCCGGGTTGCTCCCCACAGTTTTAATATCTTTCAGGACAATACTTTGATCAATTATCAAAGATGACTGTATCGTATAATTTATCATTAAACATTTTTGAATTACTTAATAATTTCTTTCCTTTATTTCATTCCATTCTGTTAACAAAGGAGACAACACATACTAAAGAGCTGGAGTCTATATGGCATATATATATATATATATATATATATAAAAACACCTAGCAACAAAATATATGCTAACAACCAACTGTGTAGTTGACTATTAAGTGCAATTTCACAAAATACTGGTGAATCACTGAATCTGGACTACACTCAGAATTATATTTGAACTTTCTGATAAGGCTCCAGAGAGTCCTTTCCCTAACTAATGAAGATAGCTTTCAACGGATCATAAGGTTTGGAAGCACAATCAATGATTATGATGATAATGGCTAATACACAGTATTTATTAGGGCCAACCACTGTTTCAAACATGTTACATATAATGGCTAATTAATCTGCACAACTCTGAGGTAGTCACTCTTGCTCTGATTTTTTTTAAAGATTCTTTTATTTATTTGAAAGGCAGAGAGAGAGCACAAGAGAGATAAAGAGAGGAGATAAACAGAAAGAGAGAGGGATTGGGGGGAGAGAGAGATCTTCCATCTGCTGGTCCACTCCCCAAATGGCCACAATGGCCAGGGCTGGGCAAGGTCTGGAGCCAGGAGTCTGGAGATCCATCCAGATCTCCTACTTGGGTAGCAGGGGCCCAAGTACTTGGGCTATCCTCTGCTGCTTTCCCAGGCACATTAGCAGAGAGCTGCCAGCATTGCAGGCTGAGGCTTAATCCATGCACCATAACTCTGGCCCCTCAAGGAACTAGCCTTTGATTTCGTTGTTTTTCTTTATTATTGTTCAGTTTTCTATTTAATAATTTCTGATCATATCTTTATTATTTCCTTCTACTATTTTGGCTCCTTTGTTTTTCTTTTGAAGTCTTTCTGACTTGAATGCTCAGTTCATTAGTTTTTAGTAATTCTTCCTTTTAAAATATTTTATAAGCATAAATGTTCCCAATAGCAACTGCTTTATTATAATTTAGGTTTAGATTTTTTTTCTCTGGGGGCTGATATTTTGACCCAGTAAGTTAAGCCACCCCTTGCTATGCATATCAGAGTGCTGGTTTGAACTCCAGATGCTCTGCTTCCTATTCAGATTCCTGTTAATGCACATGGGAAGGCAGTGCATGGTAGCAAGTGATTAGGCCCTTGCCACCTAGAATTTAAAAAGTTTTTTCTAAATGTTGACATGCTTCATCATTCAATTCTAAATATTTTATACTTCCCATCATAATTTTTAATCAATGAATTATATAGAAATTTCTTGGTTTCTAAACACATGGGCTAAAATTTTTTAAAGTGCTGCCTTTTCATTGATTCCCAATTACATAAACTTTTGGTTAGAGAATGTGGTCTCTACAACAGCAATTTTTAATACAACGAGACCTCCTCTGATTCCAAATCAGTTACATTTTTGTGACAATTCTACATATGTTTTATCATATATTGGGTATTTTATCTGGTTGGTCAGTAGGCCAGTTGTGTTTAAACTGTCTGTATCTTCCCTAACTTTTTACCTGCTTCATTAGTTTCTGAAAGAGGTTGTTTTAAGTGTCTAGGGAATGATGTTTCTCCTGATTATCCTGTCAGACTCAAATATGTTTCACATGTTTTGTTTCAGATGCACTTATGACTCAGGAGTCTCATTTTTCTGGTAGTGAATCTCTTTTCCTTTTTCCCTTCCTTTCTCTCTCCTTCCCTTCCCCCCTTCTTTCTTTCCCTTCTCTTTTCTTAATATCCGTATATAAACTACTAATTTTGTAAAAGAACTAATGTCTGAATTTTTCCTTTAGGCTTAATTGTCCTTTACCTTTCTTAAAGTCTAAATAATAATAATATTAACTGAAAACACACTTTATGGCACGCAGTGTTCTAAATGCTTCTTGTGTATTAATTCATTTAATTCACAATTTTGAGGTAGGTATTATTATTTTCTCCATTTTAAAGGCAAGTATAGCCGGCACCGCAGCTCACTAGGCTAATCCTCTGCCTGCGGCACGGGCAACCTGGGTTCTAGTCCTGGTCGGGGCACTGGATTCTGTCCCGGTTGCCCCTCTTCCAGGCCAGCTCTCTGCTGTGGCCCGGGAGTGCAGTGGAGGATGGCCCAAGTCCTTGGGCCCTGCACCCGCATGGGAAACCAGGAGAAGCACCTGGCTCCTGGCTTCGGATCAGCGCGATGCGCCGGCGGCAGCGTGCCAGCCACAGCAGCCACTGGAGGGTGAACCAACGGCAAAGGAAGACCTTTCTCTCTGTCTCTCTCTCTCACTGTCCACTCTGCCTGTCAAAAAAAAAAAAAGGCAAGTACACAAAAACACAAAGTCAATTGATAGATATCCCATCATCCGCCTGAAAATACAAAGCATTTTAATTTCTATTTGTTACCTTTTTATCTACCATACTAGTGTGGTCTATTGCTTGTTTTTAACAAACCCTTCTCAAATGGACTTTTCTTTAGAGTCAGCATAATTTATCATTAGACTTTATAATTAATATTTCCTGATTTTTGTTTGTTTATCACTGCTTTTTGTATTCTCCTCCATTTCTTGAGGTTCAATATGCTTTTTATAGTAAGTTCTTTCAGGGCCAGGCCTGTGCCACAGAGGGTTAGTTTGCATCTCAGGATGGAGTACTTGGTGTGAATCCTGGCTACTCTGCTTCCAAATCAATTTCCTGCTAATGTGCAACCTGGGAGGCACCAGATGATGGGTCAAGTACTTGAGTTCCAGTCACTCCACATGGGAAACCCAGATGGAGTTCTCAGCTCCTGGCTTCAGCAGGTACAGTCCTTGCTGTTTGTTGGCATCTGGCAAGTGAACCAGCAAATAGAAGGTCTCTCTCCCCCTTCCTCTCTCTGCCTTTCCAATAATATGGTTTTATTACCCCATTTTCTGTGAGATTCTTGACACTGATAAGAAGTCTACAATCAATATGTCATCCTTTGTAGGTAACGTCTTTTCTTTGCTTGTCTTTAAAGTGGTAGGATTAGGTGTGGATTTGGCTTTTTTTAATTTAATATTTTTTTATTTTTTATTTTTTATTTTTTATTTTTTGACAGGCAGAGTGGACAGTGAGAGAGAGAGACAGAGAGAAAGGTCTTCCTTTGCCGTTGGTTCACCCTCCAATGGCCGCCGCGGCCGGCGTGCTGCGGCCGGCGCAACGCGCTGATCCGATGGCAGGAGCCAGGAGCCAGGTGCTTTTCCTGGTCTCCCATGGGGTGCAGGGCCCAAGCACCTGGGCCATCCTCCACTGCACTCCCGGGCCACAGCAGAGAGCTGGCCTGGAAGAGGGGCAACCGGGACAGAATCCGGCGCCCCAACCGGGACTAGAACCCGGTGTGCCGGCGCCGCTAGGCGGAGGATTAGCCTAGTGAGCCGCGGCGCCGGCCAATTTAATATTTTTACTTTCATGTTTTTAAAAGGCAGAGACACAGATACAGAGAAAGACAAACTCCCATCAACTGAATCACTCTCCAAATGCCTGTGGTGGCTGGGTCTGGGCCAGGCCAGGCCAAAGTTGGGAGCCAGCAAATCAGTTCAGGTCTCCCACATAGGTGGCAAGGACCCAAATATTTGAACCGTCTGCTCCCTCCCAGGGTATATATTAGCAGGAAGAGGGATTCAGGACTTGATCCAGGGATTCTGATATAGGATGTGGGTGCCCCAAGCAGCATCTTACTCGCTAGGCCAAACACTTACTCCAGGTTTTGTTTTAATTTATCCTACACTGACTAAGCATGGTAGTTTAATTTGGCAACTCAGATCTTTCCTTGATTATGAGAAACTGACAGTCGTTATATCTTCAAATCCTGCCTCAGCCTCATTACTCTATTTTAGCCTTGTAGAACTATTTGACTGATGTTCGAGCTTCTCACTCTGCCCATCATTTTTCTTTATTGGTTTATCATATTCTCCATCAAATCCTCTGGGCCAGGGTTGCTGCTGCAGCATAGCAGGTTAAGCTGCTGCCTGCAGCGCCAGCATCACATATGAGTGACAGTTTCAGGCCCAGCTGCCCACTTCTGATCCAGATCCCTGCTACTGCTCCTGGGAAAGCAGTGAAAAATAGCCCAAGTGCTTGGGCCCTCACCCAAAAGAGGGCTCTTAGCTCCTGATTCCAGGTTGGCCAATCCCTGGCTGATGCAGCCATTTGGAGAGTGAAACAGCAAATGGAAGACCTCCTTCTCTGTGTCTTTCCCTCTCTCTTTAACTTGGCCTTTCACATAAATGAAACAAATCTTTTTTAAAAAATAATTCTCTGGGCCATTATAATGCTATAGTCTAGTTGATTTAAACAGTTATACTGTCTAGGTAACATGTACTTTTTGACTCCAAATATTTGCTGGTTATTCTTATACTCTATTATTAAATAACAAATCTGAAGTGTTCTTGGGACCAAAGGGGGAAAAACTTGCCATCTTTAGTCTTCTCTAGGTTACAAAATACAGTAGTCACACCTTATCTGCAGTTCTGCTTTACATGGTTTTAGTCACCCATGGTTAACTGTGGTTCAAAAATACTATGTCGTCTGGTGCCGCAGCTCACTTGACTAATCCTCCGCCTGCGGCGCCAGCACCCCGGGTTCTAGTCTCGCTTGGAGCGCCGGATTCTATCCCAGCTGCTCCTCTTCCAGGCCAGCTCTCTGCTGTGGCCTGGGAAGGCAGTGCAGGATGGCCCAAGTGTTTGGGCCCTGCACCCGCATGGGAGACCAGGAAGAAGCACCTGGCTCCTGGCTTCAGATTGGCACAGCACACCAGCCGTAACAGCCATTTGGGGGGTGAACCAATGGAAGGAAGATCTTTTTCTGTCTCTCTCTCTCTCACTGTTTAACTCTGCCTGTCACAAACAAAACAACAACAACAACAACAAAACTATGTGGAAAAATTCTAGAAATGAGCAGTTCCTAAGTTTAAAACAGCATGCTGCTGTGAGAGAGTGATGAAATTTCACGCTGTCCTGCTTTGTTCCACCTGAGACATGAATCATCCCTTTGTCCTAAGTATCCATGCTCTATGTGCTGGCTACCCATCAGTCACTTAGTTGTCTCAGTTATCAGACTGTCTGCTATGATAAGACATTGCTTGTGGTCAAGCAACCTTTATTTTATTTAATAATGACTCCAACGCTCAAGAGCAATAATGATAGCAATTTGGATAAGCCAAAGAAAAACAAATAAAGTGCTTTCTTTACTGTAAAAGTTCTCAGTAAGAAAAAAAAGTATTGAGATTACTAAGATCAATGGTAAGACTAAATCTACACATGAAATTATAAAGAACAAAAAAATTAATGCTAGTTCTATTGTTGCACCTCAAACTGCAAAAAGTTGTAGCCACAGTGCTTGTTGAGTACTTAATTATGATAAAAATGACATTAAAATTATATATACATGCATAAGAAAAAAACACACAGTATGGGGCAAGTATTTGATGCAGCAGTTAAGTAGCTGCTTGGGGACAACTGCATCCCATGTCCAGTATCTGGTTCAGGTGAAAATTCCTCTGCTTTGGATTCCAGCTTGTTGCTGATGTGCACATTGTGGGGCAGGGGACGGCAGCAGATGATAGCTCAAGTGCTTGAGTCCCTGCCACCCCCACATAGGAGAAGCAGAGGGCACTTCTAGGCTCCTGGCTTCAGCCTAGCCCATCCCTGGATGACACAGGGCATTTATGGATTGGTCCAGTGGACAGAAGATCTGTCTCTCTGCCTTTCAAATAAAATGAAAAACAAACAAACAAAAACCTAAAACGGACCATACAATAGTCCCCTCCTTATCCTTGGATACTATGTTCCAAGATCTCTCAAGACTCTGGAGACTTTAACCTATACATATATGAAGACGATAAAATGTAATTTATAAATTAGTCACAAGAAAAGATATTAACAATAACTAACAATAAACTAAAACAATTATAACTATACACTGTAATACAATTGCCAGAACCATTATTTTTGTTTTGGGGCCCTTATTAACAAAATGAGGTTTACTTGAACACAAGCATTGTGACACTGTGACAGCCTATTTGACAACCATAGCCAGTAAGTGACTAACAGGCAGGTAGTGTATATGGCATGGGTATGTTAACAAAGGGATGACTCAAGTCCTGGGCCAGGAAGGAGCAGCATGGTGTGACATTTCATCATACTATTCAGAAGGGCATGCAAGCTTATCAACTGTTTATTTCTGGAATTTTCCAAGTAATATTTCTGGCCGTGGTTGACTGCAGGAAACTCAAACTACGGAAAGGCAATTGTGGATAAGGGGGAGGTATCATAGTAAACAGGCATCCATTGGGGGGGTCCTGGAACATATGCCCCAACAGTAAGGGAGAGAAGACTGTCACCTTAAGAAAAATGCAAGATCAGCACTGTAGCATAGCAGGTAAAGCCACAACCTGTAGTGCGGCATCCCATATTTGCTCCGGTTCAAGTCCCGGCTGCTCCACTTCCCATCCAGCTCTCTGCTATGGCCTGGGAAAGCAGTAGAAGATGGCCCAAGTCCTTGGGCCCCTGCACCCATGTGTGAGCAGCACAACTCTGGCTGTTTTGGCCATCTGGGGAGTGAACCAGTGGATGGAAGATCTCTCTCTCTCTCTCCCCTGGCCCCACCTCTGCCTCTACCTGCTTGTCTGTAACTCTGGCTTTCAAATAAAATAAATAAATCTTTAAAAAAAATTTGCTAAGCGTCTAGAGAGGGCAGTAATACAACGATACACACATAATCACATAAATGTAATATTTAATTGATATTACACACACATACACACCTCTAAAACTGAAGAGTTGAAAGAAATCACCCCATTTTTGGTCAGTGTGGAGAACAGGAAGAGGGAAAACATACGGGGGGCTTCAAAAAGTTTTTGGAAAATGCACATCTTTTAAAAAATGCTTCTATGGGCCGGCGCCATGGCTCAATAGGCTAATCCTCCGCCATGCGGCCCCGGCACACCGGGTTCTAGTCCCGGTCGGGGCACCAGATTCTGTCCCGGTTGCCCCTCTTCCAGGCCAGCTCTCTGCCTGTGGCCTGGGAAGGTAGTGGAGGATGGCCCAAGTGCTTGGGCCCTGCACCCACATGGGAGACCAGGAGAAGCACCTGGCTCCTGGCTTCGGATCAGCGCGGTGCACTGGATGCAGCGTGCTGGCCGCAGCGGCCATTGGAGGGTGAACCAACGGCAAAGGAAGACCTTTCTCTCTGTCTCTCTCTCTCACTGTCCACTCTGCCTGTCAAAAAAAATTAAATAAAAAAAAATAAAAAATGTTTATATGTTTATTTATTTGAAAGAGAGTAAGAGTGCAAGCGCTCTTCCATCTGTTGGTTCCTTCCCCAAAGACAAGAATGGCCAATGTAGTGTAAACACAGGACAAGTAGTAGAAAATGACAGAAGTTTTGGATTTTTTATTTATTGTGATGGGAAGTGAGTAGCACCTAACATGTCCTTGAAAATGTTATTTACACTTTATGTAATTTGTGTAATATTCAAAGAGTAGGAGTTATTAATAGAAATTGACTTTCTCTGGAACTTAAATAATTTTATAAGTTATATTTATTATTTATTTAAACATGTCACTTCATGAGTCAAGTTTCCTTTTTTTTTTTTTTTTGACAGGCAGAGTGGACAATGAGAGAGAGAGAGAGAGAGAAAGGTCTTCCTTTGCCATTGGTTCACCCTTGAATGGCTGCCGTGGCTGGCGCGCTGCGGTCGGCACACTGCGCCTATCCGAAGCCAGGAGCCAGGTGCTTCTCCTGGTCTCCCATGTGGGTGCAGGGCCCAAGCACTTGGGCCATCCTCCACTGCACTCCCAGGCCACAGCAGAGAGCTGGCCTGGAAGAGGGGCAACCGGGATAGAATCCGGTGCCCTGACTGGGACTAGAACCCGGCGTGCTGGCGCCGCAAGGCGGAGGATTAGCCTAGTGAGCCGCAGCGCCGGCCGAGGTTTCCTTTTTTTTAAAAATATGTGTAAGGTGACGTATGAGGATGAGCACTGTAATGATTACAAATAATATAATCTGATATAGGACTCTAGACAAAACACTCTTGTTTTAAGAATTCTATAGATGAGAGCTACTCATTACAGAGTAAGGAAAACATATATGTATAGTTTAATGTTTAACTAGAGTCAATCAGTGTAACTACCATGGAGGTCGAAAAACAGAATACTGCCAATATCTCAGAAATCTTTGCTGTCTGACTTTTTAAAAAAGGACTTATTTAGTACTATAACCTGTGATAATTATCCACTTAAATGTCAACTGAAAAAATGTGACCAATCTTTTTATGGATAAAAAGAATGTTCCATTAAGACCATATTTAATTTCAATTTGGAATTAAGTCCATGTTCAATTTCAGTTTGCAAAATCTATCCATATTAGCAGTAGGTAATCTCTAAGGCATTAATTTTTAAACTAAAACAAGATGCAGCAGATGTAGAAAAAGACAGAATGATGGAATTTAAAAAATGTATACATCTTTATACATTTTTATGAAAGCAAATATAATAGTAGTAGCTTTCAGATAAAAATCATTTGATTAAATAAAAATCAAAGAGTTCAAAAGTTTAATATCTCTTTATGTGTTTCATTATAATAAATTAGGTAAAATGAGACTTTTTTGTTTCTGTGTAGCCTCTATTGAATGCTTACTTAGTACTCAATAAATGTTAAACAATAAAATATAAATTAGGGTAATCACAACATATCTAAAATATATTTTATTAAATTTGAGTCTATTCAAAATTTTATATTATAGAAGCTGACATGTCAGTACTTCATGGCCTTTCTCAATATAAAAAGATCAAACCTATGAAAAGAGGTCTGTGTTTTTAAATAAATATTTTAGAACAAACTACCAGAGAACAATGAATATGTATCATCAAAATTGATCTAGCAATATTTTAAAATAAAGAATTTCATATCAAATAAATTAGGTTTTTCTCAAGAAAATTTTCATAAATCTTTTGTATTAAATTAGTAATGAAAAAGGAAATGAAATACAAGAAAGGCAAGCTATATGAAAATATATTAAATGTGGATAAAGCTAAATGAACAACATGGATAAAACTAACATTTGTAAGTTTCCCCCTTCAATGTAGTACAGCAATAAATGAGTTATGTGCCCTTAATTTATGCTCATGACAGATAGCTTGTTAAGGGGCATATCTGTAACCACTGTAACTGATAGTAGCTGAAGGCAGTCAGGTCATAATTTCTATTTAATGGATGGGACAGTAAGGGAACAAAGTCTGCCATAGAATTTTAAAGTAATGCCAAGAAAGTTTACATTTATGTCCAAAGTAACAGTTACATTGTAACCTTTTCTATGCTAAATTCTTTGAGAGAAAATTCAGCTGTAACAAGATCTATATATTACTAAATCAAAATTTTGATACACCAATAACTAGAAAAATCTTAAAATAAGTGGAAAAGAATGTTAAACTAACCATTTGATGGTCCATTTCTGTGCTCTCCTTCTTTAGAGCTTGTGGGAGAAGTAAATGGGCTCATCTGACAAGTTCCAGTTGTTGGCGAATAAGTTGCAATCCTTTTGACTTTTGAAGGCTCAGATAACTGAAAATAAATATTAATTTGGGAAAGAAATAATTTGAAAATACCTTTAAAGACTCAGAAAATTTCAAAACAATATTCATTTCTTTCTTCTTTCTTTTTAAATATATTCAACTATCAACCTAAAACGAACATTATTCTTTCAAAGTAGGTAGATATTTCAAGTCTTTACAATAATCAGGCCATCTCATTTGATATTTGTGAAATTTTAACATTACAGTGTTACTACCTTCAGAGAGGTACTTCCCAATAAGTTTAGATTTGGCTGACTCTCCCAATCACAACCTCACTTTTGCTTTCAGCAGAATTGGCAGTATAATTATGGGGCCAATCCAGGAAAACTCTCTGCCCATTAGGAAGACTCATTAAGAAATCTTAGGAAGGATAAAAGCTATCCTAACTATTCACACAGTGCTCTGACACAGGATCTGGCCTTAATGATAACAAAAACAATGTTCAAATAATTGATTTTGACATTTAAGGCCTTTGAGAAACCATTCTATTCTACACAACTCCTCTCTGCAGCTTCCTCCTTTGCACTTCATGGGTGGTGTGCAACCTCTTAACAGGTAACATATTTTGTGTATTTTTTACATTTGTGTCTTCCCTATTAGAATTTGCTTCTGGAAATACCATTTTTTATCACTGTATCCTAGTAAATTTAAAAACATGTGGGGAATGAATGACCTAAAAGGAAGAGAACAGTAAACTCTGTCCTACTGCCCCTCTCAGAATGGACTCATTTGTTCATTGGTTCATTCATCTAACATTTAAGTCACTAGGTAGACTAAGAACATTTGGGTTGCACATCATTCTGTGATCTTAGAATGTTCTCTTTCTTACCTTCCCCAAGACCTATTCTTTCTTTGATTTAGGTCCCCACTCATAATTCACTTCCTCCAAACACTCATTATCACACTACTGTTTGTGCTCTGGAATTCTTCTAAAACTTGCTTTTCATAATGCTTACTGATCACCCCAGCATCGCTAACTAATGTATACATTAGTATACATTACTAATGTATACTACAACAACTTTCCTGGTATAAGGAGTGTCTACCAATAAACAGTAGAGAAAAGGTCTTAAATTAGTATGCATGTTACAGAGATCCAGAGAAATGGGAAATCAAGGTGGGCTGCAGTAATTTGTCAAAGGATTCTTGCAAGAGGGAGGGCTGACAGATAAGTGAAATAAAAGGCATTGAGAAACCTTCAATCTGGAAGTGGAACAGATGACAGAGGATAGATTTGGGGATAACAGAAGGCTCATATGTTGCCAACATTGTAGAACTAAACTTTAGCGTGGTAGCTAACTTGAAACAGTTACCTAATTCTGTATGGTCAATTATTCTGTATTTTTAAGACACCTATGGCAGAAATCGTGGCTGTGTCACCTTTTTAGGTAATTTTGGTGTTAGTTTCAGAATCTACAACATCACAAAGATTTTAAATGGTAAAGATATCTTTGTATTGGAGAACAAAAGTCATTTCTTTCTTGTTTTATTATCCACAGCAGCCACAAATGTAACCAATATCTTTTTAAAAAGTCAACCTATAATATCAAGTTATAACTCTAAAGCAATCTTTCCTGCAGTGTGAAAGAGTTGTAAGTCTCTTTATCAGGTGGTTACTATTACCTCTCTATCTTGAGTTTTCACCTGTTTATATGTATTAAGTCACAAACTATGACATTTATCCAAATCCCTACTCTACTTTCCCAAGAATTTATTGCCCAGAACTATTTCACTGTGTATGTACAGGAATGAAAGTCACTACCCTAATGTACATTTATGTCAATCTGTTCTCCTATTTTATCCAATTATTTTATCCAATTGCCAAGTATCTAAACATTGCAACTTAGATGACACATTTCTCCCTGAGAACAATTTCCTAGCTTTCAGAAAATAACTGTGGTATGTGTGTGTATGCCTAACTTTAAAAATAATAAAGTATCTCCTGTTTTTGGTCATTTCTGTTGATTAGAAGGAAATACATCTATCTACAACTACATGGAGAGCAAACTGAAAATCTACTGTTTCCTTCTACCTCATTAAATATTCTTTTGTATATAACACATTTTTACATAGCTGTCTTACTGGTAAACACAAAAAGGCACACTTTTACTTCCCTAAGTTTTTTTTCCCTCAAGATTTTTCCAAGTATCTAACTTTTCATTTCTGAAGATGCCTAAAGAAAAAAGTAATCTAAAATCCATCTAAGAACCTCTATTCTGCCATGCCCTTAACTTTGAAGAACTTGTCCTACACATTAGTCTCTTACAACAGAAAGAGTTCTTTAGATTGGGATTTGAGAGAAGACTGAGCTACAAATTGAAAAGTCAGCACTCTTTCTACTCAACATGGGTGATTCTAGAAAATCAGAGGAACTGAGATGAACAGATTTGTCTAGGAAAGGATTCAGAATGTAAATGGAATGAAAGGATATAGAGATCATGATCATTTCTATAATAATTTACAATTGCTTCTCATAAAGACTCCTTAATTAACACCACTACTGAACAAAAATAATTGCCATGTATTAAGGTTCTGTCTGCAGTCAGTCCAAACACCACTGTACTTTTTGTAAGGAGGTCACACTATGTACATTAGCAAAAGCAAAATTTCAGCACTGATTTTTCTGCCTAAAACAGAAAATAAAAACCAATGTTCTCTCTATAATTTCAAATAGGTATGACATTCTCTTCCAATATATTTCACAAATTGTAGCTTTCTTTGTCCTCTTGTTTAAAACATATTCTACAAAATAGATTCTTGTATTTTATTTTTTTTTTTTACCTATTATAAACCATGTAAAAAGTACTAAGGGTTCCTTCAGGATGAAATGTGGGATGTGAAGGATCATTATTATTATGAACTAATAACCTACACTGTCACAGAAACTTTTTTTTTTAAAGATTTATTTATTTGAAAAGCAGAGTTACAGAGAGGCAGAGAGAGAGCGATCGATCAAGCTTCCGTCCACTGGTTCACTCCCTAAATGGCTGCAATGGCCAGAGCTGGATGGATCTGAAGCTAGGAGCCAGAAACCTCTTCCAAGTCACCCACTTGGGTGCAGGGGCCCAAGGACTTGGGCCATCCTCTGCTACTTTCCCAGGGAGCTGGACTGGAAGTGGAACAGTTGGGACTAGAACCAGTTTCCATATAGGGACGCGGTGGCTTTACCCACTATGCCACAGCACTGGCCCCAACACAGAAACATTAAAAAAAATTTTTTTTTAAAGATTTATTTATTTATTTGACAATCACAGAGTTACAGAGCAAGAGAAAGGGAGAGACAAAAAGACAGATCTTTCATCTGCAGGTTCACTCTCCAAATAGCTGCAACAGCTGGGGCTGGGCCAAGCCTGGCTGAAGCCTGAAGCCTAGAAATCCATCCAGGTCTCACACGTTGGTGGCAAGGTCCCAAGTGCTTGGCCCATCTTCTGCTTCCTTGCCAGGTACATCAGCAGGGAGCTGAATCAGAAGTAGAGCAGCAGGGACTCAAATCAGTGCTCACCTGGGATGCTGGTGTTGCAGGCAGTGGCTTAACCTACTGTGCCACAAAGCCAGCCCCCACAGAAACATTTTCTGAAAAATGTTTACTTATGTACTTTCCATCTGAAAGGCAAAGAGATGAGAGAGAGGGAAAGAGAGAGAGAGACAATCTTCCATGTATTGGCTCACTCCCCAAATACCGCCTACAGCCAGGGCTGGGTCAGGCTGAAACCAGGAGCCTGACACTCCATCTGGGTCTCCCACATGGGTGTCAAAGGCCCAAGCACTTGAGCCACCATTTGCTGCCTCCCAGGATGCATTAGCAGGAAACTGGACAGGAGCAGAGGAGATGTTCACCTCCAGAGATATTTAAAACATGTACTATAGGTATTTGGACAACCAGAAACAAGAGGCCAGTTAAAGAAAGATAATTTTTTTGTAAACTTTTACTGATTAATTAGGTTTTTAGAATATCCCACCTAATATACAGTAATTAGGTACTACTAGTACTAATTATAGAATTATATTAGAAAACTCTAAACATTAGCTGCCTCAAGGACTTTTTATAATTTTGGCCTATGTTTCCTAAGCCAGTACTACCACACATCAATTAAGTCACTGGCTGCCATAATAACCATCCTTAATAGATCCAAAAAGTTGAGATTTTGTTGTTGTTTTTATAGTAGCTGCAGGGGACAAAGGCATTTTACACTTAAGCAGTATCTCAATCCTCTTAAAAGGATAGCAGGGACAGACCAGGACCAATATATTAGACTCACGCTAATGCAGACGTTCTATTTCTGGACTGGGTATTTGTATATGGGGCTATCCACTGGTAAAAACTTATTGTTACTCATGATCTGGGCATTTAATGGTATGTAAACTTTACCTTAAAATTTTCCTGACACAAAAAATAGAACATTGGCAAAAAAATTTTAATACACCTGCTTTTCTATTTTTTCTCATTGCTCTACAATTTTAAGATATCAATATAATAATTTAAGTATTAAGTTATCACTATTATACTATTACTATCTTGCACTATAATTCATTTATGAAATATTTTCAGTTTGAAAAGTTTTACAAAATTGACAAATCTTTAGTTAGACTGATAAAGGTGGGAAGGAGGGAGGGAAGGAGGAATGGGGAAGACTGAAATTATAAAATGAAGAATGAAAGAGGGGGTGTTACTACTGAACTTACAGAAACAAAACGATCATAAGGAGATATTATGAACAATTGTATGCTAATAAATTATACAATCTAGATAAAACAGACAAATTCCCAGAAACATACAACTTACCAAGACTAAATCACAAAGAACTAGAAAGTCTGAATAGATCAATGGTAGGTAAGAAATTGAGTTAATATTTCCAAGAAAAAAAGCCCAGGAATAGACAGTTGGCAAATTTTACTGATGTTTAAATAAGAGTTGATAACAATTCTTCTCAAACTCTTTCAAAAATTAGGAGAGAACACTTGGCAATTCATTCTCTGAGGCTAGTATTACCCTGATACTGGAATCAGAGACACCAAAAGAAAATTACAGACCAATATTACTTTCGAATATAGATGCAAAAATTCTAGGAAATTGAAACCATTGGCATATAAAAAGGATTTTACATCATGACCAAGTTGAATTTATATCAGAAATGCAAGGTTGGTTCAATATACAAAAATTAGTGTCATACAGATTAAGAGAATAAAGAAAACACATGATCATCTGAATAGATCCAAAAAAAGCATCTGATAAAACCAATATCCTTTCATAGTTAAAAAAACAAAAACAAAAAACACTCTGTGGCTTAGTGCCTAAAGCTGGCACCTGCAGTGCCAGCATACCACATGGACACTGGTTCAAGTTCCAGCTGCTCCACTTCCCATCCAGCTCTCTGCTATGGCCTGGGAAAGCAGTAGAAAATGGCCCAACTCCTTGGGCCCCTGCACCCATGTAGGAGACCCAGAAGAAGCTTCTGGCTCCTGGCCTCAGATTGGCACAGCCCCTGGCCATTGCGGCCATCTGGGAAGTGAACCAGCAGATGGACGACCTCTCTCTCTCTTCTTTGCCTCTGCCTCTTTATAACTCTGCCTTTCAAATAAATAAACAAATCTTAAAAAAAAAATACTTAACAGGCTAGCAGTAGAAGAGAATTTGCTCAATCTGATAAAGGCTATCTGTAAAAAACCTACAGCTAACTTATTAAATTGTGAAAAGCTAGATGCTCTCCTCCTAAGATCAGGAAAAAGATAAGGATGCTTGTTTTTGCCACTTCTAGTTAACATTTTTCTAGAGGTTCTGGCCAGAGCTACAAGCAAGAAAAAGAAAAGGCATCAGATTGCAAAAAGAAGTGAAATTCTCAAGTGAAATTCTCTCTACTGGTATATGACATAATCTTTTGTATAGAATACCCTAAGTAACCTATTATAAAAAAATTATTAGAGCTAATAAAAATGTTCAGCAAAGTTGTAGGACACATGATTCATATATAAAAATCAGTTGCATTTCTGTATACTAGCAATGGTCGAAAGAAACATGATATTATAAAACCATTCCATTTATTATAGCATCAAAAAGATTAAAATACTTAGTAACAAATTTAGCCCAAAAAAGTACAAATCCTGTACACTGAAAACTACAAAACACTGGAAGAAATTAATATCTAATTAAACAGAAATATGTCTCATGTTCATGGTTTAGAAGACATTTTTATTAAGACTGACATATCTCTCAGACTGATCTACAAACTTGATATAAACCCTGTTGAAATTTTAATTTGCTTCCCCCACCCCCAGAAACTGACTAGCTGATCCTAAAATTAATATGAAACTGCAATGGATATAGCATAACCAAAGTATTCTTGAAAAAGAACAACAAATTTTGACTTATACATCTTGATTTCAAATTTACAATAATTAAAACTTTTAGGATTCCAACAGTTGATAGTGGCATGAAGACAGACACACAGGTGAATGCAATCAATCAGAGTTCAGAAACAAATCCATACATTTATGGTCAATTTTTTTTACAGCAATGGTACCAAGACTATTCACTAGCAGTCTGTTACTTTTTCAACAAATGGGACAACTGGGACAATTGGCTATCTACATGCAAAAAAATGAATGTTTGTACCATGTACATAAATTAAATCAAAGTAGATCAAAGACTACAAAAATTTTAGAAAGAAAACACAGGTAAAACTCTGTTTCCATGCCTCATGTTACTTTTCTTAGATGTGACATCAAAAGGATTAGGAATCAAAGAAAAAAATTGAACTTCATCAAAATTAAAAATTTTCTGTGTACAAAGGGACACTATCAAGAATTTGAACAGATGACCCATAGAACTGGAGAACATATTTGCAAACTATGTTTTATAAAGTGATGGTGTTCAAAGAACTTTTACAACTCAATAGCAAAAAGGCAACCCAATTAAAAAATGTACCAAGAGAAGAATTTGGGTAGACAGATCTCAAATATACACAGACACACACACACACACACACACAGATGGCCAATAACCACATGAAAATTTATTCAACATGATTAGTCACCAAGGAAATAAAAATCAAAACTATAATGGGATACATCATAACCAGTAGAACAGACAGAATAAAAAGTCAGATAATGCCATTTGTTGTCAAGTGTATAGAGACACTGGAACTCTCAAAAGTTTTGGCATACATGTAAAATGGTGCCCCTGCTATGGGAAAAGAGCTTGGTAGTTTTTCAAAAAGTTAAACATGGAATTTTCATATGACCCAGTAATTCTGCTCCTAAGGATATAACTACAGAAACTGTATAAAAACATGTACGACAATGTTCATAGCAGCATTTTTCTAAATAGTCAAAAAGTGGAGGTGCCAGCACTGTGGCGTAGTGGATAAGGCCACTGCCTGCAGTGCTGGAATCCCATATGGGTGCCGGTTCGAGACCTGACTGCTCAGCTTCCAATCAAACTCTTGCTGTGGCCTGGAAAAGCAGTGGAGGATGGCCCAGGTCCTCAGGACCCTGCACTTGCGTGGGAAACCCGGAGGAGGCTCCTGGCTCCTGGGTTCGCGTCGGTGCAGCTCCAGCCATTGCGGCCAGTTGGAAAGTGAACCAATGGATGGAAGACCCCTCTCTCTCTCTGCCTCTCCTTCTCTCTCTGTGTTCTGACTTTCAAATAAATAAAGAAATCTTTTTAAAAAAAGTGGAAATAACTCAAAAGTCCTTCAACTGAGGAATGGATAAGTTAAAAGGTAGCAAGTATATCCATAAAATGCAATATTACTCATCCATAAACAAGGAACAAAGTACTGTTACTTGCTACAACATGGAGAAACCCTGAAAATGTTATATTACGGCCGGCACCGTGGCTCAATAGGCTAATCCTCCGCCTTGTGGCGCTGGTACACCGGGTTCTAGTCCCGGTCAGGGCGCCGGATTCTGTCCCGGTTGCCCCTCTTCCAGGCCAGCTCTCTGCTGTGGCCAGGGAGTGCAGTGGAGGATGGCCCAAGTACTTGGGCCCTGCACCCCATGGGAGACCAGGAGAAGCACCTGGCTCCTGGCTTCGGATCAGCGTGATGTGCCGGCTGCAGCGCGCCGGCTGCGGCGGCCATTGGAGGGTGAACGAACAGCAAAGGAAGACCTTTCTCTCTCTCTCTCTCTCTCTCTCACTGTCCACTCTGCCTGTCAAAAAAAAAAAAAAAAAAAAAAAGTTATATTAAATTAAAGAGGGCAGGAACAAAAAGACACAAATTGCATAATTCCATTTACAGGAAACATCCAGAACCGATGTACTTATTTGACAGAAAGGGTATTAGTAATTGCCAGGGGTTGGGGGAAGAGGAGTAGGAGGAAACCAGGACCAACTGCTACCAGGTATGGGGTTTCCTTTTATGGTAATAGAAATGTTCTGAAATTAGACTAGACCATGAGTATTTTACTAATAGTAATGAAGTAATCTAGACTAGGCATCTAAGTACAAATTAGCAAATCCAGGAGCCAACATTGTGGCATAGCAGGTAAAGCCATTGCCTTCAGTGCCAGCATCCCATATGGGTACCAGTTTAGGTCCTGGCTGCTCTCCTTCAGATCCAGCTCCCTGCTATGGCCTGAGAAAGCAGAAGATGGTCCAAGTGCTTGGGTCCCTGCACCCACGTGGCAGACTGGGAAGAAGCTCCTGGCTTTGGCCTGATCTAGCTCTAGCCATTGTGGCCACTGAAGGAGTGAACCAGTAGATGGAAGACCTCTCCTGCCCCACCCCATTACACACTGTAACTCTGCCTTTCAAATAAACAAATCTTTAAAATAATGTAAAAAAAAAAAAAAACAAATTAGCAAATCTTCCTGAAAACCCATACCACCACTCCTTCTAGAGCATGTGTACTGAGTTGGACTTTCTAAGAAGAATGCTCCTTCCCATCCCATCTGTAGCATCTGCTTCTTCTATTCCCTCTCTGAGGTGGCCTGAAAGAGACTGGGTTACTTTAGGTTTGTGGCCAAGATGCCAAATAACCATATAAATTCATCTGGACTGGCATGGGCAACAGTTTGTAATAAATTATCCTCACTGCTGAAAATTCATGTGGAAATAGTACTTTCAGGGCAATAACTCAAAAAATCCAAATATTATAGGTGATGTCAAATGGGAACCTTCTTCATTTCCTTAGAACATCCAGCTCTGGGAAGTCCAGCATATAGTGGTCCTTGCAGTGTCTAATATCTACATTATAGGAAAAAAACAGGGATGATCCATCTCTAGCTTCTCCCATTAAGAGAGTCATGAGAAAATTATTTTTGTAGCCTCACCAAAACATCATGGAACATTAACCTCCATGAAGATCTGTAGCTGCCTTGGGAACACTGGAAGTCAGGAGTTCCGAATACCTTTGGGAGATGACATAGCAGGGGCTTAGCTTAGGATAAACAGACTCCACTTGAACCAACAGGCATTAAGAAGGTCATCTCCCTTCCTTGGACCCCAGCTTCCTTCCCTTAGCATCATATTTGTAAGGTAAAATGATCAAAGTTTTGACTAGTTTATTGCTTTACAACAATTAAGTACTCCTAGAATTATAGGTATATGTTTTGAATGCTAATTTTCTTTCGGATGGGGTAAGGCAACCTCAGTGGGATCACAGGCCATATGGGAAAATAACTGGGAGCCAGGCTGTTACTAGGTTGGATGTGTTAGATAGTAGGGTGGATGGAAGTGAATATGAGAGAAATGTAGAGGAGAAAAGCTCAAATAATACTGGAATAGGACAAAAGCTGTCAGATCTAAATTCAGATCTATAAACAGATTAAGAGGCAAGCATATAACAGCTGACAATATCAGAAACAGCTAAGAAAATGGAATAAAAATCCTGGCTAGCATGCTGGGAACCTGCTCTGAGCTGGTTGGTGGTAGCTATGTGGTACTAAGCTAAGTCAACTGGTTTAAAGGCACAGAACTGGGCCAGACATAACACTGTGATTTTCTAATACAGGATATTCCATTTGAGAAAAAAAAAAAATAGAAAGCTGCCATGATTACAACTGTAACTCCATGAAGATACTAGATTCTGAAATGGTCATTCTCTTCCCCTCAAATAATGTTACTATCTCCCAGAGAACAGCTTTGGGGCAGCAAAGAACAGTATTTCATTCTAAGCTGGACTACTCACCTACCAAAACACTATTTTGACCAAAGAAACAGATGCAGAATTATAGTCACAGCTGCATTCTTCACAGAACAAGTTGGATAATGGTACTCCAAATTGCTAATTACCCTGCTAATGATTTTTTTTTACTGTCATTGCAGTATTTTGCCACCTTTGTTTAAAATTTTAAAAACTGCATCTAGGAAGTTTTTTAAATTGTAAATTTCTGCTATGTTAAATACCAGTGAGCTTTTCAAAGATAAATTCCATATAAAACCCATCTCTTGAAATGGCATTTTCACATGGGGTTTTGTAAAAGCCCATTTATTGACTAGCTATTTGTTTTAATTTACTTTCTCACCAATATACTTGCAGTTAAGCTTCCTGAGGTCATAAGTATCTTAGTATTAGTGTTTGTATCCAGATCCTTACTTAATGTGAAAATATAATAAACTAACATATGCCAAGATATGCTGGCGTTGGGAATGTGCTATAACTAGATTTACAAAAAGTAATAGCAACAACACAATTTTACTGTACTGTGATAACCACGGTAAAATTTTTTATGATGTTAGTATTTTGTTGTCTAATCCATGCCAGCATAGCTGAGGTAGGTGATTACATTTTAATATAAAAATGCTTATAATGTTTTTATTTCATGTTAACAGATTATATTAAGCAGATTAAAGTATCACCATAGTTCCATGTGTGTTTCTTATATATTTAAGGTGCAGATTTTTTTTCTACTAATTTCTACTAAATTATTTCATTAAGATTTCTAAATAATCTGCTTAAGCAAACATCTCAAGCTGGCTACAAATGTCCACACAATAGATTACAAAAAATGTTTTATGAAGCAAAACAAACAAAAGTTTTATGTGCAGAAAATGGTGTAACATGTCATATTGTTTTCTGATAATTTTTATATTAGAAAATATTAAAAACAATTTTATCATGTAATTACAAACTCCTAGATGAATACTTACATTTGCTTCCAGCTTCAGTGATCTTCTAACACTGTAAACAAAACATTAAAAAAGAATCTTAAATTTGACATTCTTTAAGTCAAATACTTAATATTTAATACTTAATATTTAAGGGTAAGGTATACAAATAAAAATTTTAAGCAACTTTTGCCAACTAATTTTTACCCTATTTATTAAACCAGAATATCATAAGAATGCAATTATTTACGATGGTAGCCTTGTTTTTTGTAGTAAAACACTTCATATCAAAATGGAATAATTATAAGTGGATCTTTTTTTGGTATATGTTGTTCTACATATATGGATGGACAACAATACATCTTAAACACTAAAGTCATATTATTTGAAGTCTAAGTAAAAAACTAGTATATTTGTCTGCTTTATAATAACACTAATAAAAACTATACTTAAGAGTAAAATAATTTACATACCTTCAATGGAGATGTTGAAAGTCGATTATTTGCAGAAATAATGGACTAGGTGTTTAAGGTATGAGCAACATGAAAAAAGTTTCGTACATTATTGTAGCTTTAAACATGATTCAGTGCAACCAGCCTATGACTTAACTGAGGAACAGATGCTCCATGTCTTTATAAGTCCCCAATCCATAAGAAACTATTTTTTGTTTCCTTCACTAAACTGAATCAGGAACATGCCAGGCTTTCTCTGTGTAAAATCTGTTCTGCTAAACTGGATGCCCAGCTGTTGGTGACAATGCTTAGAAAGGAAAGCTGAATATTTATAATACTTTATTTCGTACAGCTGTCTTCTAAAGAGCAGTCATCAACATTTTATTGAATGCAGACTAAATGTTCAAAGGAGAAAAAGGTCAATATAAATTAAAACTAGTTTTACCAGTGACAAAGTTAGCATTAAAAGTACTTTCTTATCCCTGAAAAACAGAAATTATTTAAAATATTAGAGGATGAGAGCATAGTGCAAAAGAGGATACTAAAAAGGTTATATTACAGAAACCACCACCAAAATTTGCATAATCTTAGAAAACAATTTTTTATAAATAACTACTGATTTATAACATGCTGGATTAAAAAAAAGAAGAGATGGTCAATTTATGAAAATCACTAGCAATAAACATTAAATAAAGAACTTATCTCTCTAAAAAGTATTTACTTAATTTTAATATAGCTATATAAGTCTTACATTTTTAAATTAGTCTTTAGAGAATTTTGTCTTTCAGAACTTTACATAAAATCAACATGTGAATTCACAATGAAGCATGAAGTGAACAGAGGTACGAATAAAAATTGTAGATATTATTTTAAATTTCCACATGAGAGAACATGTGGTATTTATTTTTCTTTCTACCTTATTCATTTAACATGATGAACTCCAGTTCTATCCATTTTGATGCAAATATCAAGATTTCATTTTCTTTGGCCTAATAATACTCCACTGTGTGTACGTACCACATTTGCTTTACTCATTCATTCACTGATGTGTACCTAGCTTGGCTCTGTATCTTGGCTATAGTGAATACTGCTGGAATGAATATAGGAATTTAGGTATTTCTTCCATATGCTGATTTCATTTTCTTCAGATATATACCCAAGTGGATAGCTGGGCCATACAGATCTATTTTTAGTTTTTTTTTGAGGAATCTCTATACTGTTCTTTATAATGACTATACTAATTTGTATTCCCACCTACAGGGTGTAAGAGTTCCCTTTTCTCTACATCCTCACCAGCATTTGCTATGTTGTCTTTTTGATAACAGCCACTCTAACTGAAGTAAGATGATACATCACTGTGGTTTTGACCTACACTTCCTCCACAGCTGGCAATACTGTGCATTTTTTCACGTATTTGTTAACCAATTGTATCTTTTCTTCTGGGCAATGTCTGTCTGGATCTTCTGCCCATTTCCTAACTAGATTGGTTGCTATCTGCTGTTGAGTCTTCTCATTTCCTACGTATTCTGAGTATAAATCTTTCATCAAATGAGAAGTTTGCAAATATTTTCTCTCATTCTATCGGAAGTTATATATACATATATATATTTCAATTAAAATTTATAATACTGTTTACCAGAGGCTATGGAGGGTAGGGCAGAGGGCAACAGCAGGGAAGCTGGATAATGGATACTAAAACACAGTAAGGTAAACCTAACAGATCTTGGTGTTCCACAGTACAATGGGGTGACTACAGCTCACAATGATGAAAAGAGGAGCTGGCAGGATGCAAATACAAAGAAAAGATAAGCAAATGGGAAGGTTGGTTGCCTAGTATGTTTGGTTTAAGCTATGTATATGTATTGTAAAGCTGCATTGCACCCCTTAAAATGTACAAGTATTACATGTTAACCCAAAATTTAGAATTAAAAAATGTTTTTAAAAGAAATAAAACGATAATTCGATGTAATGAAAGGAACACAATTATTGAGTCCTGAGATGAGGTTAATGCCTACTTGTTTTGTTCTACATTAGGTTATATATTTTTCCATCACTTTCTATGTCTTTCTAAGATGGCGAAACTAAGCCTTGAACTGTGGGGGTCAGTGTTGTGGCATAGCGGGTAGAGCTGCCACCCGCCACACCACCATCCCATATCCCATATGGACACTGGTTTGAGTCCCGGATGCTCCACTTCCAATCCAACTCCCAGCTAATACACCTGGGAGAGCAGCAGAAGATGGTACAAGTGCTTCAATCCTTGTACCCACTTGGGAGACCCAGAAGAAGCTCCTGGCTCCTGGCTTCCTATTGGACCAGCTCTGACCATTGTGGTCATTTGGGGAGTGAACCAGCAGACAGAGGATCTCTCTCTCTCTCTCTCTCTCTCTCTCTCTCTCTTATTCTTGTTCTCTAAACTCCGCTTTTCAAATAAATTAAAAAAAAAAAGACTAAAACTTCATTAGAAACTCCTATGTTGATGCTAAAAACAAAAAGACAGATAACTTTGAAAATTATTTATATTTAGCTTTAGAATATATTGCCCTATTTGGAAACATGATATGTCTGACATTTATAATACTTAAAAGTTAGAAATAAAAAAAATAAAATTACATAGCAGAACATTTTTTATCCTGTTTTTAAATGCTGTAAAGATGCAATACTATCTTTTATTTTTTTTTTAAAGACTTATTTATTTATTTGAAAGTCAGAGTTTCACAGAGAGAGGAGAGGCAGAGAGAGAGAGAGAGAGAGAGGTCTTCTATCCGATGGTTCACTCCTCAGATGGCTGCAAAGGCCAGAGCTGCGCTGATCTGAAGACAGGAGCAAGGAGCTTCTTCCTGGTCTCCCACGTGGGTGCAGGGGCCAAGGACTTGGGCCACCCTCCACTGCTTTCCCAGGCCATAGCAGAGAGCTGGATCAGAAGAGGAGCAGCCGGGTCTTGAACTGGTGTCCAGATGGGATGTCGGCGCTTCAGGCCAGGGTGTTAACCCACTGAGCCACAGCGCTGGCCCCAGAAATACTATCTTTTAGAAGAACACAAAATTCATCCTGATATTAACTGTTCAAAATATTATTGCTTTGAGGTTGGGGCTGTGGCATAGCAGGTAAAGCTGCCACCTACTGTGTCTGCATCCCATATAAATAATAAATAAGTAAATAAATCTTTAAAAAATATTATTGCTTTATTATTGGTGGTTAATTCTTACAGAAAGTAACTAAATGCTTGGATTTAAAAGGTTTCCAGATTAGGTCCTATGTTGATCTAAGAAGCCCAAGGAAATATAAAAGTAAACAGAAAAGTAAATTTTGGTAAGACACTAAAAACATGATTTGTTAAGGGTAACACTGATGTAGTATTCAGATAATTCAGACAATTTATAACCAACAGCTGGAAGTATTTGTAAGAATCCTAAAAAGATTTAATAGAACTAGAAGAAATCACTTAGTTCAGCTAGTAGGGAAAAGAGTATGTACAATTTGCCTATAGTCATACATCTTGAGGGAGAAAAACTAAGAGCTCAGGTCAATGTGCATAAATCTCTGTTAAGGGGCCAGTGTTGTGGGGCAGTGGATTAAGCTGCTACCTGCAACACCAGCATCTAGTAAGGGTACTAGTTCAAGTCTGGTTGCTCTACTTTTGATCCAGTTTTCTGCTAATATGCCTGGGAAAGCAGTGGAAGATGGTTCAATTATTTGGGTTCCTGCATCCAGGTGGGAGACCTGGATGTAGTTTTTGACCCCTGGTTTCACTGGCTCAGCTTCAGCCATTGTGGTCATTTGGGGAGTGAACCAGCAGATGGAAGATTCTCTCTGTCTCTGTCTTTCTCTGTAACTCTGCATTTCAGATAAATAAATCTTTAAAATGAAAACCTTTGTTAAACTGAGGGGAAGGGAATTAAAGAAGTGTAAACATATTAGAAGAATCTGGGCCGGCACCGTGGTTCACTAGGCTAATCCTCTGCCTTGCGGCGCCAGCACACCGGGTTCTAGTCCCGGTCAGGGCGCCGGATTCTGTCCCGGTTGTCCCTCTTCCAGGCCAGCTCTCTGCTGTGGCCCGGGAGTGCAGTGGAGGATGGCCCAAGTCCTTGGGCCCTGCACCCCATGGGAGACCAGGAGAAGCACCTGGCTCCTAGCTTCGGATCAGCGCGGTGCGCTGGTCACAGCGCGCCGGCCGTGGCGGCCATTGGAGGGTGAACCAACGGCCAAAAGGAAGACCTTTCTCTCTGTCTCTCTCTCTACTGTCCACTCTGCCTGTCAAAAAATTAAAAAAAAAATATTAGAAGAATCTATGGCTTTTTTAAAATAGTTACAGAGAGAGAAAGGGAAAGAGGGAGAGAGATCTTTCACCTTCTGGTTCACTCCCAAATGGCCACAACAGCTGGGGCTGGGCCAGGAACTTCACCCAGGTTTCCCTTGTGAGTGCAGGGGCCCAAGCATTTGGACCCTCTTCTGCTGCTTTCCCAGGCACATTAGCAGGGAGGTGGATCAGAAGTGGAGAAGTCAGGATATAAACCAGTGCCCATATGAGATACTGGCATTGCAGGCAGCAGCTTACCTGTTACTCCACAACGCTGGCCCTGACCATTTATTCTTATCATTCCGTTAGAACTGGGTCCACTGCCAAGTTAGCAGTTTTTAAATTAAGACTTTCTATATGCACAGCACCCTCTTGCCCATGAAGAATCTGTACTACAAGCAAGAGATAATGCTAAATGGATTAGGATGATTTTAATAGGGATAGGAAGGGATGGATGAAACACATAAATAAACAAGCAAAACTTGACTAGACATACTGGGTATTTCCTTACAATTTCTACTTTTTCTGCTACAAGTATCACTTAATAATTAAAAGAAATACCTAATACTTCTGTAAAGTTACAACTGACTCTTGGTAGTTCTGTAAAGTTAAGTGGCTCTTGTGACTACTATATTTTAAAAATGGGCACACAAGGGCTGGCGCTGTGGTGTAGCGAATAAAGCTGCTGTCTGCAGTGCCAGCATCCCATATGGGCACCGGTTTGAGTCCTGGGTGATCCACTTCTGATCCAGCTCTCTGCCATGGCCTGGGTAAGCAGTAGAAGATGGTCCAAGTCCTTGGGCCCGTGCACCCACGTGGGAGTCCCAGAAGAAGCTCCTGGCTTCTGGCTTCGGATTGGCACAGCTCCAGCCATTGTAGTCAACTGGGGAGTGAACTAGTGGATGGAAGACCTCTCTCTCTGCCTCTCCTCCTCTCTCTGTAACTGACTTTCAAGTAAATAAATAAATCTTTAAAAAAAAAATGGGCACACAAAAATGGGCAAAAGACTTGAACATACATTTCTCCAAAGACATATTAATGGCCAAGAAGCTCAACAAAAGATGCTCACACAATCTATCATCAGGGAAATGCAAACAGAAGTATGATGAGACACCACTTCCCATCCACTAGGATGACTACTAGGAAAACAACAGCAGAAAATAATTAGTATTGGCAGGAAGAAATTAGAACACCTGTGCACTGCTAGTGGGAAAGTAAAATGGTACAGCAGCTATGGAAAACAGCATGGCAGTTCTTCAAAGAATTAAAAATAGATTTGTCTTATGATCCAACAATAATTCTTTCCAAAAGAAATGAAAGCTGGGACATGAACATATGTATACACCATTGTTCACAGAAGCACCGTTCACAACAGCCAAAAGGTAGAAGCAACCCAGGTGTCCACTGACAGATAAAGGGATGAACAAAATGTGGTATACACATACAATTGAGTATTTTTCAGCCTCAAAAAGGAAGGCAATCTGACACATGCTACAACACAGATGAACTTTGAAAATATTATGCTAAGTAAAATAAACCAATTATGGGACTGGTGCTGTGGCGTAGTGGCTAAGGCCACCGCCTGCAGTGCCAGCATCCCAAATGGGCACCGGTTCGAGTTCTGGCTGCTCTGCTTCCAACCCAGCTCTCTGTTATGGCATGGGAAAGCAGCAGAAGATGGCTCAAATCCTTGAGCCTCTGCACCCATGTGAGAGACCCCAGAAGAAGCTCCTGCCTCCTGGCTTCGGATCAGCATAGCTCCAGGTGTTGCAGCCATCTGGGGAGTGAACCAGTGGATGGTGGATGGATGACCCCCCCCCCCCCCCCACCGCCTCTCTGTAACTCTGCCTTTCAAATAAATAAATCTTTTTTTAAAAAACAAGCCAATTATAAAAGGATAAATACTGTATGATTCTATTCATACAAGAGTAGTCAAATTCATAGAGGCAGAAAATGTAATGGTGGTTGCCAGGGGCCAGAAGGAAGAATCAGAAACTATTGTTTAATGGGCACAGTTTTAGTTTTACAAGGACAAAAATGTTCTGGAGACAGATGGTAGTGAAGATTACAGAACAATTTGAAGGTATTTAATGACAGTGAATTCTGCTTAAAAATAGTTAAAATGGTTAATTTTATCTTGTGTATATTTTAGCATAATTTTAAGCCAAATAATTTTTAAATGGATATTTATCTATTGTATTTTAGTTACCTTCTTACGGATAACCTTTTACCTCTGTGACTTTTCATTTTCAGTTACTCAAATTTCTACTTATGGTCATAATTTAAATGTTATATATTATATAGGTATACCAAGATAAGGTTCACTGGGATCAAAATTCTGATTGCTATGTCAATTATTTTTTAGTTTTAAAAAGATAAAAATACCTGATATGCAATTTTATATCAACAGGACAAAGTAAAAATGTTTGTAGAAGTGACTATATTATTCTCTATGACAATTTTTTCTGATTTTATTTAGCTTAATATGTGGTAGTATCTTGAACAGGATTCTTGACTCATCAGAACAGACTGAGAGGGTAAATTTTATTACAAACTGTTACTAACACCAGTTATAATATTTAAAAAATTATTCTAGGTGGGAAAGCTATTTATGATTCTTAATCAAGAACCAAGAACACCCATCTCAGAAACTCACAAATGATTTCAGGTTCCCTTGTAGGCCTTTTAAAACAGTAGATTACAGATGATTTTAAATCGTAGGGATGAAGGTGGGAGTGGAGTTGAAGAATAAACTTAGTAAAGCAGATAAGACTCAGGGAGCCTTGATGCTATGCCAAATTCTTCCGTAAGGTTGGGCAAAGCACATAATCTCCCTAAGCTTCATAATGTTTATAGTAATACTGGCCTGCAAAGTAGCAACAAATTTCTGAGTGGGAGATAAAAATATCACTTAGTATATCAGTGTTTCCATTTACTCTTCACTGTAAGAGACGCTAATATCACCAGCTACCAACTTCACAAGAGTGTTTAGAGGATTATTATGTGCATGAGATGCTTAAAAATCTTTTGACAAAAGGTAACAAATTCACATCCCATGTGATTCCTTATGTGCAAATTGAGGTATGTGAAATTTATTTTCCATTCTATGCACAGGAATGAGCAAAGAAGGGAGAAGAATTTATATTTATACATATACATGTATGTGTGTGTGTCTCCTTTCTGCATTCTCTTTTTCATTTAAGCCTACATTCCTGTGTGTTCAAAACTTCTCATGGTCACACAAAAATATCTACCACAGCATGGGTAAGTGGAAGGAACAGCACTCCATTGCTGTAGAAGTATGGTTATTGTGTAGGAGTACCTAAACGAAATTCAAATCTTGTTTTTCTTCATGGTAAAACTGGCCAAAACTTTTACCAATTATTGGACAATGTGTTTATGGTGTCAAAGCTTTCCTTATAAAAAGATTAACAAATAATCAGCCAAGAGTTCTTACAGAAGCCAAACAGATATATTTGGGAATATTTACCCCAGAAGATAAATGGATGTAAGTCAAATGCTCTTTAGTTTGAACAAATGAGAAATGTCATAAGACCACTTTACTAACTCATATTCTCAAATATGAACATTAATATTTATTACTATTATATTCTGACAAAATGGGCCATCTTCTGTTACTTTCCCAGGTCATTAGCAGGAAGCTGGATCAGAAGTGGAACAGCCTGGACTTGAAGTCCATATGGAATGCTGGTGTTGCAGGCAGCAGCTTTTCTGGCTCCACCACAATACCAGCCACCCAAAGAACTTTTTAGCATTCTTCAAGGCAGGTCTACTGGTGATATATTCTCAGCTTATTTTGTTTTTGAAGGATGGTTCTCTAGACAAAAATTCTGAGTTGACAGGTTTTTCTTTTAGCATTTTAAAAATATTATTCCACTGCCTTCTGGCTTTATTTCTTACAAGAAATTAGCTTTTACTACATAGTTTTTCCAATACATAAAGTACCAATTTTCCATGGTTGATTTCAAGATTATTCTCCCTTCATTTTTAGTTTTCATCAGTTTGACACTTAACAGTATATGTGTAGGGCATATAAATACTTGTGTGTACCAACACATACTTACTTTCAACCGTAATTGGAGTTTATTGAGCTTTTGGATTTGTAATTTTGTTTTCAGCAAAATTACAAAAATTTAGGAGTCATTATTTTTTTTTAAGATGTATTTATTTACTTGAAAGGCAAATCTACAGAGAGGCAGAGGCAGAGAGAGAGAGAGGGAGAGAGAGGTCTTCCATCTGCTGATTCTTTCCCTAGGTGGTCACAATGGCTAGAGCTATGCTAATCTGAAGCCAGGAGCCAGAAGCTTCTTCCAGGTCTCCCACAAGAGTGCAGGGGCCCAAGCATTTGCACCATCTTTCACTGCTTTCCCAGGCCATAGCAGAGAGCTAGATTAGAAGTGGAGCAGCCAGGACTCGAACCAGCGTCCATATGGGATGCCGGCACTGCAGGTGGCGGCTTTACCCACTATGCCACAGCGCCAGCCCTCGGAGTCATTATCTCTAAAAATTTTTTTCTGCCATATTCTCATTCCATTTTTAGGAATACTGATTACAGATTAGACCATTTGATTTTGTCCCATAATTCATGAAGAGTCTGTTTCCTACCCACCCCCTATCTCTTCCTTTGATTAGATCATTTCTATTTGTGTTTTCTTCAAGTTCACTGCTAGTAAGCTCAGATAATATTTTCATTTCAGATATATTACACTTTTCAGATGCAGAATTTCCACTTGCTTCTTTTTAAATTTCCTTAAAAAGTTTCTATTTATATCCTGAGATTCCCCAGGTATTTTCTCAATGTGACAATTTTCTCATCTTTAAGTCCTTAAACATATTAAGTTCTTTAATGTCTTTGTTAATTCTAAAAATCTGTATAATCTTAAAGTCAATTTCAACACATAGTTTTTCTCTCAACAATGAATTATAGTTTCTTGATTTTTTTGCAAGTCTGGTATTTTACTGTATGCTGGACACTACGTGATATGACAGAGACTCTGAATTCTTACTCTTGACAGTGTTGAGTTTTGTTTTGGCATGTAACTTGAGTAAATTCAAACTATGTATTTTGTCTCTTTTGTGATGGGAAGCAACTGAAATTTCTGCTCAGTTCTTTCAGCATTCTAGCTATTGGTTATCTGCCAGGTTTTATGGAACCTCCAGTGCTTATACTGGTTCCTGCCGAAGATGTAGGCAGTGTATAATCACATTTTTGGGATACCCTTTCACTAGGATTTTCCCTTTATTTTCTAGCTAGTCTAGTAATTCCAAACTCTCAACTTAATATTCTTCAAGCAAGTAAAACAGGAACTTTCTGCTGGACTACTACCCACGCTAAACCACATGGGCTACCTTTGGGCAAAACACTGTCAACATGGGGTGAGCATTGCTTGGGACACCTGCACTCCCTATCAGAGTGCTTGGGTTCAAGTCCTGGTTCTGTTGCTACTACCAGTCTCCTGTTATGTGCACCCTGGGAGGCAACAGTAATGGTGCAAGCAGTTAGATCCTGGCCAGCCACGTGAGACCTGCATTGAGTTCCTGGTTCCTTCTTGGCCCCACCTCAGCTGATGAGCTCATGCAGGCATCCAGCAGATGGGAACGCTGTCTGTCTCTCTCTCTGTCTCTTCTCTCCTTGCCTCTCAAATAATATATATAGATAAAATGAATTTTTAAAAAACAGTATAAAAACAAACCTTGCTCATTATCTATGTTCCTTCTTTCAAGGATAAGCAGCTCTCCAATTTCTTCCTGCTTAGGGATGTTCTCTAATACCTTCAAGTAGTTGGTTTTTCCCAGGGGCCAGCGCTGGTGTAGTGGGTAAAGCTGCCACTTACAGCGCTGGCATCGCATATGCATGCCAGTTCGAGTCCCGGCTGCTCCACTTCTGATCCAGCTCTCTGCTATGGCCTGAGAAAGCAGTGGAAGATGGCCCAAGTGTTTGGGCCCCTGAACCCATGTGGGAGACCAAGAAGCTCCTGGCTCCTGGCTTTGGATCAGAGTAGCTCCAGCCATTGCGGCCATCTGGGGAGTGAACCAGTGGATGGAAGTCCTCTCTCTCTCTCCCCACCCCGCCTCTGCCTCTGTAACTCTGCCTTTCAAATAAATAAATCTTTAAAAAAATATTTTTTCCAGAGTTTAAAACCATCTATGGAAGATTCAGTTCAATACAAACTACTTTGACACGGAATTTCATCTACTGAATTTTTATTTCAACAACTGTATTTTTACTTGATTTTTAATTTACCATTTATTGTTTCATCTTAGAAAGATTTTATTTTTATTTATTTAAAAGGCAGAGGGACAGAGAGAGAGAGATTTTCCACACACTTGTTTACTCCCCAGATAGCTGCAGTAGCCAGGGCTTGGCCCACCCAAAGCCAGGAACCAAGAACTCCATTTGAGTGTCCCACATGGTTGGCAGGGGCCCAAGTAGTTGGGCCATCATCAGCTGCTTTCTCAGGCACATTAGCTGGGAGGCAGATCAGACGCAGAGCAGCCAAGACTTGAACCAACATTCCAAAACAGAATGCCAATATTGCAGGCACTTGCTTAACCTGCTGCACCACAACAGTAACCCTACTTTCTAAATATCCTAATCACCCTCATTTAAAATGTGCTTGTGTCTTTTTTTTTTTTCCAATCTGGGCCTTTTAAAAAAGTTTATTTAGAGGCCGGTGTTTTGGCGCAGTGGGTTAAGCCACAGCCTACAATGCCCAGCATTCCATATGGGTCCTTCTCAGCTGTTTCACTTTTGATCCAGCTCTCTGCTAATGAGCCTGGAAAAGCAGAAGATGGCCTAAATGCTTGGGTTCCTGCCACCCACGTGGGAGACTTGGATGGTGTTCCAGGCTCCTGGCTTTTGTCTGGCCTAGCCCCCCAACCATTTGGGGAATGGAAGATCTCTCTCTTTCTTTGTCTCTCCCTTTTCTCTGTAACTCTTTCAAATCAATAAATCTTTTAAAAATGTTTATATTCATTTTATTTATTTGAAAGACAGAGCCACAGAGCAAGAAATTTTCGATCCATTGGTTCACTCCTCAAATGCCTGTAACAGCTAGCTAGAGCTGGACTAGGTGAAGTTCCACCTGAGTATCCTACATGGGCAGCAGGGACTCAAGGACTTGAGAGTATCTGCTGCCTCCCAAGTGCATTAGCAGGAAGGTGGACTGCAAGCAGAGGCGGAGTTGGGATTACATCCCAGGCACACTACTAGAGAGGCTTCCCCAGTGGCAGCTTCACTCACTGTACTATAATGCCTGCTCCTGCCTGGTTAGTTTTTAAGTATTTTCTTATTAATTGCTAGTTTTTGTGACTCAGCTTTATTGTCTTTAGACAGTTTGTATAAGTCCATTTTATAAAGCCCTAATTCTGTTGATTTTATGTATCAGAACTTTCAGTTGTGGTAGTTACCTTTTGTGTTAGGTTATCTATGATTTTGGAATATTGTTCAGTTGATCTTAACCTGTGGAAAAACTAGGGGCATAAACTGAAGATGTTGTCCACAAAAGACACACATTTGATTCATCACCGGCCAAGGGATCCTTACCAACCAGGAATCATTTTGGCTTCCTCCTAGTTTAATTCCTAAGTCTCAAGCTTAACTCCTTACTCTGCCTCTAGCCCATTTCTACCAAGTACAACATGAATGCCTGTAAATATATTCAGGAAAATTCCATTTCTCTTTTGTGCTGACTCCCCATTATGTGTAATTTGGTTTTAATTCACTTCTCTATAGTCCATCAATGCAATTAAAAAGGTAATTTATGCAGAATCTAGTTGTTTTGCAATTGTAAAGACTTTTAGAGATTCTAAGCATTAGAAGAGTTTCTCACAACATTATAAAAATGATCTATTAAAAGAAATGCCTGAGTCCTGGCTATTCCACTTCTGATCCAGCTCCCTACTAATGCACCTGGGAAAACAGTGGAGGATGGCTGAAGTGCTTGGGCTCCCGCACCCACGTGGGAGAACCAGAAGAAGCTCCTGGCTTCCAGCTTCAACCTGGCCCAGCCCTGGCTGTTTCGGCCACTTGGGAAGTTAACCAACAAATGGAAAATCTCTCTCCCTCTCCCTCTCCCTCTCTAACTCTGCCTTTCAAATAAATAAGTAAAAAATTTTTTTTAAAGAAAAATGCCTGCATGTATCAGTACTGCTGCAAATATAGTATTGTCAATCTTTGTTTTATACTTTTATCAAACCAATGCTTAAGAATGTTGGGGCCACCACTGTGGCACACTACGTTAATCCTCCACCTGCAGCACCGGCACCCCATATGGGCGCCGGTTCTAGTTCCGGTTGCTCCTCTTCCAGTCCAGCTCTCTGCTGTGACCTGGGATAGCAGTAGAAGATGGCCCAAATGCTTGGGCCCCTGCACCCACATGGGAGACTGGGAAGAAGCACCTGGCTCCTGGTGTCAGATTGGTGTAGCTCCAGCTGTTGCGGCCATTTGGGGAGTGAACCAACGGAAGGAAGACCTTTCTCTCTGTCTCACTGTCTGTAACTCTACCGTCAAATAAATAAATAAAATCTTAAAAAAAAAATAAAAAAGAATGTTATATAGGGCCAGCACTATGGTATAGCAGGTAAAGCCGCCGCCTGCAGTGCTGGTATCTCATATGGGCGCCAGTTTGAGTCCTGGCTACTCCATTTCTGATCCAGCTCTCTGCTATAGCCTGAGAAAGCAGTGGAAAATAGCCAAAGAGCTTGGGTCCCTGTACCCATGTGGGAGACCCAGAAGAAGCTCCTGGCTCCTGGCTTTGGACTGGCACAGCTTTGGCCATTGTAGCCATTTGGGGACTGAACCAGCAGATAGAAGATCTCTCTTTTCCTCTGCCTTTCAAATAAAATAATTAAATCTTTTTTTTTTTTTTTTTTTTAAGAAAGTTGGCCAGCGCCATGGCTCACTAGGCTAATTCTCTGCCTGTCGTGCCGGTACCCCAGGTTCTAGTACCGGTTGGGGCACTGGGTTCTAGTCCTGGTTGCACCTCTTCCTATCCAGCTCTCTGCTGTGGCCTGGGAGGGCAGTGGAGACCTGCCCAAGGAGACCAGGAGGAAGCACCTGGCTCCCGGCTTCAGATCGGTGCAGCGTGCCGGCTGTAGCATCCATCTTGGGGGTGAACCAATGGAAGGAAGACCTTTCTCTCTGTCTCTCTCTCACTGTCTAACTCTGCCTGTCAAAAAAAAAAAAAAATGTTATACTACTATAGTTTTAACTATTTGGTATTAAAGTATACTGTATCTAGGTGAAACACTCAGTCATATTTCCACTTAAGTTCTGTTTATGGCCCTTGCCTATATTTCCACTAAACTAGGGTCCTTTTTGCTTTTTACTTATTAAACTTTTTATTTGGTGAAGCATTAAGCCATTAAGTAATGTAAATTAAAAATATGTTATCCCCAAAACTAAAGAAAAGCGGGGGAGTAAGAGAGAGAGGGCAGAAGGGAGAAATTGGTGGAGGGAGGGAGGGACTATCATTATATTCTTAGAACTGCATCTAAACCATGTGAATCTGTTAAAAACTAAATTAAAAAGGAAATGTTACTTAAAAAAGATTTATTATACTTTTCTCAGTTATAGCTACTTTACTGGTAGGAGGAAAAATACATTTACATTTCATATTTTTCATACTTAGATGAAGTGCTAATAATTTCATCAATCTTAAAAAAATACAGTAGTATACTTTTAAGTAAAACAAATTGTAGAACTTTATCTATCAAAATTCAAAGAATTTTTTTAACATGGTTAACTTTTGCTGGACCTGACATATCATTTCATTCACCTCTTACTGTAATCAATCCACAAAATAAAAATAATCATATTACACATTTGCATCAGCATGACTACAAACACAAATAGGCACAGTAAAATGTGCAAAGCAGATCCAGGATTCACTTGTATTCAGCTTCCTTTATAAAGAAAAATCAGCACATTTTAAAGTTCTCTTAGAAATTCCCTTGAAGGCCGGCGCCATGGCTCACTAGGCTAATCCTCCACCTTGCGGCGCCGGCACACTGGGTTCTAGTCCCGGTCAGGGCGCCGGATTCTGTCCCGGTTGCCCCTCTTCCAGGCCAGCTCTCTGCTGTGGCCAGGGAGTGCAGTGGAGGATGGCCCAAGTGCTTGGGCCCTGCACCCCATGGGAGACCAGGAGAAGTACCTGGCTCCTGCCATCGGATCAGCGCAGTGCGCCAGCTGCAGCGCACCGGCCGCGGTGGCCATTGGAGGATGAACCAACGGCAAAGGAAGACCTTTCTCTCTGTCTCTCTCTCTCTCTCCACTCTGCCTGTCAAAAGAAAAATGAAAAAGAAAACTCCCTTCAGTGCCAGTGCCTGCATCCCATATGGGCGCCGGTTTGAGACCCAGCTGCTCCACTTCTGATCCAGCTCTCTGCTATGGCCTGGGAAAGCAACAGAAGATGGCCCAAACCCTTGGGCCCCAGCACCCTGTGGGGTGTCCTGGACGAAGCTCCTGGCTTCAGATGGGCACAGCTCTGGCCATTGCGACCACCTGGGGAGTGAACCAGAGGATGGAAGACCTCTCTTTCTCTCTCCCTCTGCCCTGCTTAACTCTTTCATAAATAAATAAATAAATCTTGGCCGGCACCGCGGCTCACTAGGCTAATCCTCCACCTTGCGGCGCCGGCACACTGGGTTCTAGTCCCGGTTGGGGCACCCGGTTGCCCCTCTTCCAGGCCAGCTCTCTGCTGTGGCCAGGGAGTGCAGTGGAGGATGGCCCAAGTACTTCGGCCCCTGCACTCATGTGGGAGACCCAGAAGAAGCTCCTGGTTCCTGGCTTTGAATCGGCACAGTTCCGGCCATTGAGACCAATTGGGGAGTGAACCAGCGGATATAAGACCAGAGGATATAAGACCTCTTTTTCTCTCTCTCTCTCTCTGTGTAACTCTGACTTTCAAATAAATAAATCTTAAAAAAAAAAAAAGCACAAACACACCACAAAATTTAGTAATTAGATCATTACCAAATGGAGTACAACTGCATATTCCATCTTTTACCCCATCTGCTTCCCCATGAAGGCAACCATTAAACTGAATGCTATATTTATCATTTTTGTTTTTGTTCATAATCTTAATGGGCACAGAACTCTAAATAACAGGGTTATTTTTGCTTCTTAAGTTTTACAGAAATGATATACTACATGTAGTTTTCAATAAATTGTTTCTTTCACTTAATATTTTTAAGAAACATCCATCCACTCTACTGTCATTGGACATTTACTCTCTCCTATTCATTTTCGATTCTTTTAGGATATATATATATGTATATTTCCACAACTATTCATTATTCTAGTAAAATTTGTTCGTGAAAAGGTTCAAAGAAATTAAAAACAGGTTAGATCATACTCTCTCATAAGTTACTCATCTCATAAGTGAGATGTCAACCTCAATTTTAAGATTCTCAAACTCTTCTAACACAACATGTATCTACTGGTATGCCCTTGTGAAGCAAATACACACCAGTTTTCTTCACTGTGTTCCTAACTTGGAATTTTTTGTTTGTTGCATTCTCTTTGCAGCTTTGGGTACGTGGCTATTGGCTGATTATTCTAATTCAGCAATAAAAAATAAGTCTTTTTGCTTAAATCTAGGGAAAGGAAAATCTCTCAGCCTGTAACTTTCAAGAGTATAAGAAAAACATATTTTTTAATAGCTGTGTGCACAACACTATATTAGGTGCACAGCTTCCTTATCTGTGTTGATAATTGTAGTCCCTACCTTCAATGAGACCAAATTGCTAAACACTGTTCCTAGGTGATAATTAAAGATTCAATACATGCAGGCTATTATTTCTGCACCTTTCATACCAGTATCTGATATAAATTTTCCCCCACCATTTTATTATAAATTTTACTCTATTTTGAAAATAACAAAGGAACAGATTCCTCTCGCGGTGGGACCTAAGTCAGCCTGGGAACAAGGAGCAGTCAGAAAACCATTGCCCGAGTTCGACATCCACTCCTGCCCGCTACGTTCTTTAGGGACTCCGTTTCTTTTTCGTTTAAGTTTCTGTAGGGCAGCAACTGTGTTTTATTCATCTCAATAGAAGACGGAGGAGGGGTTGGGATAACAAAATGAAAATTACGCAGCACAATGCCTATTCCCGCTTTGGTCATTCTCAATGACCACATTATTCGGGCTGGATGGGAATTGAGAAATCATTCAGTGCAATTTTCTTCTTATCAGTAAGCAAACCGGAGGCGGAGTTGAAAAGTGACGGACTCAACAGTGAAAGAATCTTCACTGGGATTCAAGTATTCAGACCCAAGTCGTGCATTCTGCTGCCACGAGTTTATATGAATCCACTACCCTAATCTAGGTACTGCAGGGCCTCCCGATTCTACGGGGATGTTCCAGTCGACCTTGCCCGATCTTCAGGAAATTAACTTCTTAAAAATCATTTCAAGTGAGACATCACCTAATTACAGCACACACCCTACATCTGTCAAAAGCCTTGGAGAAACAGTGCTGAAATAGACTAGCGTGGAGTTCAAGTCCTTTGAGGACACAAACACCGGGAACGGTTGACAACTGGCGACAATTTTTACTCAGGAAAAAAAATTAGGAAAACAAAAAGGCTAGTGGAGCCGCATAATATCTACTCTTCTTCACAGAGGGACCTCAAAGACAGTAAAACCTAGGGAGGAGATACCTACGGCATTCTGAGATCCAAAGACGCACCACCGCCACTAGCAGGACCAGCCGAGAACGCTCCGCAGCCAAGACACAGCACGAAAAGCGCGGGCGGGCGGGGACTGGACTGTGTGTGTCCCACCGAACGCGGACCCTCCGGAAACACTCTCCCAGCGAGAAAGGATCCGAGTGTGTGCGAGGAATGGGTGGGCGTGTGGGGAGTTTAGGCCCATGACCTCAGCCGCTCCCTCCAGAGTGAAGCACAGAACCTTCTGCTACTCCTCTGGCCATGGTACCTCCCGGAGAACAGATACAGCCGTCTCTGTTCGCTCGGGATCAACCACCGCTAGATTTCTAGCCGGAGCATTCGTGGAGGTGCTCTGCATCTTATTTCCGGTGGCGGCGAAGTGCCGTTGCCATGGTGATTGGAGAAAGGCCGCTGTCTGCCCGGCGGCCCAGAGACGATCGCGGGATCACCGGAAAGAATGGGCTGAGACTCCTCGTTTGTGAGCTGGCATTAGGTAGCGAACCGCTGTCTCCATCTCCTCACTCGTCTGCGTCTCACTGTGCGGCTGCGTCTTCTCCCACCGGCTTCTTTTCCTGGTCTAACACTTGGTCCGAGTAGGTACGCGAAGTGTACGCGGGATCGCAGTTTTACGCCCCGCGGAACCGAGAGCGAGCTCGCGAGGTTGCCCGAGATTAGCTGGGGACCCTTTTCGGCGCGTAGGGACGGCGACTTGGATGGCTGTTTGCACGGGGCCCTTCGCAAGCCGTAGGCGCTCCTAGACAGTTTATTTTTCCTGCCATTGTGTGTGCCTGATTATTTATGTAGCCGTTAGCTGCGATGTACTCTCTGGGCCCCTGTCTCGGTCTCTGGTTGGAGTTTTACATAAAGGAGGTTTCCAAGCCCGAGGGGTGCAATTACATATTTAATTAAGCTTCCGTGTAGTCTCTCATCGCAGAAAGGGAAAGAACAGAATTCTGGAACACTTCTACCGTGGCATTTCCACGTGTGGGAGTTTTACCTTATTGGGAAAGACTATGGTGAAGACGATTCTTGAAAATCCTTGTATTTTAAAATCGCTGTGCAGCGACCATCCGTTCTCCCTTCCTTGTTGCACAGTTTTCTTTCACATTTGTGAGGATATGCGTGTGCTCCTATGTGTTTAGAACTCGGATGCTTAATTACAGTGATACCAATTTGTAGTAACCAGACTGTGACACCACATCCCTATGGGGTCCTTCTAAATCTGGTGTAAGATGAAAGTGTCAGGCAGGCAGTCTGTGTATTATAAATAGGGTACTTCATCCGTGATAAGCAATTATTATCTTTCTTTCCCAAGTGTAAAAGACCTATATAATTCAAGAAGGTGCAAGTGATTTAGGCCTCCTGAGTAGGAATCCAATGAGTCCTGAAGGGGACCCTACCTGTGTCATCTTATTTTTGAACTTGAAATATTCAGTTCGTCAGCCTGGAATGTATGTTAGAAGTCAAAGCTGGATAAAGTCATGTTGGAAGCTGTTAAACAACCAGCACCATTTTCTAAAAAGACTATTTATTTATTTGAAAGGCAGTGGCAGAGAGGATCTTCCACCCACCCCCTGGCTCACTCCCTAACTAACCACAACAGGTAGGGCTGGGCTGGGCTGGGAAGGATGAAGCTGGGAGCCAGAAATGCCATGTGGATCTCACACATAGGTGACAGGAAACTAAGTCTTTGGGTTATCATCTGCTGCCTCCCAAGTACATTAGCAGGAAGCTGGGTCAGAAGCAGAGGCAGGAGTTGATCCCAAGCACTCCATATGGGGTGCTACAGTCCCAAGTGGCAGCTTAGCCTACTGGGACACCATGCCTCCCCTCACCGTAATTTATTAGCTCATAGTAACCATTGTTCGATAATCATCATCCACATTAACAACGAAGAAGCTGTTATTGAAATCTACAGCCTTCTGCCACTTACTACTAGGAGGGTGGCATCTCTGTTCCGCAGTTTCTTGATCTGTAAAATGGACAAAAACCACCTGACCACTGTAGTAGGGATAACACAAGATGTATGAAAAATATTTAAGCTCTTATGAGCAGAGATATTATATAAACCTAAAATAATATTAGTAAAAGAAAATAGTAAGCCCCATGGCAATGCTCTAAATAGGACTTCTAAAAATTCCATTACTGGAAATGTGGGGCTTGGTAATCCAGATGTTCATGAAACCATCTGGTTGATCCAGTGAAGGATGGGTGTCACCTGCCAATCATCTTCTATTTGACTTGGCATTATTGTGAGTTTCACGCTGTCTCCAGTTTGTTTAGCATTTGTTATGTGCCAGACAGTGTGCTGTATGCTGCACATGTATTAATTGATTTAACCCTCTTAACTCTGTGAAGAGTCTGATTTAGTTGACCTCTTATTTTGGGAGCATAAATGTACACTTTCCTTTGTCCTGTGATTCTTTTTTTTTTATTTGACAGGTAGAGTTATAGACAGTGAGAGTGAGAGAGAGAGACAGAGAGAAAGGTCTTCCTTCCTTCCCTAATGGCCGCCACGGCCGGTGCTGTGCCAATCCGAAACCAGGAGCCAGGTGCTTCCTCCTGGTCTCCCATGCGGGTGCAGGGCCCAAGCACTTGGGCCATCCTCCACTGCCTTCCAAGGGCCACAGCAGAGAGCTGGACTGGAAGAGGAGCAACTGGGACTAGAACCCGGGGTGTCTGCGTCGCAGGCGGAGGATTAACCAAGTGAGCCACGGTGCTGGCCTGTCCTGTGATTCTTCTTTTGTGTAATATTATGTTTTTGTTTTTTGGGTGTTCTCATATACTTGAGCAACAACTGTATATATATATATATGTATATGTATATGTACACATACATATATGTGTGTGTAGGAAAGGTCTTCACAAAGTTTATGGAAAATATCATTATCTTCTAATTCTATTTTTTCCACAGACATGCTGGGGTACCCTTGTGTATTTGAATATATATAAAGTTAGAAGTCAGCTGCTAAAGGCTTACTCTAGTTTATCCTGTGGTAATTCTTTCACTCACTGTACACAGCTTTCATCTTGTTCTTCCATATATAAAAATTTTCATGTCTATTTTTCCATATATGTATTATAAATTTTCCCCACATATAACAGCTTTTAAATATCTTGTTCCCTCAGCATTTGAAAGGTGTGTTGACATTTGCATTTTAGGCAATTAACATTTGACTAAAACAGATTTTTGAATGATTTTCTAATAGAATGGCCGACAGTCCGGGAAGTGGTGCAGCTTTTCCCAGTCAGAGTCCTCGAACAAAGAAATACTCATTAACTGAAGAGAAGATATTTTATATGAACTGCAGAGCTGCCTACTTAACAGTCTTCAAAAGCAGCTTAGAAAACATTATTTCTAAAGATCAACTATACTTAGGTACAGTCTTTTAAATTTTGAATCTTTCTGTCTTATTGGTTGAAAGTTTGTAATTCAGAAATACTCTAGTTAGAATTACATTATTGAATTATTCCAATTTCTTAAACTAACTAGAGCAATGGAAGTGCAGTAAGCTATTATGCCATTTTATATACTTACATGTTCTAGAAACTTCAAAATAAAACTTCTAATGTGTATAGACTGGATTGACATATTTAAAGCTTCCATCAATTATTGCTTGCTTAAAAAATTTTTTTTTAATTTTTTAATTTTTCTGACAGGCAGAGTTAGACAGTAAGAGAGAGCGAAAGGTCTTCCTTTTTCCACTGGTTCACTCCCCAAATGGCTGCTACGGCCAGTGCGCCGTGCCATCTTAATCCAGGAGCCAGCAGCTTCTCCTGGTCTTCCATGGGGTGCAGGGTCCAAGCACTTGGGCCATCCTCCACTGCACTCCCGGGCCACAGCAGAGAGCTGGCCTGGAAGAGGAGCAACTGGGACAGAATCCGGCGCCCCAACCGGGGCTAGAACCCGGGGTGCTGGCGCCGCAGGCGGAGGATTAGCCTAGTGAGCCGCGGCGCCGGCCCATGCTTAAAATATTTTTTAAATTCTCATTTTGGTGCTTTAAGATTCACAATATTAGAATGTAAATATTTATGGCATCTGAATCACTGGTCTGAATTTTACCTATACTGAGGAAGACATAAAGGATACATAAAAATGGGTTGAGTGACTGTAAAATTATTTAGAGATAAGTAAATTTTTAAATGAGAATAAGGATTCTGAGGTTTTTATTTTTTTGTTATTGTTTGTTTCATGTGTTTTGTTTTGGTGGGGGAGAATCACTTATTGCTGTTCTCCAATTTTTTCTTTTCTAAAGACTGATTGATTGATTGATTTGAAAGTTACAGTTATAGAAAGAGGGGAAGAGACACACAGAGAGAAGGAGAGATCTTCTATCCACTGGTTCACTCCCCAATTGGCTGTGATGGCTGGGCCTGGGCCAATTGGAAGCCAGAAGCCAGGAGCTTCCTCTGGATCTCCCACATGGGTGCAGGGGCCCAAGCACTTGAGCCGTCTTCTGCTGCTTTCCCAGGCCATAGCAGGGAGCTGGACTGAAAGCAGAAAAACCCTAGGTCTCTAACCGGCACCCATATGGCTTTATCCGCTACACCACAATGCCAGCTCTGATCACCACAGTTTTAAATTCTTCTGGTTACAAATCTCCCCCAAACCACTGAATTTGGTCCTTGCTAGAGGTATCAAATGTCAGGAGGTCCTGAGTCACCGGAGAGAAGCAATACCAGATAACTGACTGCTCCTTCTGTTTCATCCAAGGTGATCTCCTTGCAGGAAGAGAGATTGAGCCATTTTACCAACTTTAGAAATAGCTTCCTTAATCTCAAACTCTGACATATTTCTGCAGCAGTGTCTTAGGTTTGTATGCAGTAATTTCTCTTTTAGAAGAATTCCATTTTGAGAATATGAGAATTGCAAACATTAACAGTTATTTGATGTGTAAATAAAAGATATTTGTCAAATAATTTAAAAACATACGACTAAAGCAGTTTTTCAAATAATGTTTACTTTTACCTTGACTTACATTATTTTAAATTTAGCATAATATTACATTTTGAATTTTAAGTGATAGTATTTTATTAATATGCACTAAATGATATAGACAAATAGAATTATTTAAAATATTTGGTTTTTTTATTTGAAACGCAGAATGACAGGGAGGGAGAGACACTGCCATTATTTACAAAATATCTGAGATTTTTTTTCTCTTTATTTTCTTTTGAGAATGGACTGGGATAATGGATCTGCTAAGTCTAAAAATTTAACATGCAGCTGGTGTTGTGACACAGCAGTTTAATCTGCTGCTAGCAATGCCAGCATCCCATCTCACAGTGCTGATTATGAGTCCTGGCTGCTCCACTTCTGATCTGGCAGTGGAAGATGGTCCAGGTGCTTGGGCCCCTGCCACTCACGTGGGAGACCTGGAAGGAGTTCCAGGCTCTTGGCTTCAGCCTGGCTCGACTTTACCTGTTGTGACCATTTGGAGAGTGAACCAGCAGATGGAAGATCTCTTGTCTTTCTGTCTGTCTCTGTCACTCTGCCTTTCAAATAAATACATCTTTTTTTAAAAAGGTGAACATGTACTCTGCTGCTCTGTTTAGTTTTTGAGTCAATGAGAATGTATTACTAAAGTGCTGTCAGTCTTATGAAATTAATCTGGGAAGGTAACAATGCTACGTTTGTCTCTAAAGGGTTTATGTATGATTTTGGTTTTATGGTACAATATTCTTTGTAACACTGTAACAATTTATTTCAGATACTCTGGTTTGAAAGAGGAGTAATGTTAATCAGTGATGTCTTTCTTTGTTGTCTTTCTTCTATTTCCTTCTACTACTTATGCACATAACATATGCTCTGACATTTCCATTTTAAGGCTAAATGGAGCAGTGCCATTACCAGAACTTTGAAGTTCCTTTTTGTCAATTTTTAAATAATATAGATGAAGACTCAAGTCAAAGTTTACAGTAAACCCTGGCAAAAGATCAGTGTGTCAACATTTATGCATGCACAGTTACACATATTTTAACTATCATCAAATTTCATAGACTTTAAATAATTCTAAACTTTGAGATTCAAGTTAGTCATTACTAGATTATATCAACTTCCTAAATACAGGGATATCTTCTTATTGAGTATGAGTTTTGGCATAGGATTTTTTTCCTGAGAAAGTTGCTTTTTTGTAATTTAAAACATTTTTTTAAACAATTTTGTCTTTGTTACTGAAGCCAGCAACAAATATATGCTGAAGTGTCACTCATGGGAAAGAATTACATGCCTATTTCCCCGAAGTGGGACCAGCAGGAGCATTTTCTTTCATGTGAATTCTGAATTGTCAAATTACAGATTCATTTAGAGTCTACTTATAGGCTGGCGCCGCGGCTCAATAGGCTAATCCTCTGCCTTTGGCGCCGGCACACCAGGCTCTAGTCCCGGTCGGGGCGCCGGATTCTGTCCCGATTGCCCCTCTTCCAGGCCAGCTCTCTGCTGTGGCCCGGGAGTACAGTGGAGGATGGCCCAAGTGCTTGGGCCCTGCACTCGCATGGGAGACCAGGAGAAGCACCTGGCTCCTGCCTTTGGATCAGCGCGGTACGCTGGTCGCAGTGCGCCGGCCGCGGCAGCCATTGGAGGGTGAACCAACGGCTAAAAGGAAGACCTTTCTCTCTGTCTCTCTCTCTCACTGTCCATTCTGCCTGTCAAAAATAAATAAATAAATAATTAAATAATTAAAAAAAAAAAGAGTCTACTTATATTCCCTGCTTTTAAAGTGTGGGAGTTGGCTGGGGATGGAATCCTGAAATACACATGGCATTTCTCTGGTTGTATTAATAGATTAATTAAGGCATCATCTACATACTAGGCAAAATGCTTATCTTTTGTTCTTAGGGCAGCATGTAATCTGAGATATTGTCTATATGTAAAATAGACCTGTGGGAATAAAAAAATACCTTATATCCAATGCTCCGAATTTGCATAGAGGCTTTATAGGTGAATGGAAGTTGGTAATTATTACAGCTGTAACTTCTGTTAACTTAAAGTTATCAACTCAATGCACTGGCATAACCTGGATAGAAAATTTCTTTTTACCATTAGACTGCTAATATGTTATAGAACCATAAGTCATAACCAAAAATAGCAATTTTATACTTCAGATATAGACTTCCTATTCTGATTGTATAACTTCTTTGAAATTAGTTTGTATTTCTGAAAAAATATCACCCTATATTATGCTTGTGCACAGTAAATGCCTAATGTAACTGACTCACAACTGTCTGTGTTTATTACCCTGATCTGGTTTCCATTTCCTGAATGATAGCTGAATTTTTTTATTCTTATTATATTAAATTGTAGATTATCCAGATTATCATTTTCTGAATGCTGATTTATAATTCACAGATGTTGTGAATTCCCATCTAAGTTGAAAATATGCAACATAAGGTTTTATAAAGGGATTTTGTAGCATCCTTTAAGACAGTTAATACCATTTAAAATTCTGTTAATTCCTTCTGTGGTGCTTAGGAAAACTTACTATTGGTTCATTTCAGAGAGTTATGTCTTTTTTAATTTTTTTTTATTTTTTATTTATTTTTTGACAGAGTGGACAGTGAGAGAGAGACAGAGAGAAAGTTCTTCCTTTGCTGTTGGTTCACCCTCCAGTGGCCGCCACGGCCGGCACGCTGCGCTGATCCGATGGCAGGAGCCAGGTGCTTTTCCTGGTCTCCCATGGGGTGCAGGGCCCAAGCACTTGGGACATCCTCCACTGTACTCCCTGGCCACAGCAGAGAGCTGGCCTGGAAGAGGGGCAACCGGGACAGAATCCGGTGCCCCGACCGGGACTAGAACCCGGTGTGCCGGCGCCGCAAGGTGGAGGATTAGCCTAGTGAGCCGCGGCGCCGGCCGAGAGTTATGTCTTAATATGCAGAAATTTATTTCAGACTACCAAAATACTTGTGTTCAACTTTACAAACTATATTTTTTGAAAACCATTATACTATAGTGTACAATAAATACAATTTTTTAAAAGATTTATTTATTTATTTGAAAGGCAGAGTTAAAGAGAGACAGAGGCAGAGACAGAGAGGGAGTTCTTCCATCCACTGGTTTATTCCCCAGATGGCTGCAATGGCCAGAGGTGCACTGATCCAAAAACTAGGAGCCAGGAGATTCTTCCGAGTTTCTCATGCAGGTGCAGGGGCCCAAGAAGTTGGGCCATCTTCTACTGCTTCCCCAAGCCATAGCAGAGAGCTGGATCAGAAATGGAGCAGGGGCTAGCACTGTGGCATAGTGGGCTAAGTCACCATCTGCGGTGCTGGCATCCCATATGGATGCCAGTTCATGTCCTAGCTGCTCCTCTTCCAATCCAGCTCTCTGCTATGGCTGGGAAAGCAGTGGAAGGTAGCCTAAGTGCTTGGGCCCTTGCATCCATGTGGGAAACCCAGAAAAAACTCCTGGCTCTTGGCTTTAGATCAGCACAGCTCTGGTCATTGTGGCCATCTAGGGAGTGAACCAATGAATGGAAGACCTCTCTCTCTGTTTCTCCCTCTCCTTGTCTGTAGCTCTGCCTTTCAAATAAATAAATAATCTTAAAAAAAAAAAAAAAAAAAAGAATGGAGCAGCTGGGACTCAAAACTGGCACCCATATGGGATGCAGGCACTACAGATGGTGGCTTTACCTGCTATGCCACAACACCAGCCAACAAATAATTATACAAAGCCTTTCTTGCTATTAATTATTTAACTTTCCATTGATATAAAGAAATGGTTAATAATGAAAAGCTGTTTGACCATTGTATCTCTGTGATGGTCTTCTCTAGCAGCGTTGACATTCTTGATTTTCAGCAGACACACAACTTCAAATGGGTTATTATTATTATTATTATTATTTTTGACAGGCAGAGTGGACAGTGAGAGAGAGACAGAGAGAAAGGTCCTCATTTTCCGTTTGTTCACCCCCCAAGGGCCGCTGCGGCCGGTGTACCGCGCCGATCTGAAGCCAGGAGCCAGGTGCTTCCCCTGGTCTCCCATGCGGGTGCAGGGCCCAAGCACTTGGGCCATCCTCCACCTGGCCACAGCAGAGAGCTGGACTGGAAGAGGAGCAACCGGGACAGAATCCGACACCCCAACCGAGACTAGAACCTGGGGTGCCGGTGCCGCAGGCGGAGGATTATCCTATTGAGCCACGGCACCGGCTCCTCAAATGGGTTATTTTCGTGCATATATTTAATACTTGGAACATGAATAATGTTGCAATTCTACTAATGATGAAATTTTAGATGTAATGCCTTCTTGTTGTTAATATTCTGAAACAAATGATTTCTTCATTTCATTACTATATCTGTTGATCCTTAAAAGTAATAATGTTTTTCTTTTGTGGTTACCCATATGACCTCAATATAATTAAGTAGATGGTTATTTTCCATCTTTTTTTTCTGTAAAAGTTCTTAAGTATATCATAGATTACCAGTTATTTAAACCATATACATTGAGGACCAAATTGACAACAAAGGAAACAATCTATTTAGTTCTGGCATTAATAAATCAAGAATCTTTAGCTGGTAATATGTATATTTTTATTTCTGAAAGTCAGGCATATATTGACATCCCTAAATATTCAACACCAAAGGCAATGGTATTGGTGTATGTGTGTATTTGTCTAATATCATGTATAATGGTTAGAAGAAAATACATTTAAATACCAATTCTGAATGTTACAATAACCATACCTGTTTTCTTGGGCAGTTCTTCAACATGCAGGAAGAAACCCATCCCAAAAGACAATTAATAAATATTGGACTTCTCAAACAGCCAAACTGAATTTTGATGATTTTTGTGTAATTTTAAGGAAAGAAAAACCTACTTCAAAAGCAGACCTGCTAAAATCATTTAGGCAATTAGATGTAAATGATGATGGCTCTATTTTACACACTGACCTTTATAAATTTCTAACAAAGGTAAGATTTATGAAACTGTTCTGTAATATGCAAAACAACTTCAAGTCTAGGTTTGTCGTCCAAAGTTCACATTAAAAATAGCTGTTTCATTGACAGGTGAAATGAATGACATATATGTTATTTATAAAGTACTTAGGGATCCTACTAGATGAAAGGTGCTTTGTAAATAAAAAATAAAGTATAAAATTGAGCCTATGTTGCAATCCCCTTGTGCTCCTATGCAATTCCTTCTTGCCCAGAACTCTTTGAAAATCTGTGATAGGTCCATATGCACTAAGTGAAAGGAAAACAAAGTATAAATGAGATTTGGAATGCATTCTGTTTTTTGGTATAATGTTAGAAAATATCTTTGCTCTAAACACAATAGTAGTTATTACTGACTCTTGCTCTACAATTTAGAAAACTGAGATTCAGTGTTCTTGCACAAAATTTAATAAAATTGTAAAATCTTACTTTATATGACAGACTTATTCTTTTTCTAAAATATTTATTTATCATTTATTTGAAAGGCAGAGTAACATAGAGGGAGAGACAGATCTTTCCTCCACTGGTTCCCTTCCCAAATGCCTGCAACAACCAGGCCTGGGCCAGGAGTGTCCCAAGCTCTGGCTGTTGCTGCTGTGCCAAAATGCCAGCCCCGACACTCTCATTCTTCCTTCACATAATACTCTGATTTCTAGAGAAATCGTCTGGTCAAACTTGTAGAAAAAGTTGAAGTATTTATACTACCTTATTTCTAGAGAAACCTTCTGGTCAAACTTGCAGAAAAAGTTAAAATATTTATGCTACCTCTGTGAATAACAAAGTGGTAATTATGTTGCTTTTCAATAAATATTGGCTTCTTTTCAGAGAGGGGAAAAGATGACTCGAGAAGAAGTAAATGCCATAATTAATTTGCCTGATGTAAATGCTGATGGAAAGTTTGACTATATCAAGGTACATAAGATCATATTGATGCAAATTTGCATACTGTGTAGGAAAAGTATTTTTTAAAATTTTGTCCCTATCTTTATTAAGGTAAAATTGACAAATACAAATTGTATGTATTTATAGTAAGCATGTAATGTTTTAATAAATATATATATATTTAAAATGTTTAAATTAGCTAATAAACATATCAGAAGAATGCTTTTATAGGAGCACATCTTTTTAATATTGGCAATGACTACTTACATATTAGGCATTCATTGTACTTGAAAGTTATTCCCACAATTGTAACTGGATGACTACATTAAAAATAATATAACCATGTTAAAATAACATATGTGTGCATGTAGACACACACAGAGGCTCTCAGAAATGTACCTTTTCTGGCATGGAAGAATCATAAAAATTATTTAGAAAAAAAGCAAGTCTACACATGTCTTGTAAAAAAAAATAATAAATCACATCTCTGTGTAAAACATTTTATTTGGCTCAGAGTATGACCTCCTCATTGAATCATGGCTACATTTCACTAGGTCACTTGAGGCTGGTCAATCTGATTCGAGAAAATGAGTAACCAAGTTCACTAGGAAATATATTCCATCTATCAGTCTATCCCTTGCCTATGCATTTGCCTTCTCCCAAATGTATGATTGAATGTTTTACCCACTGGACTACTTTTTTATTTCCTGTAGTTTTGTAAATTATATATGACAACCAATGAGCAATGTCTCAAGACTATACTAGGCAAACTGGAGGTTGATAGCAAACTGAAGTGTCAGCAGTTTGGAAGCCACATCGAGGGAACTCTTGAAAGGGACCCATCACCAGTACCAAAACCTTCACCTAGAGTCATAAGAAAAACGAATCAGGAGATGTTCTCAAATAAAGGTATTTGCTTTTAATGTTAAGAATTTCTTGATCAGGCATTGGTACATGCCACCTGATGAAGGGTCATATCCAGATAAACTTTTCCTTCTATCTCAGCTTGCCGGTGATGAAACACATGAGAATCCAACTTTTGTCACCTAGCTGTCAAAATCTATTGAAGTAAAATTTTATTATGGAATTTGACTTGGCTAGGATCATTATATTTTATGAAAACTAAAATTTCAGATGATATATTGAGTAAGGAATGTTATTAGTAGCCCATAAATTAAGGATCATTAAACCTGATAAGTATAAAACTTTTAACTTATTTCAACAAGAAGAACAAAGAGAACAAAGTTAATATACCTTTTATACTACACTTTATTTAGAAACAAACTCTTACTGAAAACTTTTCATAATATGAAACTAAATATCAATTATTTGTTACAGGTGGCAGCAGGAGTCCTTTACTGTCAAGCACTAGGAATTTCAAAACATCTGTTTCCCTCACAATTACCATGAGTGCTAACAGTAACCAGAACCCCAAGTTAACTGAGCCAAACTTAATAGAGGTATAGTATTTTAGATTAATAGATACGACTTTTTTTCTGAAAAAAAATTCACATTGTTTATTAATAACTGTTCAGTATCTCTGATAATCAAGAATGTTTGTTAAGTAATTCTTTGAGGTTTTTAAGTGGAATGCAACATTTCTACCCACAGCCAGTTGTAACATTTGTAAAGTAAAAATAATAAGAATGTTATTATAAATCTTTAGTTTAAAAATGATGACTCTCAACTTTTTTTTTTTTTTTTAATTTTTTTTTTTTTGACAGGCAGAGTGGACAGTGAGAGAGAGAGACAGAGAGAAAGGTCTTCCTTTGCCGTTGGTTCACCCTCCAATGGCCGCCGCGGCCGGCGCGCTGCGGCCGGCGCACCGCGCTGATCCGATGGCAGGAGCCAGGAGCCAGGTGCTTTTCCTGGTCTCCCATGGGGTGCAGGGCCCAAGCACCTGGGCCATCCTCCACTGCACTCCCTGGCCACAGCAGAGGGCTGGCCTGGAAGAGGGGCAACCGGGACAGAATCCGGCGCCCCGACCGGGACTAGAACCCGGTGTGCCGGCGCCGCTAGGCGGAGGATTAGCCTAGTGAGCCGCGGCGCCGGCCTGACTCTCAACTTTTTTAACGTGCTAAGTAGATTACCTAATAATATGCCTTCACAAGCAAATTTTTTTTTCTGTTTAACAGATGCTTTCCATGGGTGTTTCTTGTAAATAAGTCATTTATTCAATATCAACTCCTATGAGAGAAAGACAAGAAAGTCACTTTGCTAAGTCAATATTTGTAGAGTGTTAATATTGATCTTCTTCCTTTGTTTTCCCTTTCTAGACTCAACCTTTACTAGTTTTCTTTCAACAGAAAATAATAGCTACAGAAATATAAAACATTAACTGGAAACTGCTAGGATACATTAAAAATGTGCACCTAGGGACCTCTGTAAAAGGGGGGAAAATGGTTATGACCACATACTATAACTGCTGTTAGAAAACTGAACTGATTGTTCTCAAGAGCTACATTTTTGTTTCAAATAACAACTCTGTATTTGTTATTGAACTCTGAAGTCCCTTATATCTTTAAATTGCTAGACAGTGACATTTGTTCTATATTAAAATTTTAAAACATTATCTCTAAGGAATTTTGTTCAGACTGTTTAGGAATCTGTACACCCTAAGCAATTTGGTGTGTGTGTCCAACATGTTCACACACAATATTTAGTGTTCCAACAATATTATTTTCTACCAATGGAACCTGTTTGTACTTTGTAACTAAATTGAATACTAATAAAATTAACATAGTTAAATAATTTGGTTACCTGATTCAAAAGTATAAATAAACAATCTTAGTAGCTGTAAGGAGAGATACAAATAAAAGTTAATATGGATTATATTAAATCATAATAAGGTTTTTTCTCTGTGTTCTTAAATATCTGGTATAATTTCTTTAGTTCAACAGATATTTACTAAGTATGTAAGGTATGCCAATATTATTCTTAGGATAAAATATGGGGCTTTTAAATTAATTTTTTAAAGATTTATTTTATTATTTATTTGTTTGTTCTTAAGATTTTATTCATTTATTTGGGAGATAGAATTACAAACAGTGAGAGGAAGACACAGAGAGAAAGATCTTCCTTCTGCTGGTTCACTCCTCAAATGGCCACAACCGCCAGAGCTGCGCTGATCCAAAGCCAGGAGCAAGGAGCTTCTTCCAACTCTCCCACATGGGTGCAGGGGCCTAAGCACTTGGGCCATCTTCAACTGCTTTCCCAGATCATAGCAGAGAGCTGGATTGGAAGAGGAGCAGTCAGTACTTGAACTAGCACCCATATGAGATGGTGGTGCTGCACCTACTATGCCACAGTGCTGGCCCCTTACAATAATTTGCTTACTAATAATGCATTTACCAAGTTAATATAGTATTGTATTTCATTAACGTATTATTTATTCAACAAATATGTATTAAGTGTTTACTTTGTGTAAAGTGGTTCTCTATGTATTAAGAATTTGGAATATAGATGGACCTGAGCTTGAATCTTAGCTTTGTCACTTAATAACTGTGATCTTGGTTGGTTAACTTAGCGAGCACCTCTTCTGAGTCTCGGTTTCCTTATCCATAAATTGGGAGCAATTACATTTTCATATTTTGGAAATATTTAAAACTTCAACATATGTAAAGCCTTTATCATAGTGCCATGAACATAGTATTCACTTTAATAAAATTGTTCTTATTTTTATTTTTTTTTATTTTTTTTTTTTTTATTTTTTTGACAGGCAGAGTGGACAGTGAGAGAGAGAGACAGAGAGAAAGGTCTTCCTTTGCCGTTGGTTCACCCTCCAATGGCCGCCGCGGCCGGCGCACTGCGGCCAACGCACCACGCTGATCCGATGGCAGGAGCCAGGAGCCAGGTGCTTTTCCTGGTCTCCCATGGGGTGCAGGGCCCAAGCACCTGGGCCATCCTCCACCGCACTCCCTGGCCACAGCAGAGAGCTGGCCTGGAAGAGGGGCAACCGGGACAGAATCCGGCGCCCCGACCGGGACTAGAATCTGGTGTGCCGGCGCCACTAGGCGGAGGATTAGCCTAGTGAGCCGCGGCGCCGGCCAATTGTTCTTAATATTGTTATAGAACTAAGAAATGACTGTAGGGCTTTATATGGGAATGATGTGGTAAAAATAGAGTTTAAGAAACAGTCGTTCTACTATTGTGTTGTGTTCGGAGACCTCACATTAGATTATCTGGGAGGCTAGTACTGCTGTCTATATATAAAGTGATGGGAGCTTGAGTTAGGGTAGTATCTGAGGTCTTAGGAAGAGAAAGATCTAATAGCCAATGATGGTTACAGTGATGGTATAACAAGAGACTTCTTAGATTTTGTATCTAAGACATCAAGAGCAAGGGAATGATGCTGATGATAATAAGAAATTAGGTGAAAGTCTACTAAGAAAATTTAGTATTATCTTTTACAATTGATACTACTTTTTTTTCTTTTTTTGTGTCTTGTTTCTGATCTTAATATTGTCCACTGTTATTTGCTTTTGCTATTAGATGTGTTGAAAGGATAAGGATTTTTTTTTTTTTAAATGCATAGGCCGGCGCCATGGCTCACTAAACTAATCCTCTGCCTGCGGCTCCGGCACTCCAGGTTCTAGTCCTGGTTGGGGCACCGGTTCTGTCCTGGTTGCTCCTTTTCCAGTCCAGCTCTCTGCTGTGGCCCGGGAGTACAGTGGAGGATGGCCCAAGTGCTTGGGCCCTGCACCCCATGGGAGACCAGGAGGAGGCAACTGGCTCCTGGCTTCGGATTGGTGCAGCGTGCCGGCCATGGTGACCATTTGGGGAGTGAACCAACAGAAGGAAGACCTTTCTCTCTGTCTCTCTCTCTCTCACTGTCTAACTCTACCTGTAAAAAAAAAAAAAATGCATAACTCTTTGGATATTCAGTAGAATTCATTTTTTTTTACTTTGAAAGTATTTTTTAAAATTTCATAAATTTTATACATTTCTGGGACATGTATGTGACTAACAGTTGAGTTGCCTCTTGGAATGCCTGCATACTATATAAAAATGCCTGGTTTGTGTCCCACTACTCTGCTTTCAGTCCAGCTTCCTGCCAGTGCACAGCCTGGAGGCAGCAGGTAGCTCAAGTATTTTGTCCGTGACACCCACATAGGAGACCCAGATTGAGTCCTGGGCTCTTAACTTTGACCTGGGCCCGGTCCTGTCTGTTGTGGGCATTTGGGGAGTGAACCAGAGGATGGAAAGATCTCTCTCCATCTGTCTTTTGGAGTCTCTATCTCTCTTTCTTTCTCTCTCTCTCTCTCTGCCTCAGTCTCTGTCTTTCAAATAAAATGAAAATAAGTAAAATTTTTAAAAAATTATGACTTGGTTATGAATATATAGAACAAGTAATTTAAAGGCTTGTTAGTTTTCACAATTGCTTCCAATCTATTTTAAACAAATCTGAGTACCTCATTATCATATAGAGCAGAGAAGTATGGAATTGGGCAGAGAAGGAGAAACTTTTCAGAAATTAGAAGGTTGGTGGCAAGCATTTAGCCTAACAGTTGAGATGCCCACATTCCACATTGAGGTGCTTGGGTTCCATCCCTGGGTCTGGCTTCTGACTCTTTCCTGCTAATGCAGACCCTGGGAAAAAGTGGTGATGGTTCTACTAATTGGATTTCTCTCACCCATATGGGAGACTTGGATTGAGTTTGCAGCTCCAGATGTTGGCCTTAGCACTACCCCAGCCATTCTGAGAATATGCAGTGAGTCAGTAGGTGGGAGTTCTCTCTCTCTCTCTCTCTCTCTCTCTCTCTCTCTCTCTCTCCTCTTTCTGCCTGCCTCTTACATAAATAATAAATAAATAAATATTTAATTTTAAAAACATTAGAAAATCATTATGGTGGGTGGGATAAATAGAAGCATGTTTGTAAAGCATCAAGCCACACAATTGGTAAAGGAGTTGAATAACAGGAAGAAAAATAAGAATCTTAACATCTTAAACTTTCTTTTGACCATGCTTACCTACTGTATTACTATTCTTTTTAATCCAAAATTCTGTCCTTTTGCTTAGGTTCTCTAATATGCAAAGAATGTCAAAAATTTTTATTTGAGAAAGAAATAACTTCAACCTCCTTGCTAAGGGCAGTTATAACTAGAATTAGAGTAAACCACAATCCATGATTTATAAATTGCAGAAATACAATACTTCCTATATTCAGACTCATAATTAGCACATATATATGTTGTGTAATCTGTTAATAAATGTCTATATACACAGATATACCTATATTATAAGCATATATATTGTACATACATAAAGAACATTACATATGTGCTATACAACATGTTTTTGTAATACATATTTCTCTTCACATAGCAATACAAATATAAACATTTAAACTCAAAGTCTTTCACTGTTTTTTAATATTTGTGAAAGCTCCAAATAAATTTTTTTAGTTTTTCACATATTCAAGATGTTCATCAATTCAACATTTCATTAGGTAACAATCCATATCAATTTTTCCCACCACCCATGTTTTAAGTATTCTTTAATAGCAAAAAAGCTAAGTAGCTTTTTCTTTACCTACTTCTCTTAACCTGTTGAAAAGCAAATAGTTTTCTAATAAGTATGTGACATAGGGTATCTTTATAAAAAATGATAATGATGATATTATGTTCCTTCAAGGACTAACTCTATGGTAGATCTACTGCTTAATGATTATACTTCGCCTAAAATTTTAATACAGAATATGTATGTCAAAACAAATCATGTCCACTACCGTGTTCCAAGAGAAAAAAGTAACTTTACTAATATATTTGCTTTCATAGCTAGAATTTTATGCTTTACTACTTGTAGCTTTTACTTTTCAGCATTTCCTTATACAATATCAGTGAAAATAAGATTTGTATGTAACAAAGAAACGAAGTATTAGTTTACTTGGGTTTCTATGAATTTACCTGAATTGGTAGAAAATAGCTCCACCTCATGCCCTTTGTAAGAATTACAAGCCATTATTTTATTTATAGTGTCAACCTGCATGGAATTTTTTTTTTAAAGATTTATTTAATTATTTATTTAGACAGAGTTACAAAGGGACAGGGAAAAGATGGAGACAGAGAAAAAAGAGGAAGAAAAAGAGAAATCTTCCATCTGCTAGTTCTCTCCCCAGATGACTACAACAGCAAACCCAGGGCCAGGCTGAAGCTGGGAGCCAGGAGCTTCATATGGGTCTCCCCTGTGGGTAATGGGGGCCCAAACATTTGGGTCATCCTCAGCTGCTTTTACTAGGCCATTACCAGGGAACTATATTGAAAGTGGAGCAGCTGGGACATGAACCAGCGCCCTTATGGGATGTTGGTGTCACAGGTGGTGGCATTACTTGTTATGCTACAATGCTATCCTTAGAAATTCTAAATCTATCATTCTAAAAAATTTAAAATTCAGCTTTCTTTCATTTTTCTCATAATATTCAAATTGTCAACTTAATCTGTAATCCTTTCAAATTGATTTATTTGAATAAGCCAGTCAATTTATCAGTACTTTTTTCTCTTTTTTTCCATAAAATTTTAGTCTTTGTCCTAAAGAAAACTTGCTTTTTGTGACTGAAAGTCTGTTTATTTTATAGAAGTTTTAGATCAACTAAACATTGTGTTTTTACTAACTCTAACAATTCTTTAAAAATTTAATGCTTACTTCTAAACACTAGAGACATAAATTTTCCTAGTAATAACATATGCTTCATATATAATAATATTATAATAATGTAATTATAATGTATAATATATTATATAATATATAATATAATATATAAATATATTTTTATATATTTATAATTTATGTACAAATATATAATACATATATAAATACATTATATATTATATATTGCATATTATATTTGAATGTATATTATATATTAAAATGTATATTATATTATAATATATAATATAAACATCTCTATATAATATATATAATAATATATAATATGTATTATAATATTATAGTATAATATTATAATAATAAAATATATAATATATAATATAATTATAATTATAATATTATATGTTATATTATAATATATAGTATATACATTATAATGTATAATCTATACATTATAATGTATGATCTATATATTATATTATTATATATTATATATTATTATTATTACTTATAATAATATTACCATCTTCATATCCAAACTAAATTAGTACTCTCCAGTTTTGAGACAGCATCCAAAGGACCAAGTGGAAGGTGAAGAAAACTACACTTATTGGGAACTTAATTCAAAATGTGTAATCTCTACATCTTTTCAAAACATATGCTTTATTATAATATTATAAACACAGAGCTTCTTTTTAAAATTGGTGCTTTTTTTGACAGAGTTAGACAGTGAAAGAGAGAGACAGAGAGACAGGTCTTCCTTCCGTTGGTTCACCCCCCAAATAGCCGCTGCAGCCGGTGCGCTGCGGCCAGCTCGCTGCGCTGATCCGAAGCCAGGAGCCAGGTGCCTCTTCCTGGTCTCCCATGCCAGTGCAGGGCCCAAGCACTTGGGCCATCCTCCACTGCCTTCCTGGGCCACAACAGAGAGCTGGACTGGAAGAGGAGCAACTGGGACTAGAACCAGCATCCATATGGGATGCCGGCGCTGCAGGTGGAGGATTAACCAAGTGAGCCATGGCGCCGGCCCCCTAAAATTGGCTTTTAAAAATGGTGGGGCTGATATATAACTGTTAAATAGGGTAGAACTTAGAATAGAACTGGTAGACTTGAGAGAAAGTAAAGAGACCTAGGTTCTAGCTCTGGTTTTGCAATCAGTGAGAACTATGACATGCCTACCTTTAACTTTCAGACTTTTTCATCAATAAAAAGAGAAGTCTCAACTAAATTACTTTTTAGACACTTTCTATCTTTAGTATTCTTTAATTCTTTTTTAAAGATTTATTTATTTGAAAATAATTGTATATTTTTAAATTTGTGTTTATTTGAGAGTAAGAGTTAAGAAAGACACAGAAACACACATAGAGAGCACTCTTATCCAACATTTCACTCTCTAGAGTGAGAGAGAAAGAGAGAATTGTCCATCCACTGGTTCGCTCCCCAGATGCCTGAAACAGCCAGTGCTGGTCCAGGCTGAAGCAGGAGCCGGGAGCTTCATCCATGTCTCCCACGCATGTGCAGGAACACAAGGGGTTGGGCCATTTCCTGATGCTTTCCCAGGCACATTAGCAGGGAGCTGGGTCAGAAGTGGAGCAGCTGGGACTCAAACCCACACCCATATGAAATGCCAGCATTGGAGGTGGCAGCTTAACTCACTACACCAAGACACTGGCCATGATATTCTGTAATTCAAAACTAGTATCCCTTACCATTCTGGATAGGTAAATGTAAAAAAAAAATTCATATATGTAACACATTTTATTTGTTTCTTCATTTATTAATGGACAGTTAGATTGTTTCTATCTTTCAATTATCGTGAGCGATGTTGCTATGAACATTGATGTAAAAACACATTTTGAGTCCCTGTTTTCTGCTCTTTTGAGTATATACCCAGAGGTAAAATCAGTAGATCCTATGGAATTCTGTGTTAACTTTTTTGAGGAATTGTCCAACTATTTTTCCAGTAGCTTCACCATTTTACATTGCTATGAGCAATGTGCAATGATTCCAGGTTCTGTGCACACTCATCAATGCTTGCTATTTTCTGTTATTTTGATAGTGGCTATCCTAAAAGATATGAAATGGTATCTTATTGTAGTTCTGATTTCCCTTTCCCTAATGATTAGTAATGGTCGAACATCTTTTCATGTGCTTAGTGGGCCATCTGTATATTTTCTTTGAAGAAATGATCATTCAGTTCATTTGAAAGGCAGAGAAAGAGAGAGCTCCAGTTTGCTGGTTCATTCCCAAATGCTCACACCAGGGCCAGAACCAGGAGCAGGGAATGTAATCTAGGTCTTCCTCGTCAGTGGCAGGAACTCCATTACTTACAGGATCTGCATTGGTGGGAAACGAATCAGGAGCCAGAGCCAGGAATTGAACTCAAGTACTCAGATGTGAGACAGGAGTATATTGACCACTAGGCTAAATATCTGCTCCAAGCCCATTTTAAAATTTGTCTATTTGTTATTGTTGAGTTGTAGGAGTTCTTTATATATTCTGGATGTTAAGCCCATTTTAGATATGTGATTTGCAAGCAGTTTCTCTCATTCCATGAATTTGCCTTTTAACTCTGTTGATAGTATCCTTTGATTCACAAAAGTGTTTAATTTTGATGAAGTCCCATTCATGTTTTTGTTACCTGCACTTTTGGTGACATAATCATTGCCAAGTCCAATGTCAGCTTTCCCCCTTTGTTTTAATCTCTGTTTCATACTTTTAGCATTTACATTTGGATCTTTAGTCCACTTTGATGTAATTCTTGTTTAAGGTGTAAATGTCCAAAATCTTTCTTTTGAATGTAGATATTCAGTTTTCCCAGCTTCATTTGTTGAGAAGACCGTCCTTTACCTCATTGAATGGTCTTGGCATTTTAGTTGAAAATCATTTGCTATACAGAATATTTAAGAGTTTATTTCTGAACTATCTATTCTAGTCTATTGATCTCTATATCTTTATGTCAGTTTCACAATGTTTTGATTACTATAGTTTTATAGTAAGTTTTGAAATCTGAAAGTCTTGAGTCCTCCAATGTTATTCTTTTTTCAATGGCAAAATATCTTGCAGGGCTGGTGCTGTGGCGTAGCAGTTAAAGTTGCCGCCTGCAGTGCCAGCACCCCATATGGGCACCGGTTCAAGCCCTGGCTGCTCCACTTCCAATCCAGCTCTCTGTTTTGCCTGGGAAAGCAGTGGAAGATGGCCCAAGTGCTTAGATCCCTGCACCCACGTGGGAGACCCAGAAGAAGCTTCTGGCTCCTGACTTCAGATCAGCTCAGCTACAGCTATTATGGCCATTTGAGGAGTGAACCAGCGGATGGAATACCAACACCACCCCTCTCTGTCTGCCTCTGTCTCTCTGGAACTCTGCCTTTCAAATAATAAATAAATCAATCTTTTAAAAAATCTTGCATATAAGATTAGATCTAGAAGCAGAACTTAAAGTGACTTTTATTAAAATGTAAAACCTAGGTTTTTTTATGTGGTCAGTATTAGAAAGGATTACATAAAATTCAAAGTAGAATGGGTGAAATTATAGGGATTTTTGTCTATTTAAAAAATTTTTACTTTAAATGTATTTAAATAATAAAAATATTAAAATTATTATGAAATATATTATGAAAATATGTTAATATAATTTAACCTGTTTTAAAGGATGAGCTAGAAATACCTTTATAAATTATTTTTGGTCTTCCCTTTTCAGTACCATAGTAAATATTTCTCTAATAGATTAAAAATATTTGTGATGTTATAGTGTAAATTTTCAATAATTATTATTAAATTTTTGAAATTAATTATTTAACTATGCTTATGGAAAGTTTTCAAAATCTTCCTTCATAAAGGTACTTCAAAGCCTCATTCTATTCTTGGAAGTCAGGAATAGAACAGATACATGTCTTGTATTACAGATAGGCAAACCTACTAATGATAAAAAGCATTGGTGTACACATCTATGTGATGGCCCACTTTCTCATAATTTCAGTAAGAATTCTTTATTTTCTGTCCTGGATGCCATTTTCAGATTTTATTTGGTGCTAGTCATGATATCCCATATAGACATTAATTCAGATTGTGAGAATGGATTTGGCTGGTACAAGAGATACATGGAAGATCCAATGTAGAATGGTCTTTCTCAAAACTGGTAGTTTTTATGTATCAGCATTTTTTTATAGATGAAATTTTTATTGAGTATTCTTCTAGTTACCTAGACTTGTAACAGTTCTTTTGGTTGTTAGATGCTTTATCCAGCAATACAGGGTCCTATCACTTTTTCTTTCAATATATTTGTTTTAGTGGTCCTTAATATGCCATCATTCTTAGGGTACCAGCATTACTGTCTCCCAGATTATTACTTCAGGGTATTTATTTTATTACTTTGCCTCAGTACTTCTCTCCTTTCAAGAATTTAATTTTCTTATTTCTTTTCTCCATTATGTCTTTTCCTAACTTCTCATCAAATAAATGCTGTCAATCCTTCATGGCATAGTTCATTCATTGGCCACTCAGTTGACATAAAAGCCTCTACTAACCATTTTGACACTAAACATTTAGCATCTACAATGTACTAGGTATGATTTTAGGAAATGAGGTTATTGTATTTTTTGCATATATATAATTCCTTTATATCCCTACTACCTTTTACTACCAAATATAATTGAATTGTACCATGTCAATTTTGTATTTATTATCTTTAATTTTTTTTCTATTTATTTGAGAGGCAGAGAGACAGAGAGAGTCCTTATCCTCCTCTGGTTCACTCCCCAAATGCCTGCAACAGTCAAGATTGAGCCAGGCCAAAACCAGGAGTCAGAAACTCAATCTAGGTCTTCCCTGTGGGAGGCAAGAACCCAGTTATTTGAGTCATCACATCTGCCTCACAGGGTCTTTATTGGCAGGAAGCTGGAATCAGGAACCAGAGCTGAGAATTGAACTCAGGCATTCTGATATGGGACCTGGGCCAAATGCCCTAAGTATGCTGACATTTCTGCAGGGCTGTGATTATGTTTGACAAATTTTTTTTACATTATTTAGTGTACTATATACATAGTATTGAGGAGACATTTAATAAGCTTTTAATAAAAAAATTTTTTTTTCCTTTTCAGGATTGGCAATGTGTACAATCAAAAGGTTGCTTCTTCTTAGAAGAAGATGGTAAAATCATTAGTCATCAATACAGGATGCACATACCTGAGAAGTCCATGGTTTATCTAACAATTAAGCCATTAAAACTGAGTCAGGTCGAAGGCAAGTTTAACTCTTCTGTTTATTTTAAAAACATTAAATTGTATGTATCCCGTTTAGAAATATTTTGCAAATATTTTATAGTCTTAATTAATGAAGAAAATAATCTGCCTAGGAAGAAAAATTACATTTCAAGAGTTAGTGTGTACATTAACTATTTATCATATAAAAAGCAAGCAAACTACTTTGTGTATGTGTTTAAAACATTTTATTAAAAATGTGAGAAAAATGTTGCCTTGTTTCCTTATGGTATAGAATTAATTAACTTTTTACTTTCTAATCTAAGCTATTTCTGTTGTCAATTTTTTTAATCAATATGTCTAAGAAAAGTTCTATATGGATATAATTTGAGATAAGAAAGTGCAAGTCTTTTTTTTTTTAGAACCTTCAAAGTCCTATTTCTGTGTCTTAGACCATATTAATAATTTTTTATTTCATGGTAAAATTGTTTTCTAGATTAAAAAGTAAAATTTCCTACTGTCTAAAATGGTTATCTTGTACTTTAAAAAAAAAAAAAAAGATTTACTTATTTATTTTGGAGATCTTAGAGTTGCCGAGAGAGATCTTCTTTTCACTGTGGGTTGATTCCCCAGATGGTTGCAATGGCCAGTTTTGGGCCAGACTGAAGCTAAGAGCCAGGAACTTCATACAGATCATACAGATCAGTATGTGGAAGGGGCTCAAACACTTGCACCTTCTTCCACTGCTTTTCCCAGGCCATTAGCAGTGAGCTGGATCAGAAGTGGAGCAGCCAGGCCGAGAACCAGTGTCCATATGGGATGCTAACATTGCATGTGTCAGTTTTACCTGCTACTCCACAATGCTTACATGCGTCAGCTTTACCTGCTAGTTCACAATGCTGACCCCTATCTTGTACTTCTTAAATCAGTCAAGCTTGTCTCTAAGTGTGCTTTCCTCGAATATCTGTTTTTAAAAGATACATTTATTTATTTGAAAGGCAGAGTGAGAGAGGGGAAGAGATTTTCTATCCACTGTTTCAGTTCCCAAATGACTGAAACACCTGGGGTTGGGCCAGAAGCAGGAATTCTGTCTGGGTCTTCACGTGGGTGGTGGGGACCTAAGTCTTGGGCCATTTTTACTGCTTTCCCAGGTACATTAACAGGGAACTTGATTTGAAGGGGAGCAGCCAGTTTTCTGATATGGGATGCCAGCCTCTCCCTAGTTATCTTTTAATGTTGATTGTCTAAATCAGTCTTTTTTAAAAATCTGTTTACAAAGAAACATTTTCTGACTAGAGAATTCTTCCCACATCCATTCTTTTTTCTCTGGAAGTAGAGACTTTGAAAGTTTCCACTGCCTATTTTGTGGTATACACAATAATTTATTTATTTATTTATTTGAAATGCAGAGCTCCACAGAAAGAGGGAGAATCAGAGAGAGAGGTCTTCCATCCGCTGGTTCACTGCCCAAATGGCTGCAACGGCCAGAGCTGGGCCGATCTGAAGCCAGGAGCCTCCTCTGGGTCTCCTACATCAGTGCAGGGTCCCAAGGACTTGGGCCATCTTCCATTGCTTTCCCAAGGCATAGCCTAGAGCTGGATGGGAAATAGAGTAGCCAGGACTTGAACCAGCACCCATATGAGATGCCGGCACTGCAGGCAGTGGCTTTACTTGTCAAGCCACAGTGCCAGTCCCAGTATACACATTATTTGGCAGTTGGTACTTTTTTTTTTTTAAAGCTTTTATTTAATAAATATAAATTTCATAGGTACAACTTTTGGAATATAGCCGTTCTTACTCCCATTTCCGCCCTCCCACCCTCAAACTGTCCCACCTCCTACTCCCTCTCCCACCCCATTCTTCAGTAAGATTCATTTTTAATTGTCTATATACAGAAGATCAACTCTGTACTAAGTAAAAATTTCAATAGTTTGCACCCACACAGACACACAAAGTAGAAAGTACTGTTTGAAGACAATTTTTAACATTGATTCTCATAGCACAACACATTAAGGACAGAGGTCCTACATGGGGAGCAAGTGCACAGTGACTCCTGTTGTTGATTTAACAATTGACACTCTTATTTATGATGTCAGTGATCACCCGAGGCTCTTGTCATGAGCTGCCAAGGCTATGGCAGCTTTTTGAGTCCACAAACTCCATCAGCATTTAGACAGGCCTACAAGCAAATTGGAAGTGCTCTCCTCCCTTCAGAGAAAAGTACATCCTTCTCTGATGGCCCCTTCTTTCCACTGGGCTCTCACAGAGATCCTTCATGTAGGTCATTTTTTGCCACAGTGTCTTGGCTTTCCATGAGTTGGTACTTTTAAATGACAGTTGCAGTAGTAATTTTTTCAGAGAAAAGAATGAAGATAGTCGTGACAATGCAGTGTAGTTGCTTATTTTCTGTTCCCATGAGTAAGATTCCTTTATTTATCAAATATTTATTGAGGGTCTTACATACTAAGCATCAGTTTGGGTATTTAAGATACATCAGAGCACCAAAAGACAAAAATCTTTGTAAAATTTACATTTAAATTTACATTTTAGCGTGAGAAACAATAAACATAATAAATAGAAAATGACATGATATGTTAGAAAATGATAAGCTCTGTGGAGAAAACAGAAAGTAAAGAAGGGACTATGAAAAATGAAGGAATATGTGTTGCCCCTAAAATTAAAAATGGAATCATTGGTGTGTGCTTCATTAAGAACCTGACACATGAACAGGCTTTGAAAGGGTATTGGTTACCAGCTGTTGCATAGCTACCCTAAAAGTCAGTGACTCAAAACAGTTAAACATGTATTTACTCATGAGTCTGTATGCACAGGGTCTTAGCTGGGACAACTAGACTGCCTCATGTAATCTCTCATCCTCTAGAAAACTAATCTAGATTTGTCCTCATGATGTAACGGGGATCTGAGGAAAAAAAGCAAAAGGGCGATAGGTCTGGACTTAGAATTGGCTCAGTGTGATTTCTGTTATATTCTGTTGTTCTTAGCCTGCCACAAGGCAAGTCTAGGTTAATAGAATGGAGTAATAGACTTGATCTCTTGATGGAGGAACTGCAGTATCATATTGCAAATAGCATCTCATTCTTGCTGTCTTCCACAGAAGGCAAGGAAGGAGTAAGCTTTTTGAGTGTAGGAGATGTGTAAAGAATGACTGAAGAGTGGAAGAGGTGGCAGGGCATTCCAGGTGCAGGTGCTGGTGTGGAGAGTGTAGCAGAGGCTGGTGTGTCTACATTTGAGCAGACAAGGAGAGAGCAGTAGGAGAGTAAGACTGGGAGGAACAAGGACAAAACTGGGTAGAGATTTGTTTGCTGTGATGAGGACTTGGACTTTTCCCTCCATGACCAATAGTCAAGGTTTTTTCTTTTTCTTTGATTTTCATCAGTTAGAGCATGATATATTTTTTTGTTTGTGGTTGCAATTTTGTATTTTCTTTCTTGTAATCCTCATATGCAAATGCCAAATAGTTGGTTATATAGGTCTAACATGCAGGGGAAAGTTTTTATTAGAGATAGGAATTGTGAGTACGTAAATGCTGTCTGATATCTCTTCCTCCTGTGTCTACCACAAATAAGCTGACACCTACATCCCATCTCCACCAGAAAGGGTCTGATTTTCCTAAAATTTTCAATTGACCTGCAGCCTCACCTATTGATGATTTCAAGAAAAGTTATGATTTCTAGAAAGTGACTTTGTAGCGAATGTTTCCCATGCGGTCACTCTATGTAGGTATATGGGTTATTACAAATCCTAAGCTATTAAAATGGGGTATGCATTTCTTTTATTTTTTATTTTTTCTTGGGAATTATTATTATTTTGGTTTTTTAAATTTATTTAATAAATATAAATTTCCAAAGTACAGCTTTTGGATTACAGTGGCTTTTTCCCCCCATAACTTCCCTACCACCCACAACCCTCTCATCTCCCACTCCCTCTCCCATCTCATTCACATCAAGATTCAAGTAGAGAAAAAGCCACTAACTTCTTTTTTTTAGTTAGGAAAAAATAAATAGTGATTGCTTGCTTTAAGTCATTTGGGTTGTTTTGTTTATAGGAAAACCATCTCCTTGGTTATCGGTTGATACAGCTTTATATATTCTAGTGGAAAATGAGAGTCAAGCAAATCTACAGCCCTTGTGTTTTACTGAACTACAAAATAGAGAAGTATGTACATTTATTTTCTAATATTTAATTTTGAAATACAAGACAAACTCAATTTTGGAGAAAATAATAGTTTTTCTGTATTTATTTTTTAATTTCTCATATTCTCCCTTTCAATTAAGATATAAATAGTACTTAAAGACAGAGATTATATATGTTTTATTACTTATGAAGGACTCTTTCTTACTGAAATATATATAATATATATATATATATATATATATATATTTGACAGGCAGAGTTAGACAGCGAGAGAGAGGAGAGAGACAGATAGAAAGGTCTTCCTTCCATTGGTTCACCCCCCCAAATGGCCGCCACGGCCAGCACACCGCGCCTATCTGAAGCCAGGAGCCAGGTGCCTCCTCCTGGTCTCCCATGCAGATGCAGAGCCCAAGCACTTGGGCCATCCTCCACTGCCTTCCAGGGCCACAGCAGAGAGCTGCACTGGAAGAGGAGCAACCAGAACAGAATCTGGCGCCCCAACTTGGGACTAGAACCCTGGATGCTGGCGCCACAGGCGGAGGATTAGCCTAGTGCCGGCCACTGAGATATATTAAGAGTCGAAGATTAATTAGTAGTCTTAGATTCTTAACTTCAAAGTTACATGACATTGCATTTTCCTCTCCTCTAAATGCCGTCATTCCTCACAAATGAACATTTAGTTATTGTTGTTAGACTCACAAATACGACTGATGAAAGCTCTTTCCCCCTTAAATGCAAATAATTCAAAACTTCAGAAAAGTTGCTGTACATGTTTTTCATACTTAGTCTTACTACTGCAAAATAGAAAACCTTCAAGATTACTATTCTCAGGCTTGACTCATATTATAGAGTTCAAAAATACATTGATATGAAGCAATGCTTTTAAATGTTTTTATATGGTGCCCTTGGGATTGTTCGGATCTGCTCTAATTATGTATTTACTCAGAGCCCGAATATGTGAGTCAGATACATAAATGTGGCTATTTATTTTATGAGGACTACAAAATACATCTGCTATACAACAACAGAAATAATACTATTCAAGGGCTTACTGCAATATCATATTTAATCTTTATATAGAACCTATGCCAGACAAACATTTCCCTGATGGAATGTTATATAGAAGTCTTTATTGTAGGCTTCCTAAAAGACAAGAATAGTTACAGGCAAGAAACAAATAAAAGGCAGAAGGGAATGTTTTGACTAAACTCTTCTCCAGAACTTATTACAAAGTTAAGTTAAAAATAAAACATTGTCCAAAACAATAGCTTTTCCCATTTTGTTTTGGGTAAAATTACTTTCTTATGAGATTGAATGTGTAAAAAAGTTAGTACATAGCTAGGCAGTAATAAAGTTTGAAGGGATTTCTGCTTATCTCTTTACTGTGTAGGCTTCATGTCGTATTTATAAAGGTTTTTTATTGACATTTCTAAGTTTAACACTTATTGTCTTTAAGAATAGTTTTGTGCCCAGGAAAAACTTTTCATTTTCTATCCACAATAATTCAAAGTTGTATGTGGATAAGGGAGGCAAATGGAAAGCAGCAAGATAATGTTTTCTCCTTCCTGGATATCAGGCCATTCTAAAGGATTCTAATTTCCAAAGAATAGATTTGGTGACGTTTGGTCTTTAAAATCATCATCAGTTATATTGAATTGCTTCTTTATCAAAATGGGACATAATCACCTCTGATAGTTCCTCTGACTTTTCAGGACAGATATAGGAAGAAACCCAGAATTTGGATGAGCAGCTTTGTTTTAAGTATTAGTCTTTGGAGTTTTGAAAGGAATTTTTGGATTCAGTATTCAACAGCTCATCCACGCTGAAGAGCAAATTACTGTTTAGCTATCATAACTGGAAAATGCTTAGGTTTAATGTATTTGACATAGACGACCCCTGGTTTTTATGGGAAGCCTTTAGGCTCCAGAAAGCTTCCAGGAGGTACAAGATAGCACTTGCTTTGTTTCTATACAAATAACCTGGCACTCATTTTAAATGTGCAACACTTGACAGGAAACAACTTCATGGAAAGTAGATTTAATGAACTTTTTAAAATATATTTAATTTTTATTTTGTGTCATTGAAATCTGATTTATAATTCATGAATTTCTACTTGAATCAAGTTAGGGAACTGTAATCTGGGATATTCTTCATTTTTTTTTAACAGAAGGCAATGTTTGTATAAAAGATATCTTAAAATTGCTCTCTTTGCTTCTTGTTGAACATACTTGCATCACATGATTTTGAAGATTATCAGGAAGATTATTAGGGAAAATTTAGAAGAGATATAACTTCTTACCTTAGAGTTTTAGACAACTGTTTTAACATTATATAGTGAACCACCTTCTAAATGTCTTGTACTGGGGTTACTGCTAAAAAAAAATGAAGCTTATAAAAGATTGATAGAACTACAATATGGTTGATAAATATTGAAAAGTCATTGATAATGCTTGTCTTTCAGGAAAAAAATTTAAAATTCATTAAAACTCATCATTATTCTATTCTGTTTTGTTTAATTCTTTTGAGAAAAGGTGTTTGGATGGACTGGTGAACTAGGACCTGGAATTTACTGGTTAATTCCTTCCACAACTGGCTGTAGACTGAAGAAAGAAAGAAAGCCGGTACCAGAAGAAGCCCTACTTGTATATAGAGATGAAACAGGAAAATTATTTCTTACAAAGGAATTTAGGTAAGTTTTGTTTGCTAAGGTTAGAAGTACAACATCTAGACTGGATATGTAAGTAACCTGTCTTCCACCTTTTCCTTTGGCCAGCCCCCACTCAAATCCAACCCTTACAACCCAACTCTTACAACAATGTGGATGAACCTAGAGGAGATGCTAAGTCAAACAAGTCAGGCACATAAAGACAAATACTGAATGTGGAATCTAAAAAAATGTCAAACTCAGAGAAGCAGAGAGTAGAATGGTGGTTAAAGGGCCTGGGAATGGAGGGGGAAGGATTGTTTACAAGACACAGAATTTCAGACAGGAAGAATAAGTTCAGGAGATCTATCATACAACATGGTAACTATAGTTAATCGCAGTGTACTACATACATGAAAATTACTGAGAGGAGAATTTAAATGTTCTCCCCACAAAAATGTAAGTATGTGAGGTAATGAGTATGTTAATCAGCTTCATTAAATTAACTGCAGTGTATACATACATCAAAAAATCATGCTTAAATTCCACTCAACTTACTCACTAGGTGTCTGGCAGTGACCTTCAGAGATAGCACTGTGGCGTAGTTGATGAAGCCGCCACCTGCAATGCTGGCATCCCATATGGGCACCAGTCCGAGTCCTGGCTGTTCTACTTCCAATCCAGCACTCTGCTGATGTGCCTGGGAAAGCAGCAGAGGATGGCCTAAATGTGTGGGCCCCTGCACACACATGGGAGACCCAGGAGAAGTTACGGGTCATGACTATCAAAGTCATGATCTGCCCACCTCTCACCGTAGTGGGCATTTGGGGAGTGAACCAGAAAATGGAAGATCCCTTTCTCTGCCTCTCCCTATTTCTCCTTCCTCCCTCCATCCCTCCCTCCCTTCCTTCCTCTCTCTCTCTCTCTCTCTCCCTCTCTCTCTCTCTCTGCCATTCAAATAAAATAAATAAGTCTTTTTTAACGTAACTTTCCATTCATAGGTCTAGAATTATCATTCATGTCTGGGTTTCATATATTTGGCAAATCCACTTTAGTCTCACTTCTGCTAATTTCCCCTCATTATATGCTGCCCTTAGAAATAGATCCCGCCTAGTAGCTCCAGCACACCGGGTTCTAGTCCCGGTCAGGGCGCCGGATTCTGTCCCGGTTGCCCCTCTTCCAGGCCAGCTCTCTGCTGTGGCCAGGGAGTGCAGTGGAGGATGGCCCAAGTGCCTGGGCCCTGCACCCCATGGGAGACCAGGAGGAAGCACCTGGCTCCTGCCTTCGGATCAGCGCGGTGCACCGGCTGCAGCGCACCGGCCACAGCGCACCGGCCGCAGCGCGCCGGCCGTGGCGGCCATTGGAGGGTGAACCAACGGCAAAGGAAGACCTTTCTCTCTGTCTCTCTCTCTCTCACTGTCCACTCTGTCAAAGAAAAAAAAAAAAAAAAAAAGAAAAGAAAAGAAATAGATCCTACTATTGCTGTCTCAATTTTGACAACTGTCAAATACAAAATCCAAAACTTAGTTCTCCTGTGCCTTACATATACACAATAGGATGTGGCTGCAGGTGGGAAGAATGAAGAAAATAAGTTGGAGAAATGTTAAAGGAAGAAGGGGAGTTACTGTGAATTGAGTTCCACTATGTTCATTCAGTGGTTGCCTAGGAAGCCTGTTTTTCTCACATAATGTGGAACTGAGTCAAAATTGTATATGGGTAATATTAACTTTATTGTCCATAAAAGTTGTTTAATCTATGATATTACTTTGTTTTGGAAGTTATCCTCATAGAGATTTTCTTCAGTTTAGCTGTCTTAGAGACAAAAAATAATTTGCTATTTTGATCATTTTAGGTCAGCTTTATCAGATATATTTGAAGTAATTGATTTAGATGGAAATGGTCTTCTTAGCCTTGAAGAATATAATTTTTTTGAATTGAGAGCAAGTGGTGAGAAATGTGATGAAGATGCTTGGGCTGTGTGCAGAGGTAAGCACTTTTCTTTTTTTTAATGTGTAAAAATTATATTTATATATATAATATACATATGTATTTCACCCTTTGATTCCTAAGAAATAAGAAGTCAAACTTCTCTGTGGAATATTATTATTGCATTTAGATTAGATTAAAAGGGTTAGCATGTTTGTAGACTTAAAACATAAATATTTATTTTCCTTAAACTGATAGCTGGCCTAATACTTAAGTTAAAAGAAAATGTGAATTGGAGCTGGTGTTGTGGTGTAGTGGGTTAAGCTGCCACCTGCAATGCCAGCATCCCATTTGGGTGCTGGTTTGAGTCCTGGCTGCTCCACTTGTGATCCAGTAATGTACCTGGGAAAGCAGTGGCAGATGACCCAGTCCTTGGGTCCCTGCCACCCCCATGGGAGACCCAGATGAAGCTCCTGGCTCCTGGCTCCTGGCTCCTGGCTTTGACCTGACCCAACCCTGGCTGTTGTAGCCATCTGGGGAGTGAACCAGTGGATGAAAGATTCTCTCTCTCTCTCTCTCTCTCTCTATCTCTATCTCTCCTTCTCTCGCTATAACTCTGCCTTTCAAATAAACAAATAAGTCTTTTTTAAAAAAAAAGAAAGAAAGAAAATGTGAATTAATTATAATGTCAGTTTTCAGCCTGTACCCTTTGGGGCTCAGAAGATGAGGCAGTCCTAACTCTTGATACACTGGACCTAACATTGTCAGGAGAGGGCAGCAAAGGGCTAACAAGCTAGAGTTTTACTGAAAAATTAAGAGGTTTCCACGAAGTTGCTTATATATGTTAAGAATTCTTTAATGTTTTTTGTGTTTGATTTGAATTAAGGAAGTCCATCTATAGAGTTATTGCAGTCAAAAGTGCCAAGATGGACAAAGAATATCGCTAAGAAGGAAGCAAAATTGATTGTCATTTAGGAAGTAAAATTGTGTATCTAAGCCAGGGACCAAAGGTCAAAGAGGGAAACCAGAAGGTTTCTCCAACTATGTATAGATCAGAGAACAAGAAGTATGAGGAAGCCAGACTGTGCTCAAGAGAGAGATTAACTCACAAATACTGTCATTGGAGTAGTAATGTATATTTCTAAAAACGGTTTAAGCTTGTCAGAGTCAGCCAACTAGAAGTCTGGTAAATCTGTTTATCTAAAGAGCAAGGAGGTTGGAAATACATTGTTAATATAAGGAATTCTTTTGTGTATCTCTTTTTAACTGAAAATTTAAATTTTATAAACAATAAGAAATATATAATATTCCTTTATAATATTACACTTTGATTAATAAGATTTATGATATACAATCATAACAGTAGTGATAAGATTTTTTTTTTATTTGAAAGGCAGAGTGACAGAGGGAGAGACAGAAGAGATACTTACCTCTGCTGGTTCATTCCCCAAATGCCTGTAACAGCCGAGTCTGAGCCAGGCCAGAGCCAGGAACCTGGAATTTCATCTGCATTTTCCACATGAGTGGCAGAGACCCTAGTACTTGGGCTATTATCTACTGCCTTCCCAGTCACATTAGCAGGAAGCTAGATCAGAAGCAGAGCAGCCAGGACTTAAACCAGCCATCTGGGGGCTGGCGCTGTGGCATAGCAGGTAAAGCCGCCGCCTGCAGTGCCAGCATCCCATATGGGCACCAGTTCAAGTCCTGGCTGCTCCACTTCTGAGCCAGCTCTCTGCTATGGCCTAGAAAAGCAGTGGAAGATGGCCCAAGTCCTTGGGCCCCTGCATCTGTGGGACACCTGGAGGAAGTTCCTGGCTCCTGGCTTCAGATTGGCACAGCTCCAGTCATTGCAGCCATCTGGGGAGTGAACCAGTGGATGGAAGACCTCTCTCTCTGTCGCTCTCTGCCTCTCTGTAATTCTGCCTTTCAAATAAATAAATAAATCTTTAAGGAAAAAAAAAAAAAAACAGCCTTCTGATATGGGATGTGTGCATCCCAAGCAGTGGCTACTGGACAGATCCCACACTGATAGGATCTTTTTTTTTTTAAGATATATTTATTTATTTGAAAGATAGAGTTACAGAGAGGCAGAGGCAGAGAGAGAGAGAGAGAGGTCTTCCATCCATTGGTCACTCCCCAGTGGCCACAACTGCTAGAGCTGCGCCAATCCAAAGCCAGGAGCCAGGAGCTTCTTCCTGGTCTCCCAAGCAGGCCCAGGGGCCCAGGGACATGGGCCATCTTCTACTGCCACTTTCCCAGACTATAGCAGAGAGCTGGATCAGAAGTGGAGCAACCAAGACTCAATCAGGCGCCCATATGGGATGCCGGTACTGGAGGCAGTGGCTTTACCTGCTATGCCACAGCAAGGGCCCCCCAACAGGATCTTTTAATTTTATATGTGTTAGGACCAGAACACATTCCTTAAAAGTTAATCATAATTAGGATTTTCTTATGGTAAATTGTTGGTAAGTAAGATTCTATTTTTTAAAAACTTAATTCTGTAGACCAATATTAAGTTTACAGGAAAAAATTGAATAGAAAACACAGAGATCACCCATATACCTATCCTTCTCTTTCCTGCCAATTATTAACATGTTACATCAGTATGGCACATTGGTACAATTGGTGAACTAAATATTGATACATTATTAGCTACAGTACATAGTTTATTTTAGGATTCACTATTAGCATTCAATCTTGGGGCTGACATTGTGGTGTAGCAGGTAAAGTCACCACCTGCAATGCTGGCATCCTTTATTGGCGCTCATTTGAGTCCCAGCTGCTCTACTTCTGATCCATCTCCCTTCTAATGTGCCTGGGAAAATAGCAGAGGACTGCCCAAGTGCTTGGGCCCCTGCACCCATGTGGGATACTTGGAAGAAGCTCCTGGTTCCTGGCTTTAGCCTGCCTGGCCCAACCCTGGCCATTGCAGGCATTTGGAGAACAAACCAGGAGATAAAAGACCTCTGTGTCTCTCCATCTCTCTTTGGCTCTGCAAATAAACAAAATAAAAATTTAAAAAAAAATTCAGTCTTGTACAGTTCTATGGGTTTTGACAATTATGTAATATTATGTATCTACCATTACAGTGCCGTACAGAATAGCTCCATTGCCCTAAAAAGCCTCTGTGTTTCAGTTATTCATTTGTCTTTTCCTTCCCTCTAACATTCAGCGACCTGTGATGTCTATAATTTTACTTATATCCTAAAGCTGGATTCACACAGTGTATGCATTTAAGTTTTAACTCAATTCATTTAAACAACTCAATTTTGTGGTGAAACTCATTTAGCTTTGAAAGAACTGGCAAACTATCTTCTGAAGTGGCTATACCATTTTGAATTCCCACATCAATGAATTAAAATTTCTATTGCATTACACTTTTAGTAGCATTTGGTATTGTAAATGTTTTGGATTTTAGCCTTCCAAATAGGTGTAATATCTCTCATTGCGGTCTTAATTTGCAGCTCCCTAATGACACACAATGTTGAGCATCTTTTCGTATGCTTATTTGCCATCTATCTGTATTTCTTCTTTTGTGAGATAACTGTTCAGAAATTTTGCCAGTTTTTAATTGGGATGTTTGTTTTCTTGAGCTTCAACAGTTTGTTTTATATTTTTAATGCAAATCTTTTTTTCATATTATAGTTTGCAAGTATTTTTTTCAAGCATGCGGCTTGTAATTTTCATTCTCTTAATGTTCCTCACAGAAGTTTTTAATTTTAATGAAGTCCTACTTATCAATTTTTTTGTCTTATAGATCATACTTTTGGTTTGTATACTTTTAGTGTTATATCTAAAAACTCATCACAAAGCCAAGTTTGCTTAGATTTTCTCTTAAATTATCTCTAGATTTTTTAGTTTAGTGTTTTACATTTGAGTCTGTGACCCATTTTGAGTTAATTTTGTTGAAAGAGTAGTCTGTGTCTAGATTTGTCCATTTTGCATGTGGAATTATTTCAGAGTATCATTTCTCCCGTGAACTGTCTTTGCTCCTTTGTTAAATGTCTTGAATATATTTGTGTGGGTCTGTTTTGTGGGCTCTGTATTCTGTTCCATTAACTGTCAGTGCTTTCACCATCACCACACTGTCTTGATTATGGTAGGTTTGTATTAAGTCTTGAACTCAGGTGTTAATAAGCTTTTTAAAAATTAATGAGGATCGGCCGGCGCTGCGGCTCACTAGGCTAATCCTCCACCTGTGGCACTGGCACACCAGGTTCTAGTCCCAGATGGGGCCCCGGATTCTGTCCCAGTTGCTCCTCTTCCAGTCCAGCTATCTGCTGTGGCCCAGGAAGGCAGTGGAGGATGGCCCAAGTTATTGGGCCCTGCACCCGCATGGGAGACCAGGAAGAGGCACCTGGCTCCTGGCTTTGGATCAGCGCAGCGCGCCGACTGTAGCAGCCATTTGGGAGGTGAATCAATGGAAGGAAGACCTTTCTCTCTCTCTCTCTCTCTCTCTCTCTCTCTAACTATGTGAAAAAAAAATTAATGAGGCTCTAGAATTTTAAGTTTAAAAGTAAACTGGTTATTGATAGTCTGTAACACAGAACCTAGACACAATTTTCTAAAGTAATGATTTCTTTGTATTGTATATCAAATATTATTTTTTTTCATCTAGCTTTAATACTAGTGATTCCAGCTTCCATTTAGGTAGCTACCATTTCTTGCTGTGATATAATTTAATCTGCATTTGTTTTTTGTTTTTCTTTTTCCTTGCAAAAGTTATGAATCACTTTCAACCCTAAACATTTTAATGTATTAATCAGCTGACAAATTTTGGACAGGTATTTCTCTTTCAGAATATTGCATACAAAAAGAAGCAGTATCTCAAGTAAGAAAATCTCTTTCCCTTGGGTACATTACAGACAGAAGTTGAAAAATAAAACACTTCTTGTAGGACAGTTAACAAAGTTTAAGCATCTATTGTAAGTGGATGTTTATTATCTAGGTTATAGATAAATCCAGGGATTGCATATTTCTAAATACTTCTAGGTGAATTTAATGTTGTTCCTCACAACCAATGGTAAATGGGTATAATTAGAATTACCTGGGTAAATGTGATTGACTCTTGAACTCTGGGGTATTCCCAAAGTCTAACAGTCTTTTAAGGACCAGGGAACAGAGGAATTAGGCAGATAGTAGTCTTAAATATAACCCTATCCACATCCACCTTTTTCAAAATCCAGTAGTTTTAAGTTATTATATCTAATTTATACAGGTTCTACTTGTTTTAAGTGGCAAATATACATGAATCATTTTAATTTTTGAAATGTATATAATTATATACTTAATTGAGCAGGTAAGCTAGAATTTACTCAGAAAAAATTACACTTTCCGGGCCGGCGCCGCGGCTCACTAGGCTAATCCTCCGCCTAGCGGCGCCGGCACACCAGGTTCTAGTCCCGGTCGGGGCGCTGGATTCTGTCCCGGTTGCCCCTCTTCCAGGCCAGCTCTGCTGTGGCCAGGGAGTGCAGTGGAGGATGGCCCAGGTGCTTGGGCCCTGCACCCGCATGGGAGACCAGGAAAAGCACCTGGTTCCTGGCTCCTGCCATCGGATCAGCGCGGTGCGCTAGCCGCAGCGCACCGGCCGCGGCAGCCATTGGAGGGTGAACCAACAGCAAAGGAAGACCTTTCTGTCTGTCTCTCTCTCTCACTGTCCACTCTGCCTGTCAAAAAATAAATAAATAAAAAAATTACACTTTCCTCTAATTTAGGATGTTTATATTATTGATAAGTTCAGAATTTGTTGAGAAACTAAATGTGTACTGTGACAGTAGCTATGCTAACTTGTCAGGAATTAGAAGTGTAGCTCACAAGCATGTTTGGAGCGATTCTTAATTTACTTTTATTCTGCTTACAGATTCATAAAGCCACCTTTAAAATAAGCACTTATAAATTATAATACATAGACATTTTATTAACCATATAAATGTTTAATTATGTAAGAAACTTTTGGTTAACAGAGAATTTTGATACGAAGAAGAATGAATTAACAAGACAAGGATTTATGGAATTGAATATGATGGAAGCCAGCGATCAAGGCGGAGATCCTCGTGACCTTTGGGTGATTCTGCACTCGATGGGCTACAATAAAGCTCTGGAGCTGACAGAGGTGCGGCTTCCTTGTTTCCAGTGGGTGTAGTGTACATGGTATTTTACCCCCTTAACATTTTCCTGATACGTGATTTTTTGAATTAGGCTCTCAAATTCTTCAATTTCAGTAGTATATTAATGAGTACTGAGTGGAACAGCATATTTCTGTCAGTTTATGCAAGTTACTATTCTCACTTCACAGTTACTGTCAACATCTCAGTTATTCAGAGACAAAAGAATGTGTGCATATTATATTCAGGCAAAAACTGATGATTTTGAAAACTATACTCTTTAAGTGGAGATAGCTGTTTGAGTTACTAAAGGCTCACTTAAATGGGAAACTCTGTCCTAAAAGAACATTTCTCTTAGAATGAGGAGAATGTATCTATATGAGAATTTGGAATTCTGATCTTTTTATAAGTGGTATATTTGTTAATATTTGTAAAACATTTGGACAGTGGCTAGCTCATACAAAGCACTGTGTATGCTCTCAGCTATTAATGATTATTTATTTACATGATAGGTACAGAAGTCAAATGACTTGTGATAAGCTAGAGATAATAAAAATTAGACTTTATTCTTCAATTCCATATTTGTGCTTCATATTTAAATGACAGAATTCAGTGTTTCAGGAGGTAGATATGTTTACACAATGTGCCTGTGTATTATAACAGCACATGATACTCAATAAATAGGTACAGTGTTATGTCAGTTAAAAATTTTTAAATTGTTTAAGAAATACATAAAATTTAAGTTTTGTTTTCAAGCTGTATGTTAGATGACAATATATGAGTATTTTAAGAATATACTATTTTTTTTTAAGATTTATTTATTTCTTTGAAAGGCAGAATTACAGAGAGAGAGAGAGGAAAGAGAGAGAGAGAGGGCTCTTTCTTCCACTGGTTCATTCCCCAAATGGCCACAACAGCTGGAGCTGGGCCATCTGAAGCCAGGAGCCTGGAGCTTCTTCCAGGTTTCCCATGTGGGTGCAGGGGCTCAAGAACTTCAGCCATCTACCACTGCTTTCCCAGGCCATAGCAGAGAGCTGGATTGGAAGTGGAGCACCTGGGACTCAAACCAGTGCCCATATGGGATGCTGGCACTACAGGCGGTGGCTTTACCTGCTACGCCACAGTGCTGGCCCCAGAATATACTATCCTTAAAAATACTGTCCTTTTCCATATAAAAATCAATTTAAGAGGGCAGTTCTGTCATCAATAAGTTTTTTAAGTTTAAGATTCATTGATAGCCTGGTTTAATTTCTGGTTTTGACATTCAGCAACCCTCATAAACCTGTTTTCTGAGAAGTTGTTTCTATTTTTATTTTTGCTATTTGTATGAATAGGAGGTGAATAGTTATAATAACTCTTTCTATCCTACTTTAACCTAACATTGAGTGAACTCCACATTCTAACCATGCTATAAAATCAGCTTTTAACTAATGAACAGTACTGATTCTGCTATACATGCTTTCACTTAATAAAGAAATTAGTTAAGAGCTATGTAAGACTTTTTTTAAAGTTTTATTTTATTTATTTGAAAGAGTTACAGAGAGAGGTAGAGCCAGAGAGAGAGAGAGAGAGAGAGAGAGGTCTTCCATCTGCTGGCCCACTGCCCAGATGACCTAATAGCCAAAACTGAGCTAATCCGAAGCCAGGAGCCAGGAGCTTCTTCCGGGTCTCCCACGTGGGTGCAGGGGCCCAAGGACTTGAGCCATCTTCTACTGCTTTCCCAGGCCATAGCAGAGAACTGGATAGGAAATGGAGCAGCCGGGACTTGAACCAGCATCCATATGGGATGCCAGCACTTCAGGCCACACTTTAACCCACTGCGCCACAGCGCCAGCCCCTATTTAAGACTTTTTATAGTATTTGCTGATGTCATTTACCTTTGAAGTCATAAGGCAGAATTCTGAGGTAATTTTTTAATTTAAATTTTATTTATATATTGAGTAGGTAATATGCTCAGATATAGTCTCTGTATAAGGTAGAATACCCATTGATATAAGATTTAGGAAAGACAGAGTTCAGTAATTGTCTAGCTTTTAAAAGCATAAATGAGCTAATCCTCCACCTTGCGGCGCCGGCACACCGGGTTCTAGTCCCGGTCGGGGCGCCGGATTCTGTCCCGGTTGCCCCTCTTCCAGGCCAGCTCTCTGCTATGGCCAGGGAGTGCAGTGGAGGATGGCCCAGGTGCTTGGGCCCTGCACCCCATGGGAGACCAGGAAAAGCACCTGGATCCTGGCTCCTGCCATCGGATCAGCGCGGTGCGCCGGCTGCAGCGGCGGCCATTGGAGGGTGAACCAACGGCAAAAGGAAGACCTTTCTCTCTCTGTCTCTCTCTCTCACTGTCCACTCTGCCTGTCAAAAAAAAAAAAAAAAAAGCATAAATGAGTTGACAACATTTGAAAAAGCATGGTTACTCAGGGAATACTGTTGATTGGTTGGCACTTGATTGGTATATTTATTAATGTGATTTTGTCCTTGATTGCCTGTCTTTCAAAGGTGAGGAGCATTGATAGTTCATTTAGGTGGGATTGTTCCTGACTGGTTGAACAGATTTAGAACCAGATCCGATGGTTCTAAATACAAAGAATAATCAGTTTTTTTCCAAAGTGTGTGAGAATTTTTTTAAAGATTAATTTATATATTTGAAAGGCAAAGTTACAGAGAGAGGAGGAGAGAGAGATAGTGAATGAGATCTATCTGCTGATTCACTCCACAAATGGCCGGATCTGTGCCTGGCCAAAGGCAGGAGCCAGGAATCCCATCTGCTGCTTTCCTAGGTGCATTAGCAGGGAGCTGGGTCAGAAGTGGAGCAGCCAGAACTCTAATGGATTCTCATATGACATGCTGGCATTGCAGGCACACTTAACCTGCTGCATCATAGCACCAGCCCCAAAACAGAAATCTCTGCTGATGCTTCTCCAAATCAACTTCAGATTTTATTTCGCCAAAGTTTTACCATCACTGCCTGTGAATATATTCATTTTTTCAACAAGTACTTACTGAATACCTACTATATGATAAATCTGTAAGAGGCACTGAGTAGATGAAAAGATATGAGGGGAATCTTAGAAGTGGAGAGAACATTACAAGTGGAGAGGCCTCACATAGGAAAGAGCGTCCTTTGTCCTGGGATCTGAAAGATCAGTGCAATTAGAACACAGCAAGACAGGAGACTGTGTTGGATAAAGAGGCAAATACTACTGTGTGCAATACATTGTAGGTTGTAAAGACTAAAAGTATACATTGGAAAAGTTCAGATCCAAATGCAGAGATATCCTTGGATATTAGATTGTTTTTAATGGATAAAAATGGCCTCAATTTAACATTTATTACCCCCATCATGATGATGTAGGATATGTAGACAAAAGCTTTTTATTAACTACATGGGAAGATAAACACTGTCATAATTCATGTTACCCAAAAGGGACAAAAACAAGACTAAATTCCCCTGAAGAAGAAAAATTGCATACCTATGAAAAAGACAATACTAATTTTAAAGAATCTATTCACTTAAAAGCATTCAGAATGTCAATGAAACAGCTGAAATTTTTTTTTGCAATTACAGAGTGCTTTCAATTAACAGAAAACATTTCGTGTAAGTTACATCAGAGGCAACTGAAGATGAAAAAACTCCCATCCCCATATATAATTAAATTGTGCTGTACACCAAGAACATGCTTTAAATTTCCATGCAAATCTACAACCGCATACTGTACCAGAGCAGGGTTAGTGACTATTGAAAATACCACCACACCAGGAAAGGGCTATCTAAAAACACAGTGACAAAAAAAAAAAGACATTGTACAGTTTAAAACAGATCTCACATAGCCTTAAATTTCCAGTTTTTGCTTTAAAAAGAGTGAGTTGTGTCCAGGGGATTAAATACTTTATAGACAATAAAAAAACCCTACACTAGAACCAACATATTCATCATCATCTTCATCTTCATCTTCCACCTCCTTCTCATCTTCTTCATCTTCCTCAGCTAAGGTGTTTTTAGATTGTTTGAATTGTGAACTTATTATCAACATCTAATTTTTTTCTAAATCACTTCTACTTTATTATTAGTGTGTACCTTATTATTAGGTGTTAGTCTTTCACTGTGCCTAATTTTTAAATTGAATCTTAGGCATCTATGTGTAGATACAACAATACTTACAGGATTTGGTATATGGGGCTTTCAGACATCCATTGGAGGTCCAGGAACGTGTCTCTCTTGGATAACGGGGGACCACTGTAATTCAGTACAATTCTGACATAATCTACCTAGAGAGAGCCTCAGATCCCACATGTTAAGGGCTCAGTCCCACAAAATCTCCCTCACATGAAACACCAACATGCATATCCCTCTGTTTCTGACCAGCTGTAGACAGAAATTCCCAAACCATGGGTCTGGCACTGTGATGTAGCAGGTAAAGCTGCTGCCTGCAGTGCTGGCATCCCATTTGGGTACCTATTGGAGTCCTGGCTGCTCTACCTCTGATCCAGCTCCCTGTTAATGTGCCTAGGAAAGCAGCAGAGGACAGCCCAAGTGCTTGGGCCCATGTGGGAGAAACTCCTGGCCCTAGCTTCAGACTGGCCCAGCATTGGCCATTGCATCCATTTGGGAGTAGACTCCCAGTGGATGGAAGATCTCTCTCCCTCTCTATCTCTAACTCTGTCTCTCAAACAAATAAAATAAATCCTAAAAAAAGATGAAGAAGTTCTCATACCTCACATCCTCTGGCTTGATAATTTGCCGGGATGGCTCACAGAACCCAGGGAAATGCTTTACTTGTGTTAGCCAATATATCACACAGGATATTGATGGTCAGCCAGGTAAAGAAATGCATGGGTTAGGCTGGAGGCATGGGAGACCCAAGAGTTTCCATGCCCTCTGTGAACCCACCAGCCTCTCAGAACCTCCACGGGTCCAGCAGTCCCGCTCGTCTGATCTCAGGGTTGAAAGTTTTTATAGACTGTGTTCTCCAGACCCTTCCCTCTACCTGGAAGTCAGTGAATAAGCTGGGAGTTACAGCCTCTAATCACTTGGTCTTTCAGATAACCAGCCTTATTTCAACATCCAATTCTATATTCATTTATTGTTTCAATTGTAAATATAATAATTCAATTTTTAAAATATTTTTATTTATTTATTTGAGAGGCAGAGTTACAGAGAGAGGTTCATGCCCCAAGTGGCCGCAACAGCTGAAGCTGGGCCAATCTGAAGCCGGGAACCAAGAGCTTCTTCCAGGTTTCTCACTTGGACCATCTTCCACTGCTTTCCCAGGACATAAGCAGAGAGCTGGGTAGGAAGAAGAGCAGCCAGGACACCAGCTGGCACCCATATGGGATGTCAGCACCATAGGCGGAGGCTTAATATACTATGCCACAGCGCTGGCCCCAAACATAATTTCTATAGAACCCTTTGATTAATTCTTTCTGTAAGCTTAAAGTTATAAAAAAAGTTAAATAACATGATACTAGTTAGCATTGAACCAAATGGAGAGATGGTATTATGGCCTAAAGGAGATATTTCTGATTTGCTAGAGGTTATAATTTTCTATAAACATTATCAGTTAATATGTTACCAAAAAAAGTTTTGTGCTTTTAAATTTCTTAATCATAATGCTAATGTTTTCCTCTAAAAGTATATCAGAGAGACAAGTCAGAAGGTATGGTACATTTTCTTCAAGCACAAAATAAACATATCAGTTTTTTTTTATAAAGATTTTATATTTATTTTCCTTGAAAGTCAGAGTTACACAGAGATAGGAGAGGCAGAGAGAGAGAGAGGTCTTCCACCCGCTGATTCACTCCCCAGATGGCCACAATGGCTGGAGCTGCGCCAATCCGAAGCCAGGAGCCAGGATCTTCTTCCTGGTCTCCCATGTGGCTGCAGGGGCCCAAGGACTTGAGCCATCTTCTACTGCTATCCCAGGCCATAGCAGAGAGCTGGGTCGGAAGTGGTGCAGCTGGGACTCAAACCGGCACCCATATGGGATGCCGGCGCTTCAGGCCAGGGTGTTAACCCACTGCACTACAGTACCAGCCCCAAAATAAACATATTAATAATAATTTATTTTGGGGGCCAGTACTGTGGCCTAGTCGCAGCCACCACCTGTGACACTGGCATACCATATGAGTGCCAGTTTGAAGACCAGCTGCTCCACTTCCAGTTGAGCTCCCTGCTAATGATCCTGGAAAAACAGCAGAATATGGCCCAGATGCTTGGGCCTCTGCCACCCACGTGGGAGATCCAGATGGAGTTCCTGGCTCCTGGCTGCTGGCCTGGCTCAATCCTGGCCTTTGAGGCCATTTGGAGAGTGAACCAGCAGATGGAAGATCTCGCTCTGTCTCTCTTTGCCTTTCCCTCTCTATCTGTAACTCTGCCTTTCAAATAATTAAATAAATAAATATTTAACCAAATAAATAATTTTCAGTTCTACCACAAGGCTAAACCAAGGTTCGCTTTCTCTTCCCTATCAGGCTTGTCCATTTGTCATCAATATTCATGCAGAGAAGTGCAAGCCAAGAATTAAAGCTGTCTGTATGGAGGCATGCAATGGGCAACTTGAGAAGACCATTTGTAAATATGTTCTTACCAACGGCAGTGCCAAATCAATGGATGGCTATGAGAATATAATCATATATACTTACAAACATGACAGCTGGATAACTTCTGTTATTGAAAATAAGGTATAAGTTATAAGATAATTCTTCCTATTTTACTGTGAACCCACTATTATGTTAGTCTTCTCCTTTACTCTGTTATTATACAGTAATTAAATATCCCATTATACTAATAATCCTTATAATAGGTGATTATTCATTCTCCTCAGGTTTCAAATTAAATTGGGCATGATAATTCTTATCTGATTTTTAAAGCCTTGAAATCATTGTTGTTCCTCTTAGACTATAACAATTAAATATTTAGAAATCAGTGAAGTACAGAATAATCTGGTGCTGGGTATTTTGTCTCATTTGTTGGTGAAAGTCTTCACATATACATAGCAATTTTAAATAATAAACATCATGATTTAAGGATATAAACAAAGAAGAAAACTTTTTACATTAACTTTTAACAGAGATCCTTTAGATTATCATAATTTTATCTAGCTAAATTTATTCTGTCGAAAACATACTTTTTTTCAAGGTAATTATTTCTAGTTTGGCCATCTTTTCTGCTACAAGTTGAGTATCCCTTATCTAAAATTCTTGGGACCAGAAACATTTCAGATTTGGGATATTTTTCATATGTAGGGGTATTTTGCTTATACATAATGAAATATCTTGGGGATGGGGCTCAAGTCCAAATGTAGAATTCACTTATGTTTCATATGAATTTTGTTGACATATTATGTCAGTACTTTTTTTTTTTTTTTTGGACAGGCAGAGTGGACAGTGAGAGAGAGAGAGACAGAAAGGTGTTCCTTTACCGTTGGTTCACTCTCCAATGGCCGCTGTGGCCAGTGCGCTGCAGCCAGCGCACGACGCTGATCCAAAGCCAGGAGCCAGGTGCTTCTCCTGGTCTCCCATGCGGGTGCAGGACCCAGTGACTTGGGCCACCCTCCACTGCACTCCCAGGCCACAGCAGAAAGCTGGACTGACAGAGGGGCAACTGGGACAGAATCCGGCGCCCCAACTGGGACTAGAACCCGGGTTGCTGGTGCCACAGGCAGAGGATTAGCCTACTGAGCCGCAACGCCGGCCAGTACTTTTTTTTTTTTTAAGATTTATTTATTTATTTGAGAAGTAGAGTTACAGACAATGAGAGGGAGAGACAGAGAGAAAGGTCTTCCTTCCGCTGATTCACTCCTCAAATGGCTGCCACAGCCGGAGCTGTGCCGATCTGAAACCAGGAGCTAGGAGTTTCTTCCGGGTCTCCCACATGGTACAGGGGCCCAAGCTCCTGGGCCATCTTCTACTACTTTCCCAAGCCATAGCAGAGAGCTAGATTGGAAGCGGAGCAACCGGGACTAGAACCAGCACCCACATGGGATGCTGGTACTGCAGGCAGAGACTTAATCCACTACGCCGCAGCACCGCCCCATCAGTACTTTTATTCAGTATTTTTAGTGCACCTACATTTTGACTCCAGCTGTTACATGAGGTCAGGTGTAGCATTTTCCACTTAAGGTATCAAGTCAGTGATCAAAAAGTTTCAGATTTTGGAGCCTTTCAGATTTTGAATTTTTGGATTAGGGATGTTCAACCTGTATTGATATTACAGGTCAAGAGAGTACATGCATAAATTTTTTTAAAAATTTATTTGAGAGGCAGAGAAAGAGAACTCCCAACCCCTGATTCACTCTCCAAATGCCTACAGTGGCCACTTACCAGAACTGAAGCTGGGAGTCTGTAATTCAGTTCAGGTCTCCCATGTGGGTAGGTGGCAGGAATCTACCTACTTGAGCTATCATCATAACCTCCCTTGGGTGTCCATCAACAGGAAGCTGGAGTCAGAAGCCAGAGCCAGGTATCAAACCTAGGCTCTCTGATGTAGGAGGTAGATGTCTTAAATTTGGGCCAGCACTGTGGCGTAGCAGGTAGGACTGCTCTGCAGCTCCACCATCACATCTGGATGTTGGTTCAAGTCCTGGCTGCTCCACTTCTGATGCAGCTCTCTGCTATGGCCTGGGAAAGCAGTGAAAGATGGCCCAAGTGCTTGGGCCCTGCACCCACATGGGAGACCCATGGAAGAAGCTCCTGGCTCCTGGCTTTAGATTGCCCCAACTCCAGCTGTTGTGACCATTTGGGAAGTGAACCAGTAGATGGAAGACCTCTCGCTCTCTCTTTGCCTCTCCTTCTCTCTCTGTGTAACTTTGACTTTCAAATAAATAAATCTTTTTAAAAAATTGTAGGCTAGATGCCTACCCCTGCATAAATTTTTAGTCAGTCATATTCAGTTCTCCAGAAATTATAAATTTTTATAAAATCATAAACAGGATTTTGGCTTATTTCTTTCAGTCTGTGGATGAGACTTATTTTTATGCCTCCTATAAATTTGTGGTAAGTACTTAAGGTTTGGCTGAATTTTGAGTTAATGTTATATAACCAAATCTCTTAGTCATAATAGAAGCCAACCTTAAAACATGACACATGGTTTCTGCTTTTGAGGAATTTATGAGCTAGTTGAAAAGACAAAATTAATATTCTCAAAAGAGATCAGAGAATAATTAACTGAATTTAAATAGTATTATTCCTGTATGTAGTAGTTTCTTCTATTTGTATCTCTAGTAGATGCTGTTAGTTTGAATCTTAAAACTTGGGGAAGGATTTGTGATGGTGAAGAAGGGGCTGTGGTGGGGGATTTCAGGATGATTAGGATTTATGCACATAGAGACAGTGTCGCTCCCCGTCTTCGTGGAGGAACGACACAGGACCCTGCGCTGTTCTTTCGTCTGCTCGGCCCTCCCCGGGTTTGCTGCTGGTTCTTCCCGGGTTGGCTACTGTCCCTTCCACCTCCGTGGAAGGGCGGTTCCCCCTGGCCACTTTCCCCACTTCCGCAGGGGAGCGGCACACCGCCGGCTGGCTCTCTCGGGGGCTGCACAGGTGTTCCTTCAGATAGATGTTCCTGGTGCATGTTGTCTCTCTCCTCCTTTATAGTCCTTCCACCAATCCCAACTCTGCTACCCACACGCCGAGTACGCTGCTCTCCTCCAATCAGGAGCAGGTCCTACAGTTTATTGGTTGAACTGGAGGCAGCTGCGTAGAAGCTGTTTCTCCCTTCTCAGCGCCATATTGTGGGAGAGCAGATGCATAGAATAAGTCCTAATTCCAGTAACTTAGTCTAGTCCGGGTTGCTCCCCACAAGACAGCCTTTAGAAGTAGGAGAAACAGTATAAAAAGAAACATGGGGAAGATCAGTATGAAGTAACTTCCTTGTAGCAGCAGAAAACTTTATTTGGAGTATTAAGAAGGTAAATGCATAGTTAAAACTAATCCAGATTATCTATGTTATCTTGAAACCAAGATGGAGGCATTTGGATTTGATTAAGTAAACTAGGGTCTTCCCCTAATAGATTGTAATATGCCCATGGGTCATACAGCTTTGAAAGGTGATTCTTTTTTTTTTTTTTTTTTTAAGATTTATTGATTAATCGATTTGAAAGAGTTTCAGAGAAGAGGGGAAGAGACACGCAGAGAGAGATACTCCATCCTCTGGTTTACTTCCCAGATGGCTGCAACAACCACGGCTGGGCCAGCCAAAGGCAGAAGCTTCATCCGGGTCTCCCACATGGGTCGTAGGGGCCCAAACATTTAGGCCATCTTCCTCTGTTTTTCCCAGGCCATTGGCCGGGATCTGGATCAGAAGTAGAGCAGCTGGGACATGAACCGGCATCCATATGGGATGCTGGCGTCACAGGCAGCAGCTTTACCCACTATGCCCCAACACCAGCCCCAGAAGGTGATTCTTAAGATCTAGCCTGCTCGCCTGTCTGACTCTGTGTTTTCTTAGAATTAAAAGTAGAAGGAGGTAGGTGGCATCTGGCTTAGCTGTTGTCCACATTCCACATCAGAGTACTTGGGTTTGAGTTCTGACTCAGCTCCCAGTTCCATCTTCCTGCCAATGCAGATTGTGGGAGGCAACAGGTGATGGCTCTAGTGGGAGTCCCTGTCACCCACATGGGAGACCTGGATTGAATTCTTGGCTTTGGTTCAGACCATTGCAGGCAACCATGTGGACATTTGAGGAATGAACCAGAGGATGGGAGCTCTTCCTTTCTTTGTCTTGGTCTCTATCTTTCTCTCTTTGAGTCCCTATCTCTGCCTCTCAAAAAAAAAAAAAAAAGAAAAGAAAAGAAAAGAAAAGAGTTTGTAGAAAAATCATTCCCTTACCCCAATCCCTCTGTTCTGTCACCTGTCATGTTGCAATCCTCTACCACCTTCTTTTCCCTCAAAGAAATTTTATTTAAAATTTATTTGACAGGTAGAGTTACAGATAGTGAGAGAGAAAAACAGAGAAAGGTCCTCCTTCCGTTGGTTCACTCCCCCAAATGGTCGCAATGGCCGGCACTGCGCCGATCCAAAGCCAGGAGCCAGGTGACTCCTCCTGGTCTCCCACACGGGTGCAGGAGCCCAAGCACCTGGGCCATCCTCCACTGCCCTCCCGGGCCACAGCAGAGAGCTGGACTGGAAGAGGAGCAACTGGGACTAGAACCTGGCACCCATATGGGTTCCGGCACCGCAGGCGGAGGATTAACCAAGTGAGCAATGGTGCCCGCCCCTCCCTCAAAGAAATTAAATAAACTTCCTTCATCAAAATGTGCTGATAATATTAACATTTTAGAACCGTCCATGTGACAAGAATTTTTATATATTTGTGTGTTTTCTATTTTTAGCAACCCTTTAAGGTAAATACTATCCCTATTTTATACACAGGAAACCAAAGCACAGGAAGACTAGATAACTTGCAAAAAGTCACACATATAAAACATTATACTGCCCTTCATAGTCATTTGGGAGTGATTGTAGGTTCTTTACCAGGGGAATATTTTGACTCCTGCATTTCTCCCATTTTTCATCTTCATTCTATTTTCTCTTGCTTCTTGTCCACTCAAGAAACCATTATTTATTATTGTCACTTCTTGCAAACATTCTTTCTTGAAATTCCAGTCTGAGCTAATGTTCATCTTTTATGTTTAATGGTTCCCTATTATAAAATTGAATGGTGTTTTGTAATTGTCATTTTGTCTGTCTCCCCTAGATTGTGAGCTAGCTCATTAGAGTCTTTTATCTCAGTGTCTCTGGACTCTAGAGAACAGTGCCCAAAACATCATTGATACTAAGTAAATCACCTTTATCAAATGAGCAGATGAGTAATACATTTAAATGCATGTTTCAGGCATTTTGTTTGGGAGGTAGAATCAGAATTAATGGAGGGTAGAAACATTAGAGGTTCAGCAAAAGAAATAAAGATTATTACCTTAGTAAGACAAGGGTAAGATAATGTGGCCCAGCATATATCAATAATGGCCTAAGGATCAAGACTAAGGTCACATTTAGAATAAAAAAAATATTTAGAAGAAAAGTTTATTGGCAACAGATAGAAATGAGATGAATGAGAAAAAGATGCAGATACAAAGATGAGAGAAGGAGCCAGTATATATGAGTTTGTAACGGGCCATATGATCTTAACAGGATTCTAGGATTATTTGAGGTTTATTTTTGTTTCTATTTATTAAAGAAATGACTGGTAACTTATGAAATCTTTTTTTTAGTCAGATAATAAACTGATTATTCATGTCAACAATGAACTAAGTAAAAACTGTGTGAACAACAAAGGACTCAACACATATGTAGTAGAAGTGGCACCAAAATCTACAATGGTAATGTATTATTTTCTAATTAAAACTTTTTGTTTTATGTCTGAATGTTTGTTTTAATGCTATGAATAAACATGTAGAAAGGAACTGAAGTTGAAGATTTATTAGAAGTATGATATTCATATCAGTGTTATTCTGTACTCAGAGATAAGAGACTTTGGTTTTAATCTAATTCTGCCACTATTTGGTTGAATGACTAAGGAAAGGTCATTTAACCTCTCTGTCCCAGTCCCTTTACACGTGATACATGTGTAGTATCATTAGTTTTAGACACTTATCAAGGTTAATGTAAAGATAAAAAATAAAGTGATATGCATAAAAGCATTTTAGAACACCATATAGAAGTGCAAAGTAGTGTTAATAATAATAGGAATTTAAATTTTTTGAATTTTTTAAATTTATTTGAGAGTCAGTGAGGAAGAAACAGAGAGCTGCCATTCCCAAATGTCTGTAATGGCTGGGGCTGAAGCCAGGATCTGAGTAATCCAGGTAACCCAACTTGATTACCTGAGCTGTCACTGCTGCCTCACAGAGTCTGCATTAGCTGGAAGCAGAATCAGGAGCCAGAGCTGGGAATCAAACCTACGTCCTCTAATGTAGTATGCTGACATCTTAACTATTGTCTTAACAGCTAGGCTAAGCTCTTGTCCCCCAACCATAGATTTTTTATTTATTTAAGAAAGAGAAAGAGAGAAGAATCTTTTTTATTTTTAAATATTTATTTATTTGAAAGGCAGAGTTAGAGAGAGAGAGAGATCTTCCATCTGTTGGTTCACTTCCCCAAATGGCTGCAACAGCCAGAGTTATCCCAGACCGAAGCCAGGAGACAGGAGCTTCTTCTGGTCTCCCATGTGGGTGCAGGAGCCCAAGGACTTGGGCCATCTTCCACCACTTTCTCAGACACATTAACATGGAGCTGGATTGGAAGTAGAGCCGCCAGGAATCGAATTGGTACTCATATGGGATACCAGTGCTGCAGGCAGTGGCTTAACCTTCTACTCCACAGCATGGGCCCCCAGAGAAGAACCTTGATAACTGAAAATATTTTATCTATATTATTCAGATTGCCTAAGTTAATTTGAAAGAGAAAATACCCCTGGATTTTAGATAAACAATTAAGTCAAGAGTCTAGTTCTGGTATTAGCAGAACTCTGGGATTCTAATTTAGCCAGAAACAGGGACAGATGAATAGACTGTCCCCTCCCCATTCCACTGCCCCCCACCTCACCTCAGGATCTGGTGAAGAGAAAAAGGAAGAAGCTTTATATTCTTACCCGTTCTTTCTCCACACTGTCCATAGAATTCTGATACATTCTAGAACAGGATAAATAGAGATTATTCTTTGTTTCTCAAATTAAGAGTACAGAAAATAGGGGCCGGCATTGTGGCATAGTGGGTAAAGCCACCACTTGTATAATTGGCATCCAATATGGGCACCAGTTCAAGTCCCTGCTGTTCTACTTCTGATCCAGCTCCCTGCTAATGCTCTTGGGAAAGCAGCAGAAGATGGCCCAAGTGCTTGGGCCCCTGCACCCACGTGGGAGACTCAGAAGAAGCTTCTGGCTTCGGTTGGCCCAGCCCCTGCCATTGCAGCCATTTGGGGAGTGAACCAGCAGATGGAAGATTTCTGTCTCATTCTCTCCCTCTCTTTCTGTATCTGTGCCTTTCAAATAAATAAATAAATAATCTTTAAAACAACAACAATAACAAAACAAAGTAAAAAACTGGAAAACATTATAGAAAACGCTCTAGGATTAGTAAGGAAAGATATTTACTTCACTTTCTATCACCCTCCTTTACCCATATTCTTATACTCCAGCTAACAACTACTATATCGGGGTAGGATTTACACTGGATTATCCTGTTAGACCTCAGATCATATATCATATACTGCCAGCCCTTGCTAAGGACAAATATTATTGAATTTTATCTGTAGAAGAATTTTTTTAAATTTAAGGCCTAGAAATATTGGTCCTAGTGAAAAATTAGCCAAAAAACCCAGTATGTAAAAGTAAAAGCTTTCTATTTTTATATGCAGGTTTGTCAACATGTAATGCCTCTGAATGAACGACAAGAATGGGTATATCATTGTGTGTATTCCCTTATATCTTAAATAATTCCACCTGGAACTATCTAAATAAGAATAATTACTTCAGATTTAGTCTATATATTGATCAAGTAAATGCTAATCAATTTTACTGATGTATGTATATAATTAACTAATTTATATGCATCTACATTTTATGTTCATGTTAGACATTTTTATTATTAAAATATAAATGTTTTTAATCTGTGACCTTCTTATTAATTTAGTGGTAACTCTAAGCATATTTTATTTATGATTAGTAAGTCAAAATAAAAATTAAAAAGTAATACTCAGTGAATTCTATAAAATATTGTATATTTTTGGTTTATCTTAATTAAAGAACCAAAATAAAATTCAATATAAAAATAGCCATTTGGTTTTCTAATCAGAAAAAATTGAAACAAAATTTGGAAAAATTCATCTTTATATTAAGAGGCCAAAATCTAATGAGAGTAGTTGAAATATTTTGTTCTTTTTATGAATTGACTTGTAGGTTGCTCTTAATTAATGTATTTTGAAATAATGGAAATTAAATCTATATAGCATTTAATGAAGCAGTAGAGGGCATGAAATTATATTAAGCGATTAAGAACTGAATGGCAATGTCATTAACAGAATACTTGGCTAGTAAATGTCAGCTTTTGAAATATGAGTACCATATGGCAGTGTGTTATTTTTGTACCCAGTACATGCTAGCACATAGTTTAAATGTCATTGGATTTTTGGCCCTTGATTTAGGTATCTATAAAATGGGTGGTTATTATCTAGCAGTTAAATTCTTTAGATAATATGTTTTAAAAAGAAATGGAATATGAAAACATTTCATTAATTGCCAAATGCTTTATAAATCTAATAAGTATGAACATATACTCTATTTCACCAGTTGTTGAGCTATAGGAAATTATCTCTATGATAATAAAAACATGTAATAAAGTTGTTATCTTTGTCCAGAGTTGTAAAGGTTCTTTTATAATGGGATATTGACGGGCTAACTTAAGCCATGTCTTTGGAACATGGAGATTTAAGAAAAAGAACAACAAGCACTTAAGCCTGGCCTTCCACCCCTATTAGCACTTGGACATACTAAGCCTTTTTCCTTCCCAGAACTCACTCATAAAATGATGGAAAAGCAACTGTCTTTTATCAATCACATTTAAACTTAGTAGAAAAGACAGATATTTTGATTAAAGTGAAACTTTTTTCCAAGTCAATGGAAGTTCATGGGAACCAGCTATATAATGAATATAAACAGGGTTACATTTTTGGATCTTTCAGTAAACTAGGTACTTGTTATGGATTACTTAATTACTGTGGTAGTGGAATATCTAGGAAAATTTGATTCAAGTCCTAAAACACCTTACTTCTAGGCTTTTGTAATTCTTTTTTATTGTTGTTGCTATTGTTTTTAAAGATGTGTTTATTTATTTGAAAGGCGGAATCACAGAGAGGGAGGGCCATAGGCAGAGAGAGAGGTCTTCTGTTCACTGGTTCACTCCCTAAATGGCTACAACAGCCAGGGCTAGGCCAGGCTGAAGTCAGGAACCAGGAGCTTCCTCCAAGTCTCCCAGGTGGATGCAGAGGCCCAAGCCCCTGGGCAATCGTCCACTGCTTTCCCAGGAACACCAGCAGGGAGCCAGATTAAATGTAGCAGCCTGACCAGAACAGGTGCCCACATGAGATGTCAGCGCTGCAGGTGGTGGCCCAACCCACTATACTATAGTTCCAGCTCCTGGTAATTCTTTAACCAAGCAAATATGCTTGATTGGCATATAACAGTGTTTTCTTTACATTTGAGAGGTGTTTCCCTTTTTCAAGGTACTTTTGCACTGATTGACCATACTATTTTATTTTATTTTAAAGACTTATTTATTTATTTGAAAGTCAGAGTTACACACACAGAGAGAGAGAGAGAGAGAGAGAGAGGTCTTCCATTTGCTGATTCACTCCCCATTTGGCTGCAACGGCCAGAGCTGTGCTGATCTGAAGCCAGGAGCCAGGATCCTCTTCCAAGTCTCTCACACAGGTGCAGGGACCCAAAGACTTGGCCATCTTCTACTGCTTTCCCAGGCCATTGCAGAGAGCTGGATCAGAAGAGGAGCAGGTAGGACTTGAACCAGCTCCCATATGGGATGCCGGCACTGCAGGTGGTGGCTTTACCCACTACGCCACAGGCCAGCCCCTGGACCATACTATTTTAAAAGGTAACTCTATATGTGGTTTAATTTAAAAAGACAGCTATGTGCCCCAGCTCTCTCCTGTGCTCTGAATCCATTCCTGCCTGTTTCCTCAGTATGTCCATTAAATGTCCGCAGACATGCCCCGAGTGTCGGCTTTTTCCCACTGTTACTTACACGTGTTCTAGTCTCTTTAAGAAGCCTGTCATTACACATCTCTTATTTCTGTTCTTCTCTTCACATAAGAATTGTCCACATTTGCTACAACCACTTTGACTCATTTATTCTTCCCAGTTAATTCAAATGTGATCGATGACTCCCTCCCAGGTCAAAATTACATCCTTGTCATTAAATCCAGTGGATATTTTAGTCTTTTCTCCAGCATTGGACACTGGTGACCTTTCTGGAACACCGTATTCTTCAGATTTTCTTCTCACCTCTGACCATTCCTCTTCAGCCTTTTTTTTTCCCACCCATACTTCTGTAATTTCTCCCAATTTCCACATTCTTTGCCACCTCAGGACCTTTGAACGTTATTTTTCCCTTCTTGCTTATAGAATAATTCTCCCCTCTCCCTTCCCTCTTCCTTTTTCAGGTCTGAATGAATAAGTCATTTTCCCAAGAGCCCTTCCCTAGTGATTCCCCCAACTATGACTACTTCGATGGCCCTGACCCTCTGTGCTCGCTCACTCTTGTAGCACTCATTGTACACTGTTGAGATTGTGGTTATTTATTTGTACTTTTGACTAAGTTGAAAGCAGGGGCAGTTGTAACCTCAACATGTGCCACATTAAACATAACAGATATGCAATAAATATTGGTTGGGTGGCTGAATAAAATGAGCAGAAAATTAAAATAAACCTATTTGTAATATGACCTTCCCAATTCCTAAGGATATTTATAAATTAAAACTAGAAGCATCAGAATAAAAGTATTATGACGAATTTTTTACCAGACCTTTTTCCTTTCATTAATTGATTTAAAAACAACTGAAACAAAAATTTGATTTTTCACTGCAGTTTTAAGTGGAGAATAGACTATAGAACCACTGTAATTCCTCTCAACTCTAAAATTTTACAGTTCTGATGATGTTATAGAATCAGTTGAAGTACTCAGAATCAAATACCATCATAAGCAATTCAAAATTAGTATTAATTGCTTTGTTAATTTTCTTTAGATATTGGAGTAAACTAAACTGCCAGCCTTCTTTCATATATTTTGTTTTAAGTTAAAGATGAAGCAGAAACTTAATATACCACATTAATCATATTTTGGATACAACCCGAGAAAATGGAAATGTATTTCTGATCTTGGCCACCAGAGGGTGAGCATATTATTTTCACACACACACACACACACACATACACACACAGAGAGAGAGACAGACAGAGAGAGAATGAATGTCTCAGCACTGTAAGTCCTTTGTGATGACTTAGGCTGCTTTTAGCAAGATACTGGACACTATGGCTATATGCATACTTAGGTTTATATACATTCCTACTTGAAAATCATTTCTAACTTCTAAAGTGAATAGGAAATCTGCTCTTAACAAGGTACTGACTTTGTCTTTGCAAAAGGAAAAGTGTAAGGGCCCAAGTCACCTACATTTGTGATAATTGACCAACGTCAGTTTGTACCTTAAAAATAGGGACTTCGCTACTTTTGTATATAATGCATTTTTGAAAATGTAGGAAGGTATTCAACAAGTGAAGTACTACATAATTTTTTGTTTTGTAAATTTAAATCTATCGTAAAGAAAAATTTTTTTAAAAATCCAAACTGTGAAAAAAATAAAAGAAGTTTATTTTGGTGGAAAGTATCTTGAAACCCATGCATAGTTTTTTCATAATATACGTTTTCCATAAACTTTTTGAAGACCCCTTTGTATGTGAATGTTGAAAAAAAGATCTGCATATCATTAAGGGTTGGAATGTGGTTCCATTCTCCAAAAATTAAAAAACATATTTTTCAGCTTCTCTTAGGCACACATGAATAAATGGTAGACATTTATACATACTCTTATTTTTATTATTTTCTTTACAATTGGATACAACATCAAGTTAAATTCAAGGCCAGCTAAAGTACAACAATCTGATTGAAACTAATTTCCTTGTACCACATAAAGGCAATGGTGCCAGTTACAGATGACCACCTTGTATTTTTTCTGGCAATTTTAGATATAAATGTGCATCCGGCCAGCACCTCGGCTCACTAGGCTAATCCTCCGCCTGTGGCGCCGGCACCCCGGGTTCTAGTCCTGGTTGGGGCACCAGATTCTGTCCCGGTTGCTCCACTTCTAGTCCAGCACTCTGCTGTGGCCTGGGAGTGCAGTGGAGGATGGCCCAAGTGCTTGGGCCCTGCACCCGCATGGGAAACCAGGAGGAAGCACCTGGCTCCTGGCTTCGAATCAGCACAGCGCCCTGGCTGTGGCAGCCATTTGGGAGGTGAACCAACGGAAGGAAGACTTTTCTCTCTGTCTCTCTCTTTCTGTTTAACTCTGCCTGTCCAAAAAAAAAAAAAAAAAAAAAAAAAAAAAGATATGAATGTGCATCATTACTAAAAAGTAAATTTCTCTATGTCTTTTCTAAGCATTTATTACAAAAGTCATCTGGGTTTAGCTTTTGAGAAGTATTTTTTCTTTATAGCAGAGAAGTAAATATATTAGGAGTAAGCTGGGGAATGGTACATATTGATATCCAATGAGCAAGTATCCATTACATGCTGTATTAATCATAATAAAGAAGCAGAAGACTGGGGGGGGGGGGCGACTGAGGAAATGAGCGCCCCGTTAGCCTATTCGGGAATTGTAATAAATCTGAAGTTAGTAAGCTGCTCATTAAGCATTATCCTAGTGGTGAGGGTCTGGGAACAGAAAGGAGAGCGTGAAGGCTTGCCTATTTTAGGCATTTAGGGGCAGATGAGGATCTCTTTTGAAGACTGAAGGAAGTGTAATTTGAAGCTAAGTAGTGCTTTGATCTGTTAATTATTTATTTATTTGATAGAGCTCCAATCCACTCACTGATCCTTAGTCATGCAATATATTGTATTTTTAATTTTAAATTATATAAAAAGGGGATGTTTTGATGACAAAGGAAATGAAGCAGAGGCTTTAAAATACTGAGAAGCACTACACTAAAATGTTAGACTAAGTTTGATAGAGCAAGTTTGGACAAGTTGGAAAAGTGAGTGTGGGCTGGAAAAATCAGAGGAATGAGTTACATCTTTGACTTTGAAGGGGTAGGAAGGACTTAGAGTAGGGCGGACTGGAGGATGGAAATCTCAGGTATTGTGTTTTTCATTTGCTCTAGAGCGTCCTGTTATTTTATCTATGCTTATTAATATCATAGGCATTAGATCAATTCATCAAACACTTATTGAGTGCCTAATACATGCAGAGCACTGCTTTCGTTACTGCTTACTTAGAGGCGAACAAGGCAGACATTGTTCCTGGCCCTCATTATATAAAGTATCAGAGAAGATGGATTGTGAACCAGTATTACAGGCTGTACCTCTAACATACATTTTTTAAATGCCTCATCTTTCATGAAACCTTTAATCCTTCCCCAGCCCAGAAGAAGCTGTTCCACTTCTGAGCTTCTATTTTAAAACTAATACCTTTTTATTCCTATGGGGCTTTTATTTCAGATTTATTTTTTTTTAAATCACCATTCAGTGAAGTTGACCCTTTTCAGGGGGAAATTGTGCAATTCTATTAATTTAACCCCCTGTATAAATTCATATAACCACCATCACAATCTGGATATGGACTAGTTCCATCACCAAGAAACTGCCTCCTGCCTGCTATCCCACACAGCCACGTTCCACCCTGCTGTGTACCCCCGCTGCATCGACCACTGCTATTCTCCATCACTACAGTTTTTTTCTAAGAATGTCACATGGATGGGACCATGAAGTATTGCAGCCATTTGAGACTCAATTCTTTCAGTCTTGGAAAATCATCTAAACTGTAGGTGTCAATAATTGTGTTTTTTGGTGGAGCTTATTTCTGAGTAGTGTTTTTATTATATGGTCATGCCATCATTTACTTATCCATTCATCTGCGGGTTCTTTCCAGTATTTTGGCAATTATTTTACAGCTGCTATTAACATCCATGTACTTAAAAATGGCTATGGTAATGATTGACACATTGCCTATAATATTAGTGTGCAGAAATAAATAGCACACTTAGAGCCAATGAAAACAAAGAAAATACCTGAAATTTCCACTCCTCCCACCCCACTCTTTCTAAGGTTTTTACATGAACATGAGTTTCCATTTCCCTATGGACCAGAGTTAGAATTGCTAGGTCACCTGGTAAATACAAGTTGACTTAAATTTTTTTTTGCTGTTTGTTTTTATTTTATTTGAAAAGCAGAGAAAGAGAGAGAGAGAGAGAGAGAAGAAAGAGAGAGAGATAAACAAGGAGAGATCTTTCTACAGATTCACTCTCAAGATGCCCTCAACAGCTTGGACTGGGCCAGGCCAAAGCCAAAGCCCAAGTCTTTGTAATTAGTAGAGACTCAAGTACTTGAGCTATCATCCTCTGTCCAGAGTGCATGTCAGCAGGAAGCTAGATGGGAAGCAGAGAAGCTAGTAAAAAACTGCCAGAGTGTTTTCCAGAATGGCTGTACCATTTTATATTTCCACAGCAATGAGAACTCCAGTTGTTCTGCATCCCCATCAGCAGCTGGTATTGTCGCTGTTTTTCATACTACCCATTCCAATAGATGTACAGTAGTGCCTTGTATGGTTTTAATTTGCATTTTTGAAGTAAGTAATAATACTTAACAACTTTTCATATACTTGCTTGTAGTCTGTATATGTCCTTTTTGTGAGGTGTCTCTTCAAGAGTTTTGTCCATTTCTAAGCCGAGTTGTTTGTTTTCTTACCAATGAGTTTTGAGTTCTTTATCAATTCTAGGTATGTCTTTTGCTGAATATGTGATTTTTAAAACACTGTATTATAGTCTGTAGCTTGTCTTTTCCTTCTCTCAACTGGACCATACGGAGAGTGAGAGTTTTTAATTTTGATGAAGTCCAGTTTCTCAATATTTCCTTTTAAGAGTATGCATTATCAATGGTGTCAAATGTAAGAAGACCTTGCCTATCCCAGCCACAAAGATTTTCTCCAGTTTCTTCTAAAAGTTTTATAGTTTTACTTTGTAACTTTGTATCTATAACTAATTTTGAGTTAATTCTTATATGAGTTATAAGGCTTTAGTTCAGGCTCATTTTTTATATGAATGTTAATTATTCTAGTAGTTTTTGTTGAAAAGATTTTCCTTTCTCCATTGAATTGTCCTTGTTCATTATTGAACATCAACTAATTATACAGACCCAACTATTTATGTGAGTCTATTTATGGGTCTAGTCTGCTCCATTGAGTTATGTGTGTTTCTTTTTTTTTTTTTTTTTTTTTTTTGGGACAGGCAGAGTGGACAGTGAGAGAGAGACAGAGAGAAAGGTCTTTCTTTTTGCCATTGGTTCACCCTCCAATGGCCACCGCGGCCAGCGCACCGTGCTGATCCGAAGGCAGGACCCAGGTGCTTCTCCTGGTCTCCCATGGGTGCAGGGCCCAAGCACTTGGGCCATCCTCCACTGCACTCCCTGGCCACAGCAGAGAGCTGGCCTGGAAGAGGGGTAACCGGAACAGAACCCGGTGTGCCGGCGCCACAAAGCAGAGGATTAGCCTAGTGAGCTGCGGCGCCGGCCTTCTTTTTTTTTTTTTTTTTAAGATTTTTAATTTTTATTTATTTGAAAGGCAGTTAGAGAGAGAGAGAGAGAGGGAGGAAGAGAGAGATCTTCCATCCGCTGGTTCACTCCCCAAATGGCTACAACATCTCGGGGTAGGCCAAGCCAAAGCCAGGAGCCTGGAGCCTATTCTGGGTCTCCCACATGGGTGCAGGGGCCCAAGCACTTGGGTCATCCTCCACTGCTTTCTCAGACACATTAGCAGGAAGCTTGATCAAAAGTGGAGTAGCTGGATCTTCAACCAGCACTAATATGGGGCTGCTGGTGTCACAGGTGGAGGTTTACCCTACTATGCCACAAAACCGGCCCTACTTAATGTGTGTTTCTAATATTACACTGTATTGATTAAAGTAGCTTTACAGTTGGTCTAAAAACTAATATGATCCCTCCAATTATCTTTTTCAGAATTGTCATAACTAATCTTTCTTTTTCATTCCATATAAATTTTATGACTAGCTTGTTTATATTTCAAAAAAATCCTGCTAGGATTTTGTTTGGTTTTGTGGTAAATATATGAATTATTTGGAGGAAAATGATTCTTAATCCATGAGCATGGTATATCTCTCCATTTATTTAGGTTTTCCTTGTTTCATCAGCATTTTGTAGCTTTCAGTAGTACAGATCCTATACATTCTTCAATAGATTTATTCCTAAATGTTATGAGCTATTAGAAATGGGTTGTTTTTTAGATTCCAGTTTCCAGTTCTGCATTGCCAATGTATAAAAATATGATTGATTTTTGTATTTGGTCTTATTTCCTGAGACCCTTGCTAAAGTCTTATTAGTTGTAGGAGATTTTTGTCTTTTTTTTTGTCTGTTTTCTTCTGTAAATTTCTTACACAGAAAATTATGTCATTTGCAAATAGGGACAGTTTCTTTCTTATCTGTATGCATTTTCTTACTTTAGTTCTTGGCTTATTGCAATGGCCAATACTTCTATTATAATGTCAAATAAGAGTGGTGAGAGTGGATGACATCCTAAGCTTGCTCACAGTCTAGAGTAAGAAACCATTCAGTCTTCAATCCAGTACCTGGGAATGTTTTTGTTTTTGTAGATGTCCTTTATTAGGGCGGAGAAGTTTCCTTCTATTCCTATTTTTCTGATTTTTTTAATCGATAATGTATGCTGAATTTTGTCAGACTTTTTTCTGCATCAATTGATATGGCTACATGGTTTTTCTTCTTTAGACTGCAAATATATTGAGTCATATTCATTGATTTTCAAATTTCAAGTGGATAAAATTTCAAGTGAATAAAACCCACTTGATTGTGATATATTATTCTTTTCATGTGGAGATATTTCAAAAAGTTCATGGAAACAAATGAGTTTATTCTGGTACAAAAAAATCTTGGAACATGTTTTTCATAATACATGAAAATGCATATTATGAAAAAATGCATAGATTTAAAAGTTTTGCATCAAAATAAAATCATAATTTTAATTCCATTTTTCTACATACTTTTTTTTTAAGATTTATTTATTTTACTTGAAAGTCACAGTTTCACAGAGAGAGAAGGAGAGGCAGAGAGAGAGATGGGTCTTCCATCCCATGGTTCACTCCCCAATTGGCCACAATGGCCGGAGCTGTACTGATCCGAAGCCCGGAATCAGGAGCTTCTTCTGGGTCTCCCACGTGGGTGCAGGATCCGAAGTACTTGGGCCACCTTCTACTGCTTTCCCAGGCCACAGCAGAGAGCTGGATCGGAAATGGAGAGCAGGGATCAAACCAGTGCCTATATGGGATGCTGGCACTGCAGGCGGTGGCTTCACCCACTATACCACAGCACCAGCCCCTCTACATCTTGAAGTATCATTATATGTTTATAGGTTGTATGTGCTGATATATTGTTGAACATTTTTGTGAGTATTAGAGATGTTGGTCTATAGTTTTATTTGTAATCTCTTTCTCATATGGGTATCAGAGTAATGCTGGCTTCATAAAAATAAGTTGGGAATGCTCCTTTTTGTTTTGTGGGATAGACTGTAAAATTAGTTCTGTTTTTTGAAATATTTTATTTCCCATTAAAACTATAAACATGGAGATTTCTTTTGAGGAAGCTTTTAAATACTAATTCTATTCTTCAACAGCTATACATCATTTCAGTTTATCTATTTCATCTTGGTTGAATTTTTGTAGTTTTGGTTCTTGAGGAATTGGTCCATTTGATCTAAATTGTCCAATTTGTATGCCTAGAGTTTTTTTCTAAATCATCTGGTGGGGAAGGAGCAGACATTTAGCCTAGCGATTAAGAAACCCAGGTCTCATATCATATTACTGGGGTTCAGTACCTAGCTCTGGGACTGGAGCTGTGGCATAGTAAGTAAAGTCACCACCTGCAGTGCCAGCATCCCATATGGGCGCCTGCTCAAGTCCCAGCTGTTCAACATCTGATCCAGCTCTCTGCTATAGCTTGAGAAAGCAGTAGAAGATGGCCCAAGTCCTTGGGCCCCTGCACCTGCATGGGAGACCCAGAAGAAGCCCCCGACTCCTGGTTCCTGGCTTCAGATTGGCCTAGCTCCACCACTGTGGCCATTTGGGGAGTGAACCAGTGGATGGAAGACCTCTATCTCTCTCTTTCTCTCTCTTACCCTCTCTTTCTTTCTATTTCTGCCTCTCTGTAATTCTGCCTTTCAAATAAATAAATCTTTTGTTTAAAAATTCAGTAACTGTTGATTTTATTATATATCTTACTTTTTATCAATTTCTTTCCTATTTTTAATTTCTTGAATATATGGATCTTATTTTAGGTGACTAATCTGAGGCCTAACCAAGTATTTTTTACTATGTGTTTCGTACAAAATGTGTTTTGTAAATATTTGATACAATGACTTGAATGGGAACAGATGGATAAATGTAAATGAAGATAATGAATATAAAATGTTCAAAAATAGAAAAAATATATAATAGAAGCTAAAAGAGTTAGTAATACCAAGAGAAAGAATTGAGAAGCAAGTGAGAAAAAAGTGTGTGTGGTTTTTTTTTAAAGATTTACTTATTTATTTGAAAAGCAGAGTTATAGGAGGCAGAGGCAGAGAGAGAAATCTTCCATCCACTGGTTCACTTTCCAAATGACTGCAACGGCTGGAGCAGGACTATTTGAAACCAGGAGCCAGAAGCTTCTTCTGGTCTCCCGCCTGGGTACAGGAGGCCCAAGGACTTAGGCCAACTTTTACCACTTTCACAGGGAATAGCAGAGAGCTGAATCAAGAGGAGCAGCCGGGATTCGAACCAGCACTCGTATGGGATGCAGGTACTGCAGGGAGCTGCTTTACCGGCTCCACCTCAGTGCTGCCCCGAAAAAACTGTTAATAACTAACAGCTCTGCCGGTTGTTCCTCTTCCAGTCCCGCTCTCAGCTGTGGCCCAGGAAGGCAGTGGAGGATGGCCCAAGTGTTTGGGCCCTGCAGCCGCATGGAAGACCAGGAGGAAGCACTTGGCTTTTGGCTTTGGATTGGCGCAGTGCGCCGGCTATGGCAGCCATTTTGGGGGGTGAACCAATGGAAGGAAGACCTTTTTCTCCGTCTCTCTCTTCGTCTGTCTTCTAACTCTGCCTGTCAAAAATAATAATAATAATAACTAACAGCTCTGAATTAGAATTAGTTCTGATAGACAATGTTCAGAATTCCAAGGTGGTATATTGTAGATAATTCTATATAATGTATAAACAGAGAACTCTGTTAGACAATTCAAGAAAAAACATTTTTGACCTTGATCAATCATTATTTAATCAAAATAACAATTTGGAAATAATTACCTCTATGATTTTCTTGGTTGCTTTATTTGTGCTCTACGTGATGAACATTTCTCTGTTGCTTATTCATAGTAAAGCCTGAGGATAGCCCTTTGTTTTTCTTGTGTCTCTTTCTGGCCTCCAGAAGTCATGTGTTCAGCCTCCAGGGAATCAAGCCTTAAGTTTCCTGACTTAAAGCATCTTTATTAGTTCCCCATGGCCATGGAACCAAATCACCACAAACTTTGTGACTCAAAACAATAGAAATTTATTTTCTCACAGTTCTAGAGGCCAGGTTCAAAAATCAGCGTCAGTGGGCTGTTGTGCTAACCTGGGAAGTTCTTGGAGGAGACTGCATTCTTGCCTCTTCAGCTCGTGGTGGCTTCTGCTAACGCCTTGGTTTGCTACTACAACATTCCAGTCCCTGCCTCCATGGTCATATCGCCCTCCTCGCATCTAGAGTCACATCTTTCCCGGCTTCCTCTTTCAAGGACACTTGTGATTGCATGGAGAGCCCACTTGAATAATCCGGGATAACATGCCCACCCCAAGATCCTTCATTTAATTACATCTTCAAAGTCATCTTTGCCATTTAAGGTAACGGTCACAGGTTATAGGGATTAGGACATGGAGATCTTTTGGGGTGGTCATTATTTAACCTACCACAGCATCTAACAAGGAATTGAGAACATTGATGAAATAGGGTAATGAAGACATTCATTATCTCTTGAAAAATGTCCTTTACAATCTGTATTTTTAAAAATCTTATCTTTTTGCCACTTGAAATATTAATATTTGCATATCAAATATTCATTTAAATTAATTCAGACTGATATCCTTTATAGAAGATTCCAAAAATGACTTATAAGGAAAAGTACAATTTATCATATATCAATCCCTTTCATGTATAGCTTCATGAATAACCACTTGCCACTGAAACATGAGTTCAGAAAGTATTATAATTTTGGTGTAGGAACAAACAATTTCAGGATTATGGCTTCCAAATATCCACTAAGTTTTATTCACATACAAGTTTTAAATACCTGAATAAGTTATGGACACAATTCAACATTAGATTGCTTTGTACTGCTTCCATATGTAGGAATTAGTAGTTTCAGCAAACTACAATAGATCAGAATTTAGTGTAATAAACTAAATCTATGGTCAGGAAGAACTTATGATTTAGGGTTAACAAATGGACTAAAATGACATATTGTTCAGCATTAATCCGAGTACATACAAAAAACAGCTACAAATAATTGAAAATTCTTATTGGACAATATAGATGATTTATTCTATTACAGTTCTCTTAATTGGAAGACTCTCAGGCCTCATAGAACTCTTGGGTAAGAAAAGGATTTGGGGGGTAGGCACTGTGGCATAGTTGGCTAAGCCTCCACCTGTGGCACTGGCATCCCATGTGGGCACCAGTTCTAGTCCTGGCTGCTCCTCTTCCAATCCAGCTCTCTGCTATGGCTTTGGAAAGCAGTAGAAAATGGCCCAAGTGCTTGGTCCCCTGCACCCACGTGAGAGACCCCAGAGAAAGCTCCTGGCTCCTGGCTCCTGGCTCCTGGCTCCTGGCTCCTGGCTTTGGATTGGCCCAGATCCGGCTCTTGCAGCATTTGGGGAATGAACCAGCATATAGAAGACCTCTCTCTCTGTGTCTCTCCCACTCTCTGTAACTCTACCTCTCAAATAAATAAATAAAATCTTAAAAGGGGGGTGGGAGTGGCGCCGTGGTGTAGTGGGTAAATCTGCCACTTGCAGTACCGGCATCCCTGTGGGCATTGGTTCAAGTCCCATTAAAAATGGGATGCAAATAATGATAACTGAAGGGTGAAGATAAAGCTTTTTTTTTTTTTAATTAATACTGTATTTAACCAAGCATTGTATATTTATCTAACCAGGATTTAACTTACCTGTCATTTATATGTGCGGGGGGAAAAATCATTCAGAATTGTAGTTGACAAGTCTGTAAAACAAAACAAACAAAAAAAGAAACAAAGAAATTCCCTGTTCTTTGTGTCCAAACCCAACCAAATTCCAGGTGATTTGAGTCGTCGGAAGGCTCCTGATTGGCATAGCAGTAATGTGTCCTGCCTTGCCTTTCAGTGTAACCTAATGTTCAAAGCCGAGGCTTATGCTGGATGACATATAGGACAACACATCTAACTCTTCTTGCTGGATCAGTGTTTCTAAATAAATTTTCTTTCAAAAGTATAAAAAGCCCAACTTGTCCACACTGCAGTTCTTGGCCTGCCTTTAAATGCGAGTTTCTCAAAGCTCAGTATTGTACTCTATTGATTCTGTCTTCTGTGTTCTTTTCTGTAGAGGATCTCACCCACTCCTATGTCTTCCAATACTATGTGAGCTAATAGATTGTAAATCTGTAGCACTGGCCAAATCTTGTTTCTAAGGACTAGATCTATATATTCAGCATCTGATTCTGTACTTCCTCTTAAACTGATGACAGCCACTCCAAAGTTTACATGTCCAAAATGATTCATGGTCATACCTGATTACTCTCCAACTCCATATGCATAAAATTCCTGATCCCTTAGGGCCAGCACCATGGCTCGCTTGGTTAATCCTATGCCTGCGGCGCCGGCATCCCATATGGGCACCGTTCTAGTCCTGGATGCTCCTCTTCCAATCCAGCTCTCTGCTATGGCTTTGGAAAGCAGTAGAAAATGGCCCAAGTGCTTGGGCCCTGCACCCGCATGGGAGACCAGGAAGAAGCGCGGGGCTCCTGGCTTTGGATCTGCACAGTGCCAGCTGTGGCGGCCATTTGAGGAGTGAACCAACGGAAGGAAGACTTTTCTCTCTGTCTCTGCCTCTCACTGTCTATAACTCTGTCAAAATTTAAAAAAAAAATTTTTTTAATTCCTAATCCCAGGATGCTAGGAGCCATCATTCCTTTTCACTCAACCCATACCTATCATCAAGTTCTGTTGATCCTACTTCCTCAGAATATCTTGAATCTGGTCACCTTGATATATTGTCTGCAGTGGAGTATAAGGGATCTTCAAAAAGCTCATAGAAAATGCATATCATAAAAACAAAACAAAACAAAAAACCTGTGTGTGCGTGGGAGACTCTGAAGAAGCTCCAGGTTCGGATTGGCCTAGCTCAGGCTGTTGTGGCCATTTGGGGAGTGAACCAGTGGCTGGAAGACTTCTCTCTGCCTCTGCTTCCACCTCTCTGTAACTCTGCCTTTCAAATAAATAAATAAATAAACATTTTTTTAAAAAATTCTACTTTTTAAAAAAATGTGGATTTCAATTTTTTTTGCACCAAGAGAAATTTATCTTTTAAAAAATATTTTTGTGGCCGGCGCCGCGGCTCACTAGGCTAATCCTCCGCCAGCGGCACCGGTACTCTGGGTTCTAGTCCTGGTTAGGGCGCTGGTTCTGTCCCAGTTGCTCCTCTTCCAGTCCAGCTCTCTGCTGTGGCCTGGGAAGGCAGTGGAGGATGGCCCAAGTGCTTGGACCCCTGCATCTGCATGGGAGACCAGGAGGAAGCACCTGGCTCCTGGCTTCGGATCGGCGCAGCGCGCCAGCCGTAGCGGCCATCTGGGGGGTGAATGAACGGAAGGAAGACCTTCCTCTCTGTCTCTCTCTCTCTCTCTCTCTCTCTCACACACTGTCTAACTCTGCCTGTCAAAAATATATATATTTTTGATTATTTCAGAGGCAGAGAAAACAAGACAGGGAGACAGACGAAGTCCCTATTTGTTGGTTCACTCCCCAAATGGCTGCAACAGTCAAGACTCCCAGAGCCAAAACTAAGAGTGGGGAACTCAGCTTAGGTCTCTCATGTAGTTAGCAGAACCTCAGTTACTTGAGCCACCACTGCTGCCGCCCTGGGTCTGCACTCGCTGGAAGCTGGGGTCAGAGGCTGGATCTGGAAAAAAAATCCCAACATTCCAGTGTGGCACACCGATGTTCTAACCACTAGGCTAAATGTCCACTCCAGACTTATCTTTTAATTCCATTTTACATGAACTTTTTTAAAGAATAAATTAATTTATTCGATAGGCAGAGTTACAGAAAAAGAAGGAGTGACAGAGAAAGAGAGAGAGATTCCATCCACTGGTTCACCCCCCAAAATGGCCACAGTGGCCAGGGATGGGCCAGGCTGAAGCCAGGAGGCAGGAGCTTCATCCAAGTCTCCCATGTGGGTGTAGGGACCCAAGCACTTGGGCCATCTTCTGTTGCTTTATCAGGTACATTAGCAGGGAACTGGATCGGAAATGGAGCAAATAGGATCGAACCGGTGCCCATGTGGGATGCTGGCATTGCAGGTGGCAGCTTAACCCGTTATGCAACATTGCTGAGCCCTATATGAAGTGTCTCACAATTCACCAGTTTCTACCTGCCAACACAGTTTCACTTCAACCACATTATTTCCTTGTATTCATTCATACAGGAGCCAGAATGATCTTTACATTGCTGTTATGATCACAACATTCCTCTGCTTTAAACCCTTTTGGCATACAGCAACAAGGATGAGTCTTCAAGACATTATGCTAATTGAAATGAGTCAGACACCAAAAGGCTTACACAGATCTTATATGATTCCACTTACACAGGGAACAGATAGCGAAATTCATAGACAGAAAATAACATAGTGGTCTCCAGGGGCAGTGGGGCAGGGAGGAATAGGGAGTTACTGTTCAATGGCTACAGAGTTTCAGTTTGGGGTGATAAAAAAATTCTAGAGATGGATAGTGGTAATGGTTAAAAGTGCTTTAATTGGGAGTGAATGTACTTAATGCCACTGCACACTTATAATGGTCAAGTTTATGCATATTTTACCACAATTCTAGAAAATCCCTTTGGTTGCTCATTATTGCTATGATAAAGATCCCAATACTTACAGCAACTAGAAGGCCTAGTATGGGCAAGCCCATAAATCAACCTCTCAGTTTCTATGTTCCACTTGGCTGGCTGTCGTTTGAGTTCCGCTAACAGATTTCTTGTAATTTCAAGTCTTCCTTCTGAACATGTCCTCTCCTAGAATAGAGTGCCTTCCCTCTCTTTTCACCTGACCACCTACTACTTACCCTTCCTGCCCTAAGCTCAAAGACCCCTTCCTCCAGGCTGTTGTCCCTGACTCCCTCCAATGACAGCTTCTCCTACTTACACTCTAATAGCACCCATGCTTTTTTGGAGCAGTTGCCACAATTATGATTTATTACTTAGTATCTATCTCCAACATCTTGCAAGGTTGGTGAGACCAGGAACCATTTGTCTAATACCTTTTTTTAAAATTTTTTAAAAAGATTTATTTATTTGAAAGTCAGAGTTGCAGAGAGCTGGATCAGAAGTGGAGCAGTTGGGGCTTGAACTGGCGCCCATATGGGATGCTGGCACTTCAGGCCAGGGCGTTAACCCTCTGCACCACAGCGCCAGCCTGCCTAACACCTTTTAAAGAGCTCATGCTAATCTTCCCTGTGAATGTAGATGGCAGAAAGTTATTATTGTCCATTTACATACGGGAAAATCGAGGCACAGAAAGGTTAATACACACACAGTTAAATGAGCCCGGAGTTGGCCAGCGGGTTAACGCCCTGGCCTGAAGCACCGGCATCCCATATGGGCGCTGGTTCTAGTCTCTGCTGCTCCACTTCCCATCGAGCTCTCTGCTATAATCTGGGATAGCAGTGGAAGATGGTCCAAGTCCTTGGGCCCCTGCACCCAGGTGGGAGACCTGGAAGAAGCTCCTGGTTCCTGGCTTCAGATTGGCGCAGTTCCAGCCATTGTGGCCAACTGGGAGTGAACCATCGGGTAGAAGACCTCTCTCTCTGCCTCTCCTCTCTCTGTGTAACTCCAACTCTCAAGTAAAAAAAAAAAAAAAAAAAAGCGTGCTTAGTGGAAATTCAGAACAGAGATCTCAATCCTGCAGTTCTAAGAAAATGGAACAAACTTAATGAGCTGTGTCAAAAATAGTCAATTTTTTAAAAAGATTTATTTAGTTTATTTGAAAGGCAGAGTTAGAGAGAGAGAGAGAGAGAGAGAGAATCTTCCATCCACTGGTTTACTCCCCACATGGCTGCAATGACTGGAGTTGGACCCATCCACAGCCAGGAGCCAGGAGCTTCTTTGAGGTCTCTCACTTGTGTGGCAGGGCCCCAAGCACTTGGGACATCATCTGCTTCCTTCCCAGGCACATAAGTGGGAGCTGGATCAGAAGTAGAGCAGCTGGAACTCAAACCTGCACCCATATGGGATGCCAGTGTCACAAGTGGTGACTTTACTCGCTATGCCACACCAACCCCAAAGTCAAATTTTTAAGTTGATTGTGCATACAAAGAACAGTTCACAAAATGGGAGACTTTTGAACAAAAGTGGTAAGATGCCCAGCTCCCAGCAGTTACAGTGCATTTTATAAAGCATAAAGGAGGAAGTATTTTGACCTTCGTAATTAGCTGTTGTTATACATTAGCATTCTTTTTCAGGCAAGCAGAGCTGTTTAAGTGATGTGCCTATAGCTGACTGGTTTAATTTTACTGAATCATGCTGACAAGGACATCTTGTGTTTTGTTTATGACTAAAGCTAGTGTTTCAGGACAATCCAGGTGACTTATGTCCACTACGTGGCTACATGTGATTGGACCTGGGATATCCAAACTGGGGCCTCCATTTTTATTTATCTTCATCTTTGGGAGCAGATTCTTCCCAGAGCCTCAAGATAAGAGCCTAGCCTAAGGCCGGCGCCATGGCTCACTAGGCTACTCCTCCGCCTGCGGCGCCGGCACACCGGGTTCTAGTCCTGGTTGGGGCGCCGGATTCTGTCCTGGTTGCCCCTCTTCCAGGCCAGCTCTCTGCCTGTGGCCAGGGAGTGCAGTGGAGGATGGCCCAAGTGCTTGGGCCCCTGCACCCACATGGGAGACCAGGAGAAGCACCTGGCTCCTGGCTTCGGATCAGAACCAACGGCAAAGGAAGACCTTTCTCTCTGTCTCTCTCTCTCTCACTGTCCACTCTGCCTGTGGAAAAAAAAAAAAAAAAAAAGCCTAGCCTGGCCAACATCTTGATTTCAGTTTTGTTAAATACCCTGAACATTGAACCCAGCCAAACCCGCCCAGACTTCTGACCTATAGAAGTATGAGATTGTAAATGGGTGTTGTTTCCAGCCAGTGCGTTTGTAGAGCTTTGTTTCATAGTAGTAGAAAAGTACTGCAAGGGGAATAAATAAAGACATGGTTTCCAAAAGATAAGGGGCAGGGGACTACCTTAGCCTGCCTGCCCCAGGAGCCCAGCCAAAATCAGCAGAATCATCCAGTTAACTCATAAAATCATGAGAAGTAATATTAAGTAGTTGTGTCTTAAGCCACTAAGATAAGGCTGATTTGTCATGCTGTTCAACCTAGTTATTACAACTTCTGAAGTGAAAAATGTACAAGTCAATTCCTTGTAACTAAAAAGCCCCATCCCACTTCCCAAAGATAGTGAAGGCTAGAGAAAGTATGGGATTTGAGTTGGAGCCCATCACTTCATGAGTTAACATTTACTGATACCTATTTTGAGGTTGATATTTCTAAGATAGTGACTCTAAGCTATATTTTCATTTCATAGAGTTAGGTAACCTTGATTACATTCACTGTTCTATCCTCAGTTCTCTCATCTATAAAGTGGACTTGACTCTGCCGTTTAAGTCACAAGATTATACTACTTGTAAACTGTGAACTCTTATGTAAGTATTATAAATCATTACAGAAGCCCAGGATTCAGTTTTCAAATATTATTTACTACTGAAACTCATTTAATGTGACAGTATCACCACACATTATGTCAGCACAACACATGCAAAATCAACATGTTTGGGGGCCGGCGCTGTGGCGCAGTGGGTTAATCCTCCGCCTGTGGTGCCAGCATTCCATATGGGTTCTGGTTCTAGTCCTGCCTGCTCCTCTTTCAATGCAGCTCTCTGCTATGGCCTGGGAAAGCAGTGGAAGATGCCCAAGTGCTTGGGCCCCTGCACCTTCGTGGGAGACCTGGAAGAAGCTCCTGGCTTTGGATCAGTCCAGCTCTGGCTATTGCAGCCATTTAGGGAGTGAACTAGAGGATGGAAGACCTTTCTCTCTGTCTCTCCCTCTCACTGTCTGTAACTCTACCTCTCAAATAAATAAATAAATAAAATCTTTTTTAAAAAAACAAAATCAATATGTTTGGTTTCTGAGAGTCAGCGGTCAGCCCTGCTTGATGAAGATACACCAATTAACCACTAAAAGAATCATGATTAAAATTGAATTCAAAGGCTAACCGTAAGCTCTGGCTTTGGAATTGGGGAAAGAGAGCTAGTATTATTGAGGCACCAAGCTAGGTGATTTAATTACACCAGTTGATGATGATTTAATTTGGACTGGGGTTGGAACATGGGCCATTTCAAAAAGTATCTCAAGTAATTCTGGGTGTCCGTGACTTAGAACCACAGACACGGAAAATCCTATTAATTCTTGCAGAGATCCTCTAAGGTAGTTTTTTTTTTTTTTTTAATATTTAGTTATTCAAAAGGCAGAGAGGGAGATCAATCTTTCATCTACTGGTTCACTCCTGAAATGGCCACCACAGCCCAGACTGGGGCTGAACCCAGGAACCTAGAGCTCCATCTGGGTCTCCCACATGGACAGCAGGGGACCAAGAAACCTGAGCCATCCTCTGCTGCCTTCCCAGGAACACTGGCAGGGAGCTGGATGTGAAGTGCAGCAGCTGAGACTTAAACCAGCACTGATTATGGGATGCCAGCATTGCAGGTAGCAGCTTAGCTTACTATGCCACAATGCCGGCGCCTAAGTTAGGTTCTATGTGCATTTTATAGCAAAGAAATGGATACACACAGTTGCTAACTTTTCCAAGGTCACACAAGTTAGGAAGCCAAGTTGTTTTCCATGTCACCAAAATGACACATTCCTCCAGCAGAAGAGATCGCAAAGCCTAAAGGAAAAGCTGAAGATCCCATTTACTGCCCTGTTATTCTCCAGGAACCATTTCAGGGCACCTAAGTTCTCGGCAATCTGTTTACTGAATTTCTATCGCCTGGATAATTGGCTTATTTTGATGGTAACCATTCTCAGCCTTTTGCATGGTTCCTACATTTGCATGGCCTAAGTTGTGGGACACTTGTTAAACCTGGTGAAACGGCGGCGATATAGCCGTGAGAGCCTGGTTTTGGAGCCAGACCCACCCGGGTCGGCCTCCTGCACCTTCCTGGCTGAATGGCATCACAAGGCATTTTATTCTTCGAATCTCCGTGTTGTAAGGATCAAACAGGGAAAAGTTAAACCCATACCTTAGTAAGATTGCGAAACATTACATTCAATAAGTCACAGCTACTTACACACCCACCCTCACCAGTGGAAGTCAAGTGTGTGGCTCTTCGCGGACAGCAGTAAGTCCAACTCAACCTTTAGAACGGATTCCCTTTCCCCACTCAAATGTCCTTCCATTTGGGGAGAGAAGGGAAAGAAGGAACCATGAAATGTCTCTGAGGCTACGCTTCTGACTTTCAGAACCAGTTTTCAGAAAGTTATTGCCACACGTTACGCTGGGCAAACCACAGAAAATCATAACCGTCTACTCTTCTTTCCCCCCACCCTGCCTCCCGTCCTCGCTCTAGGAGCAGGTCCCTAGCCCAACCTCTGCCCTTCCATCTAGGGGAGGCGTGGCGGGTTTCTTTTTATAGAGGATTGGCTCACCAAGGGGAGGGTAAACCGGCAGGCTCCACCCACTTCCCCGGGAGGTCTGGAGATGGGCGCACCCCCTTCCCCTCCTGGCTGGACCTGCAGGTAGGTGGGCTGGCGGTGGAGGGAGGGCCCTGTCCCCTGTCTCTTTAAGGGGGAGGGCCGAGCACGGCCGAGAGAGCCGGCGTAGCCCCCACCCGCCTGCACCCTCACCCCAGAGCAGCTGCAGCCCCCGCCGCGGCCGCCCCTCAGTCAGCAGTGTCCGCTCCGGCCCCCGGCAGCCCGTCGCCACCATGGTGAAGATCGTGACCGTGAAGACCAAGGCGTACCCGGACCAGAAGCCGGGCACGAGCGGGCTGCGGAAGCGGGTGAAGGTGTTCCAGAGCAGCACCAACTATGCGGAGAACTTCATCCAGAGTATCATCTCCACCGTGGAGCCGGCGCAGCGGCAGGAGGCCACCCTGGTGGTGGGCGGGGACGGCAGGTTCTACATGAAGGAGGCCATCCAGCTCATCGTGCGCATCGCCGCCGCCAACGGGGTAAGGACGACCGGCCCTGGGCTGCGTGCGCCCAGGGGCGCGTGCGCGACGTGCGCCCGAGGCCGCGCCGCCTCGCCGGCCACCGGCCACTTCCGTGCGCCGCCGCCCAGTCTCCGCCCTAGCGCCTGTGCGCTCGCTCTTCTGCCTCGGGGGGACCCGGCCGACGTCGCCGGGTCGGGGGAAACGCGGCCACGGGGCCCAGCCGGGCTGCTCGCCTGCCTGCCGGGGGGCGGGGAGAGCCGGGCACCGGGAGCTGTGGTTGACCTTGCGAGGCCCGACCCACCGCGTCTTGCCCCTCCCTCCCTGACAGTCCCCGTGCCCCCTCCTGCTCCTCAGGCTTCTGACATTTCCTTTAACCTTTGCTGCCTCGGAATATGCAGTTACAGCGCCCAGTGCTGTCACCTTAACGGGAAAGGTTAGGCCGTCGCCGGCGTGCCTGAACTGCGCTGCCCGCTGGGCTGCCTGCTATTCTCGGCTGGGACTGGCGCTTCCTTCTGGCTCGGAGCCCGGCGTTGTGGGGGCAAGGGAGAGGGAGCACCCACCCCTGGGGCGTCAGCCCGCAGGTCCTGCCGGGCGAGTGCCAAGCCGCCCTCCCCACCCTCTCGTTGGCGATGGGACCGGGCTCCTGTCCTTGGGTAGGCTGCTTGCCGGGGCGCAGGCTTTTGAAAAATCTGGTGGTTGCCGGGCAGCGCTTTGGATCTGCTCCACTCAGGGGTCTGGAGCTGAATTTTCATGAAAAACAACTTGATACACCAAGGACGTTCTTACGCAAGCAGCCCTGTCAGGTCAGGAAATTAATGCAACACCTTGGTCCCGCCCCCTGGCCCTGGGGCATTAAGCGACTTCACTGGGCAGGCCTATTCAGAGAGGTCAAACTGTAGCATCGATTTTTCAGTAAATTTGGTACACGAAAATACGGATTTGTAAAAGTGGTAAATTGGGGCTGATTATTGATTCCTGTGGTACAATTTCTAAGGAGTTTTAAGTTTTGTTTTGTTTTGTTTTTTTTACTTCTGCCCAACTCTTCTGGAACTCAGAGCCTCGAGTAACATTTTTATTCGTTTTAGTTGTACTTTATCCTATTTTACGAGATAGGACTCTTTTGCCAGGCCCTATGAAGAGCTCTTCATTTGGGGTACTCATATGTCTGTAGTGGTGCTGTAAGGTAGATGCAGCTACCATGGGCATTTTCAAGTTGCCAGGAAAAACCTGAGCTCAGACAGGTGGAATAATTTACAAGACCTACAGTGGCAGCCCTGAGAATCCAACACAAACCCGCCAATCCCAGGAACTTGAGTTCCTTCTGAGAATGAAGGGACCCTTGAATCTACAGTTCTGTTTTCTGGGCTCCACCATCCAAACCGAGCCCTCTCCGTCTGTCCCTGCCTCCGTGCGCTTGATTTTCCAGACAGCCACACGTGCCATGGAGGCAGAACAAACAGTAGCCTTGTCCCAGTAAGTCCCTTCTGCTCCCTGCCACCACCTGTGCTGTTTGCATTTCATCCACGCAGAAGTTAGTGAGCCTATACCATGAACAGAGAATGCGAGAAATAAAAGGATGACTGACAAAATACAGGGGGAGTGTTAGGGTTCCAAATGGAAATTTGTCTCTTCGGGAGTAGGTGTGGGGTTGGAAGGGAAAAGTTAAGACTTAAAAAAGTATTCCTAAAACTTCACGTGTTAGCTATGCCCTGCCGCTCTTTCCTCCTTTTAGTCAATGTTAAGATTCTGTGCATTCTGTTTCTGATTGTCACCTCTTACTCACTCACCACCTCTCTGCAGTCTGTCCCCTGCCTTCTCCGGGTCTCTATTGTAAGTGCTGTTGCCAGAGTTCTTAGTGACTTTCTGGTCGCTAAGGCCAGGGAACACCTTAGGGCTTGTGTTGGCCTTTCTGCTGCCTTTGGCACTGCTGCTTTTGCACGAGTTCGGGAGCTCTTACCCCCCTGCCTCCATCACTCTTCTGATTCTGCTCGCAGTTTTCGAGAGTTCCTTTGTGGATGTTTGCCCTTCCTTCCTACACCCTGGCTACTGTTTGCTGCTCTTGATTTTATTCCCTCTCTCAACTTGCCTGGTATTTAAATAAGCTGCTCTTCTCCTTTGGGGTGATTCAGTTCCGAGGGCATCTACAGAAGGCTTTCCCAGACAACCTCTGTCCACTGCTCTGCTCTGCCTTTTCATCTCGAATACGTTAATTCCATTCCAGTGAAATTACCTGTTTATGTCATAGTTTCCCCACTAGAGAGTAAGCTGCTCTAAGATAGCGTTTGCATTTCACCTGTGCAGTCTTCCCTTGGTCCATCAGAGATTGGTTCCAGGACCCCATGGATACCAGAATCTAAGGATGTTCCAATCCTGTATATAAAATAGCATAGTATTCACACAGAACCTACACACATACTTTAAATGTGTATATACCTTAAATTATCCTAATTCCCCCATACTGTACATCATCTCTGGATTACTTATAAAACCTAATATAATGCAAATGTTATATGGATAGTTTTTAGTTTATTTGTGATTTTATTTTTTCCGAATATTTTCTGTGGTTGGTTGAATCCATGGATGCAGAACCTACAGACACGGAAGGCTGACTGTACCTACAGGACATTGCAAGACCATGTGACATTCCCTGAATGTTTGTCCCAGTGCTGTGGATTGTGAGTCACCTTTGTTTTCCAGGATTTAACTTACAGCTAGTTTATGCGTAGTTACCAGTAAGTTTAGTCTCATCAAACATTTATTATGTGCTTGCTTTGTATCAGATGTTGCATGTGGGATCCAGAATATTCCCACCCACTGAAAAGACATGGCTTATAAGGGATGTAGACAGCATAGTACATGTCAGGCTTTGCAGGGGCAAGAATACTGAGGGCTCAGGGTGGGAGGGGAAGATGAAGAGAGAGGAGGGCTTCCCACAGAGGTGGTAGCTGAGCTGAGTTCAAGGATCCGTTGGAGTTCCCAAGGTAGATTTGTCGGGCAAGGAGAATTCTAGGCAGAAGAAAAAAAATCGTGGGAAATGGGGATTGTTCTCTTGGGCAAGTCATTTAATTTCTGACCCCCTCCCCCCCCCCCCCCATCTGTAACAGCTGAGAATGAGGATGCCTATCAGAGAGGCTGTTGTGAGGATTAGGGGAACGGACGCTTTGGCGTGACACTTGTGCTGTCTGTTGTCTGCTGGTGTTGGAGCACAGTGAATCCAGCTGGGGCAGATGTTAGCCTCCCAGGGAGTATCAGCACTGTCTCCACCTTCCCCTGGCCCTCAACAGCCAAGAACCCAATGTGGTGCAAGTGACAAAACCTAACACAGACTGGTCCGAGCAAAAGAGGAATTTATTGGCCTGTGTTACTGAAAAGTCCAGGAGATGTCCTGCTGACTTGTTAGTTCAAGCTGTTTCTGGGCTCTAAGAGTCACGGTGGCCCCACTGGCCTGTAAGTGGCCAGTGTTAGAAATTGAGGCAGGTTCACACTCATGAGTAAATCAAAGTGTGGATATTTTGAAGGATCATGTATGACCACCCTAAGCAAAATAAAATAAGCACTTTCAGGGGAATTTGTGCATCAGCAGATTTTTCATCAACTCAGAGGGGTTCTTTTGTCGTGGTCTGCTTTGCTATTGCTTTGTAAACCTACAGACCCCTCAGTACTTTTAAGTAAATAAAATATAAGCAGACAACTGCAAAGGAAACCATCTATTTTGTTAAAATATAATTATGAAAACACTAAAAGACCAAATTTGTGATATAATAAGATACATGCTCTATTGAAAATAACAAGACCTAGTAGAGGGTCTACCCTACTACACTACCATACTTCAGAATTATGACTATATATAAATGACATTTTGAGATATCCACAATCTCAATATTTTGAGCTAACTAAATGTGATATGAAAATTTCTATGACTTCTAATAATGATAAAGTCTTAGGTAGCAGCAATAAGTAATAGTAATAATTCTAATAATGCTGTTTGTAATAGACAGAAATGCTAAACGCCTGTTAGAGATTAGTGAAATAAAGATTTTGTGTGTTTCGCCGTTCACGTTCAAGGACCCATCTACAGGTGGACCTCTTGCAGTGGAGGAGTGTGGCATATGCATCCTGTGCTAAACAAGTGATCGCTTTTTGTGTCACCTGCAGGAAAATGGGCCTTGAGTTCTGACCCAGAGGTTAAGGGGCTATACTCAGACCCAACTAGTGGGGCCTTGAGAACTTGGTTTTTTTTTTTTTTTTTTTTTTTTTTTTTTTGACAGGCAGAGTGGACAGTGAGAGAGACAGACAGACAGAAAGGTCTTCCTTTGCCGTTGGTTCACCCTCTAATGGCCACCGCAGCCGGCGCGCTGCGACCGGCGCACCGCGCTGATCCGCAGGCAGGATCCAGGTACTTATCCTGGTCTCCCATGGGGTGCAGGGCCCAAGCATTTGGGCCATCCTCCACTGCACTCCCGGGCCACAGCAGAGAGCTGGCCTGGAAGAGGGGCAACCGGGACAGAATCCGGCGCCCCGACCGGGACTAGAACCCGGTGTGCCAGCTCCGCAAGGCGGAGGATTAGCCTAGTGAGCCGTGGCGCCGGCCCAAGAACTTGGTCTTACAGCTGAGACACTCCAGTATCTCCCATTTGGAATGAATAACTCTTTCCTGCACTCTGGTTAGGCACCACTGCAGACGCTGGGGCAGGACATGTTTGTGACCAGTGTACAGCTTTTACTGAAAAGGAAGTGAAGGAGCACCAAGCAGGAGGGCAAGTTCTCAGCGCTGGTAGAGAGTTGGTGTTAGAGGAGATGCTCCTACTCCTCATATGCTTGGGACAGGGATGACTTGGCAGAGAGGCATCCTGGGGTTCTTTTTAATAAGCTGTAACTCCCATGTGTGGAAAACAAAAACAAAAACTTGTTCGTTAATTGTGGTGGGCTTTGGAATGTGCACTCTCCTGTTGCATTAAACCAGCAAGATGAATAAGATATTGTTCACCTTTCATCCACGCAGTTTTTGCGGGGAGAGAAGACACAAGAGATATGTACCTGCACAGAGAACAGAACTAGAGAAAGTGCTGAGTTCAGAGAAGGGAGAGAACATTCTGGATTGTGGAAAGAAGAGGTGGACTGTGTCTTAAAGCGTGGATAGTGTGGGAACAAAAAAGATGAGCCCTCCTCCCCCCTTCCAGAGAGAGGGCAGCAGAGAGAGCCAAGGGAGAAGGAATGGGCAAGACTGGCTTTGAGACCCGGGCACTTGATTGCTAAACATTTAATCTGTTGCACAAAAATTTCAATCAATTTAGGAGTTCTCTTTCTTCTTCTTTTTTTAAGATTTATTTATTTATTCAAAAGTCATAGTTACACAAAGAGAGAAGGAGAGGCAGAGAGAGAGAGAGGTCCTCTAGCCACTGGTTCACTCCCCAGTTGGCCGCAACAGCCGGAGTTGTGCCAATCCGAAGCCAGGAGCCAGGAGCTTCTTCAGGGTTTTCCACGTGGGTGCAGGGGCCCAAGGATTTGGGCCATCTTCTACTGCTCTCCCAGGCTATAGCAGAGAGCTGGATTGAAAGTAGAGCAGCCGAGACTTGAACTGGCGCCCATGTGGGATGCTGGCACTGCAGGTGGCAGCTTTACCAGCTATGCCACAGCACCAGCCCCACTTCTCTTTCTTGGTTTCATTAGTGTTCTTGCTAAAAAAAAAACAAGAACAAAAAAACAATGCCTTTTTTTTCCTGTTTCTTGACCAAATCTAATGCTCAAGGAACACGAAAGACTAAAAAGAAAAGCATTCTACCCTTTGAAAATAAGGCTTTTTGTAGTAAGCCAAATTAGATAGGTAAGAGCAATACAATGCCTTGGGAAGAGGGATTCAGTGGATAAATTCTTGTGAGCACCTACTATGTGCTGTTGCACATATTAGGGATGTAGCAATGAACAGAAAAAAAAAGTTTCCACCCTGACAGAGCTGTGGAGAGCTATATGAAGGAGGTAGACTGTGTATGTCATATGAAGAGAAAGGCTCTGAAGAAAAACAGAACCCGGTAAAGAGAGAGGGCAGTGGAGGGTGGGCTGCTGTTTTTAGTCCAGTGTTTGGGAAAACCTCTGCTGAACCACGCGAGGAGAGAGACCTGCGTGAAGTGAAAGGAGTGAGCCGCACAGACAGAGTTCAGTGTCAACAATAAACACATTCCATCAGTTAACCTAAAATTTTGCTCCAAATAAACAAATGTAGCATACATTTTCATTGTATGAAAGGTCTCAGTCTGCTGTGAAGTTTTTACATATAGTGTATTACAAGTATTATAAGTTTATCTGGCATGATAGAAGTATGATCAGAACTGATCAACCAACAATATTTTTTTTTTTTTCTGTCTTGGCCTTGTAGGCTAGGACAAGCTTTTCATCTACTGCTTAAGTTATTTACTTAGGGGCCTGCAAATTAAACTGTAAAAGGTAGATTAGCAAGAAAAAAGCATCTTTATTCCTATATGTGAGAATTCACAGAAAAAAAAAATGTGACTGGAGGCAATTAGAATTAGGGCTTATAAACTGCTTCCTAGAGAAAAGGGGAGAGAGAGAAGGGCACTTGCTGGAACACATGACTTTTAGGAGAGAGAAATGGACCCTATGAGAACAGATTGTAGAGATAGGATGGTTTCCGTGGCAGTCATCAAGAAGGTATGGTACCAAAAAGCCGTTTTCCTGGGCTGTGAAACTCCTGGGGAGGGAATGTATGACAATTGAGCTCTTTAGAGATGCTCTGCTTCTTCTTCTTTTTTTTTTTTTTTTTTTTAGATTTGTTTATTTGAAAGTCAGTTACACAGAGAGAGAAGGAGAGGCAGGGGGGCGGGAGCAGGGAGTCTTCCATCCGATGGTTCACTCCCCAGTTGGCTACAATGGCTGGAGCTGCGCCTGTCTGAAGCCAGGAGCCAGGAGCTTCTTCCAGGTCTCCCACATGGGTGCAGGAGCCCAAGGACTTGGGCCATCATCTACTGCCTTCCTAGGCCACAGCTGAGAGCTGGATCAGAAGTGGAGCAGCCGAGACTCAAACCAGCGCCCATATGGGATGCTGACACTACAGGCTTTACCTGCTACACCACAGTGCTGGCCCCAATGCTCTGCTTTTAAAGTAGGCGAGGGAGTTTGGTAAAATACCTATTCTCAAGTGTCTTCAGTTTAGAATAAGGTTGATGCAACAGTGTTGTAGTTTGCACTCCTTCAGGCCTTAGAAGAGCTTAAGTGAGCTACACTTCTATAAAAAAATGAACAGGAACCTTTGAACTGATCCATTCATTCTCCTCTCAATTCCCTGCAAGCCCAACCCAATACATCCAGTCCTTCTGTTGGCTTGGAAGCTCGCAGTGGAGTCCCAGCTTTAAGAATGGTTCCTGGGCGAGTTCAGTCAGTAATTGAGGCCTTATGAAGGCTTCCAGCTGAGAGGATGGCAAAGGCTTTTCTCACCTGGCGTCCCCATAGAGGCGTAGAATCACGAAGGGATGATCCCATGGGCTTGTATGGAAAGGGCGAGAAGGGTGTGCAGATGGATGCAAGCTGGGTTTTGTTGGCTATTTTGAACATCTGCCGTTGGAAATCCTCCTTCTCATTGCTTCTCCCAGTCACCGCTGAGCTGAGTTCCTGTGACATGAAAACAGCCCTTGAGTAAACAATGAACTCTGCCAATTAAGTCATGCAGTAGAGATTTAATCATGAATCAAACACTTTGAATATTATTGTTCATATTGAAAACATTTTCTTCCGTTTTTCCTCTTCATGAGTTCCTCTAAGATTCTAAAAAGATGAAATATGATGGACAGGTGGTAGTACTAAAATATTTGATTGACTTGTCTAACCTGCTTGTGGAGTTGAAACTAAGACTTGAGTCTTCTGATATTTCATCCTGTTGATCTTTTCCACAAATAAATATATCCCAAAAACAAGTAGTTCTGGGGTTATAATACCCTGGTTAAAAGTTTAGGTAAACTGAATTGGGCAGTGTTAAATAGGACTGTCAGCATGTTCAGTATACAAGGAGTCCTATAAGGACCCAAACAGAACGATTGGGGGAAATACCAATCTACAATGTGCTGGATCCATATGACCATCCACACCTTACAGAAATCTTTACAAAGTTTTCTTTTTATTTTATTTCTCTTCTCTTTCATGTGTTGTGAACGGCATGCAGGGAAGCTGAGAGCCTGTTTTCCTATAGCATATACCACATGGCTTATTTTAGCAACTAACACAAGAATTTGAATTTGACTGTTTTATGACTGATTCAGCCCCTGGAGCATTTCCCCCCACCCCCTGGCCACTACGTGGTAGGGTTATGTAGTAAGTGGCCAAAAACCTTATAACCAAATATGATTTTCCTGTACTGTACTGCAGTATACTCAAAAGCACTTCTCCCCCCACCACGCAAAGAAACCTTTTATTTAAGGAGTATAGATTTCATAAGTACACCTTTAGGAATGCAATGATTCTTCCCTCCATACCCGCCCTCCCACCCCTTCCCACCTCACCTCTTCCTCCTCTCTCTCCCATTCCCAGTTCCATTCTCTGTTAAGATTCATTTTCAATGAATACACAGAAGACCAACGTTATACTAAGTAAAGATTTCAACAGTTTGCACACACACACACACACATACAAACTGTTTGAGAACAAGTTTTACAGTTAATTCTCATAATACAATTCATTGCAGACAGAGGTCCTGTATGGGAAGTTAGTGTACAGTGACTCCTGTTGTTAATTTAACAATTAACACTCTTATGTGTGACATCAATGATCACCTGAGGCTCTTGACATTAACTGCCAAGGCTATGGAAACCGTTTGAATCCACAATCTCCATTAGTATTTAGACAAGACCATAAGCAAATTGGAAGTTCTCTCCTCCCTTCAGAGAAAAGTACATCCTTCTTTTATGGCCACTTCTTTCCCGTGGGGTCTCACTCACAGAAATCCTTCATGTAGGACATTATTTTTTTGCCACAGTGTTTAGGCTTTTCATGCCTGAAATGCTCTCATGGGAAAAGCACCTCTTTTGCTCAAGGGTGAATTGAAGTGGCTACTACCGTGGCTGGGTCCAGTGAACTTGGTGTAGGAACCATTTGGGGGCCAAATCAACCAGTGTGAGGATCATAAACACTGGCAGGAAGCTCAAAATGAGATCCTCAGCTAAACTATATTGCCTCCTGGGACACACAGGGAAGAAGGAGGTGTGATGGGTTACAGACAAGCAAACCAGCAACTGCTGCAAGGTGCAGACGTCACTATGGGGTGAGGGCTGGGCGGAACAAGGCTGGCTGTAAGAGCAGAAAAGATTCTGATTCTGGCGGAGGGAGTGGGAGAATGATCACTAAACTCAGAGCTGAAGGTGAAGACTAGAGAAGACCGTTCCAGGAGGAACTAGGGGTGAGAGAGGTTGGCATGTTGAAGAGGTAGGTTGGAGATTCCTCTATCCGACCCCCCTTGCTCCCTAAGCTCCATAGTTTTTTTCATACTTTATAGAAGCAATGGCATTAAAATTACACATCATATTTTCTGTTTTCCAAGATACTCTCACATGCATCGCTCCATTTCCTTTCTACAGAAAGCCCTCTGGGTGTCCAGGTTACAAAGTCAGGAGAAGATTGGGAGCTGCCCCATTGAAAACAAAGACCTCTGGGGCTGTTCTCCAAATGCCAGGTTGCCCCTAGGAGTGGCTGAGGACACTGCCAACCTAGATGAAGTTTTACACAGGAAATTTTTGCAATGGGGACATACACAGACCTTGCAACTCTGTATTTGATTGAAATAAAGCCCCCTTACAGAATGACCATGTGACAGAAGAGGCAAATCCCTATCAGAAGCAACTGTTTTCTTTCCTTTAATGATCTATATGAAAATGAAAACTGAGCCAGTAGGATATATAAGGTGTCTTCAAAAAAGTTCATGGAGGGGCCGGTGCTGTGGCATAGCGGGTAAAGCCACCGCCTGCAGTGCTGGCATCCCTTTTGGGCACCAGTTTGAGTCCCGGCTGCTCCATTTCTGATCCAGCTCTTTGCTGTGGCCTAGGAAAGCAGTAGAGGATGGCCTGAGTCCTCGGCCCCCTGCACCCACGTGGGAGACCTAGAAGAAGCTCCTGGCTCCTGGTTTCAGATCAGTACAGCTCCGGCCATTGTGGCCATCTGGGGAGTGATGGAAGACCTTTCTCTCTCTGCCTCTGCCTCTCTGTAACTCTTTCTAATAAAATAAGTAAATCTTTAAAAAAATTCATGGAAAATGTACAGAAAATGTACACTATGGGAAAACTATGCATGGATGTCAAGATTGTTTTTGCCCCAAAGTAAACTTATTTATTAATTTCATTTCCCACAAGCTTTTTGCTGTCCCCTAGGACCAGCTAGTCTTCCTGGGGCTGGCGGGGTGGGGGAAGGTGGGGAGAGGGGAGTAAGTCATTGTTGCTGACTTTACAGGGAGCTCACATTGTGCTGTGGCGTGAGTTCAAGAATTAGAGTTGAAGATGACACTTTAATGTAGTCAAAATCATTTTACACAAAATCCCTTATACAAGTACCACACCGGAGAACTATGTGTGTAATACAATATGTATGCCTGGGAATACCAGAACAGCACTGGGCACAGCAAGACGCTCATGCTTTAAGAGGCAGGTGGGGAAGAAGGCTGAGCGAGAGCACGTAGTCCTTGAGTGAGATGGTGGCAGAATTGTCCCGGCTACTTAAGTTTCCTCTTCTCCTCTTCGTTTCCCTGTCTGTTATGTGTAAGAATAATTAGATTTATGCAAGCTAAATATTTGTAGGCAGTGACTACCCTGCAAATTCAGCTGCCACTCCGTTAGCCCGTGTGAGAGACTTCCCGTAATTCTGCACGTGCAACTTGGAAGCTTAAGCCCTTGTGACTGTCTATGTGGTTTATATTTGAAAGCTCTGTTAAATTTCCCATTAAGGCTTTATCCTTCCATTGTATCTCAGTTTTGGCTGCTCTGGCAAATGCCACTGTAAGAGACCTCCCAAAGGGAATTCAGTGCATATCATGTAACTTATATTTTAAGCCAAATAATTTCTACAATGATGCTTTTTAAAAAAGATTTATTTGTTTGAAAGTCAGAGTTACACAGAGAGAGGAGAGGCAGAGAGAGAGGTCTTCCATCTGCTGGTTCATTCCCCAATTGGCTGCAACGGCCTGAGCTGTGCCAATCCAAAGCCAGGAGCCAGGAGCTTCTCCAGGTCTCCCACATGGGTGCAGGGACCCAAGGACTTGGGCCATCTTCTACTGCTTTCTCTGGCCATAGCAGAGAGCTGGATTGGAAGTGGAGCAGCCAGGTCTCGAAACGGCGCCCATATGGGATGCCGGTGCTTCAGGCCAGGGCATTAACCTGCTGCGCCACAGTGTCGGCCCCAGTGATGCTGTTTTAATAGGAACTCCAAGCAAGAGTGGGTGAAACCAGAGGACATTTTTCTCCTCTTGTGGCATAGTCTGGGGTAAGCATGTTGGGATTAGTACGACGGGACCATGGGGTGGGGACCCAGATCCTTCAGACTTGTCAATCTGCCATCTTATAGGTATTACACTTGCTCGCCTGGCTGCAAGTAGCTCCCCACCACCACATCCTTGTTTCAGCAGTGGGCATAGGACAAAGATGGGCAGGGTGCTTTCTTCCTTTAAAATCTGGAAGGTGCACACTTGACTCCAATTCACAGTCCACCAGTTAGATCTATCATGCAGGCCACATTTATCTACACATAGGCCTGAACAAAGTTAGACTTCATATTTCGAGGCATGTGGTCAGCTACAAATGGCTGGTTCCATTATGTTACTATAGGGAAGGAAAAGTAGAGAAATCTCTGCTGCTGTCACCCCTTTGACCATGCAAATAACAATGCTTACTGATCTTCCCATCCACGGAATGCATCACTCATTCCCAGGGGTCACATTCCTACAAGTAACCTAGTCTGTGTCCGTGAGCTCTGGGCAGTGCACCCCCTCTCCATCAGACCCATGTGTGGTTCATTGTGGTTCAACACCCAATAAATGTAGAGACAAATTTCAGTCCCTTCTCTCAATTAACTATATATGTACTTACATAAGTATATATATATAATTGTATACATAACTATATTTAACTATATAATAAGTATTACACACACACACACACACACACACACGTATGTATAAAGAGCAGCTACCAGCCACAATGGCATTCACATTGTGCTTTGCTGGCAATGGAGCAGGTGCATAGGAAGTGGTGGCTCCACCCTCCAAGAACTCTCATTCTCTATCTAATGGACATTGGAGAGCAGCCCCAAAAAGCCCTTTTCAGAGCTGCATAATTTTTGCAATCTGCTGATGAAGGTTAGGAGTAGGGGTCGGGGTTAGAAGGGTGGGGTTTGCTGTTGCCAGCTGGACCTGTTTCTTTCGATCTGTGGTTTCCTCAGAAACTTCTTAGGCTCCTATCCTCTTCTGATCAGTTCCCTGTGTTGGTGAGCAGAGTGAAAGTTCTCATCTTGATAGTTTTGAAGCCTGAAAACTTTGACTGCGGTTACTTGGCCTCTGTACTCTGCCCATCTGATTTCACCACTACTGATGGCCAGCTTAGATAGTAGGAAATCCATGCATCTGAGGGGTCCTCAGAAAGTTCATAGAAAATGTGTTTTTATTAAAAACTATGCTGAATTTCAAATCATTTTGCACCAAAACAAATGTGTCCTTTTTAAAAAAGGTCTATCTATCTATTTATTTATTTGAAACGCACAGTTACAGAGAGGCAGAAGCAGAGAGAGGGAAGTCTTCCATCTTCTGGTTTACTCTCCAATCCCTGCAATGGTCGCAGCTGGGTCAGTCTGGAGCCAAGAGCTTCTACTGGGTCTCCCATGTGGGTGCAGGAGCCCAAGCACTTGGGCCATCTTCCACTGCTTTCCCAGGCCATTGCAGAGAGCTGGATCGGAAGTGGAGCAGCCAGGACTCTCACTGGTGCCCATATGGGGGTACTGGCACTGCAGGCAGACTTAGCCCACTACACCATAATGCTAGCCCCACAAATGTATCTTAATTCATTTTCTATTTATTTTCATTTTGCTTGAAACAGAGAGAGAGATCGACAGATGGAGAGAGATCTTGCATCCTTCTATCTGATTCACTCCTCAGGTGGCTGGGCCAGTCTGAAACCAGGAGCCTGGACCTCAATCCAGGTCTCCCACGTGGGCGGCAGGGGATAATGAGTACTTGAGTCATTGCTTGCTGCCTCCCAGGATGCACGTTAGCAGGAAACTGGATTGGAAGCAGAATAGCTGGAGGTCAGACCAGGCAATCCCAAGTCACTCCACAATAAGTCATCCCAAATCACAACATCTACACTGTGCCAAATGCCCGCCCTGAAGTTTATCTTTTAAATTCATTTTTTTCTACAGACATTTTGAAGTCCCCTTTTGTTTGGGTATAGAGATAGTCATGATCACAGCTCTGCAAGTCTACAAATCACTGGACTTGGATAACATCATTTGTAGGCTATAGTTAAAGAAAACTTCCCTTAGCAGAGCCATAACCAGCCCTTGCCTGAGCTTCTCTCTAAATCACAGCAACAAGTAGCCAGCCCCACTCATGTTTTAAATTTGGCCACCATTTGCCTAGAGCTGTAGGTTTTGGGTTGGCCAGTTGTCTGTCTTCCAAGCTAGCAGAGGTAAGAATTTTGCCCTTGCAAGGAAAGCATGCCAGGGCCACAAGTTCTAGATCCTGTTTTGGTACACAGAGTACTAGCTTTTCTTATTAGTTAAAAATGTAGATTTCGCTGCTGCAATACAGTTTCAAAAAAGATACTGAAAGTAAAAGTGTATAGTGTTCGAACCCTTTTTGTCGTTGACTAGCGCAAGGCTGGTGTGGGACTCCGTTGTGTGAACAGACTCCTGATTCCTTTCTTTTGCTGCTCAGCTTCCTTGAGAGTGTTGACTGTCTCTGTTTTTGGCCAAGATGGCTGACCACTGTCATCCCCTCGTGCCAGTCAACAGGAAGGAGAGGAGGAAAAAGAAAGGCACAAGAGTACACATGTCTATTTCACTCCTGTTCTGATGGCCAAAGCTTAGCTAAGGCCACCTGCTTCTTTTCAGGATGTCTTTTTATTTATTTGTTTATTTTTTTGAAAAGAAAGCAGGTCTACCTTTCTTTATTTCAGATTTATTTATTTATTTTTATTTTTTTAAGCTGCACTTTGAAATTTATATTCATTATTTATTTATTTTAAAGGCAGAGTTACAGAGAAGCAGAAGCGAGGGAGAGAAAGTTGGGGGGGAGAGAAATAGGGGGAGAGAAATAGAGAGAGAGACCGGGCTGGGGGAGGGGAGGGGTCTTCCATCTGCTGCTTCACTCCCCAAATGGCCGCAATGGCCGGAACTGGACCAATCCAAAGCCAGAAGCCAGAAGCTTCGTCGGGTCTCCCATATGAGTACAGGGACCCAAGTACTTTGGCCATCTTCCAGTGTTTTCCCAGGTGTGTTAACAGGGAGCTGGATCAGAAGTGGAGCGGCTGGGACTTGAACTGGCGCCCATATGGGATGCTGACACTGCAGGCGGTAGCTTTACCCATGTCTTTGTGTCAAACTAAACACCAGGGGGTTGTCAAGCTAAATGAAGAGGAGAGTTGATGTTGGGAAACAGCCAACAGTTTCCACTATCCTAAGCATTCCTTCTAAATTTGATGAAAGTCACTCATATGTTTTCACATGGTAGAATTACAGAAAAGAGATAGAACTTAATTCTATACAGGTAACTAAATATGAGAGCTTAGCTGTCATTTATTCCAACCACTACCTTAGGAAGGAGCCAAGGCACAAACATTCCCCTTGTGAAATAAACTACTTTATCAAGATAGAATTCGCATGCCATCCAGTTCACCTATTTAAAGTGTATGTACAATTCAGTATTAGTGTATTCACAGAGTGGTACAGCCCTCACTACAGTTGAATGCTACTTCCATAATCCTAAGAGGAGCTCCCTATATTAGCAGTCAGTCTCCCTTGCTCCCCTACCGCTTAAGCCGTAAGCAACCAGTAGTCTCCTTTCTGCCTACCTATGAATGGCCCGCTGAGGTTTCCAGGCCAGGGAAGTTCCATTTAGCAACTGGAGCCGCAGAAGCAGGAGAAGCAAAGGGGACGGGTTGGTGACAGGCCGGTGTCTGTGCGCAGTGCCCTGAGCACTGGAGTCGCAGAGCTGAGGCTGCCATCATTCTCAAGGAGCCTCTGGTTGAAAGGGGAAGATGGCCATGTAACAAGCAGCCAGCCGCTCCGAGGTGCAGCAGGAGTCGACCTGTAAGGGAAGCGGTGCCTGTAGGAGCCGCAGGCCAGCCTGGGGTGCAGGTTTGCTGCAGGAGAGGAGTCTGTTTCTCAGCGGACTCCATATGCAAAGCAGACCTGGCTGCCAAAAAGAGAGAGAGAGTGAACTTTCTCCACAAGAACAGCTTCTTCATTTCCATGAGTAAGCAATCAGATTCCTTTTTTTACAAACACATTTGAACTTATATATCCAAATTCAGATGGAGCCCTGCCAAATCGCTGCTCTGGGAGCCGCACACACACTCAGCCATGCGTCCAGTGCTCGGAGCGTGGGCAGCCGCCTCCCCGGGAATGGCTTTTCAGCTGGTCGGTTTATGGGTCACCCAGGAAAACCAGTCACATCATTTTAGAGTCATGCCTCATTTTTCACCTAAAATGATGTAACAAGATTTGATCACCCACTTTATTCATTAGACATGGCTCCAGCCAATTTTTGCCTCTTTCCAAAGTTCAAATCTATTCTCAGAGGGAGACGTTTGTTATGACCGAAGACTTTTCAGACGAGATCGGGCGCGTTCAGGGTGGTATGGCCATAGACGACCGAAGACTTTTCAAAGAAAGTGCAGCAGACAGGAACGCAGTCTCTGTCAAGGAATCAGAGGGGTGTCAGAGTTGTTTGAATAAATGTGTTGCTTCCCAGGGTGACAGTTTTGAAGGAGATAACACTAGCTGAGAAGAGTATACTCTGGCATAACTGCTGAAAATGAGTCCCCATGTTTTATACTGTCCAAGCTCACTGCGTTGTAGAGAGACTCTTAGAAGACAGTTCATGGGGCCAACATTGGGGTGCAGTGGGTTAAGCCACTGCTTCTGAAACTGGCATCCCATATCTGAGCAGCAGGTCAAGTCCTGACTGCTCTGCTTCTGGTCTAGCTCCCTGCTGTTGCACCTGGAAAAGCAGTGGACCAAGGCCCAAGTGCTTGCCACCCACAGGGGAGACCCAGCCTGGACCAGTCCTGGCTGTTGTGGCCATTTAGGGAATGAGCCAACAGATGGAAGATCCTCTCTCTGTATCTCCCTCTGCGTCTCTCACTCTGCCTTTCAAAAAGTAAATCTTTATTAAAAAAAGAAGAAGAAGAAGAAGAAAAAGAAGAGGGAGAGCCTGGCATTTGCTATCCTTCTGCCATCTACTACAGTGGTGGGGGTACAGTTCTCCTCTTTCACATCTGAGTGTCCTTTGGCTAGGCATTTAGGAGCTGTACAGAATGGGACAAACATAGGCAGATAAAACAGGCAGACAAAACAGCCTGGCCCTGGCCTAGGAAGAGCCCTGCCAGCCCCAGAAACGCAGGCATTAAAGCCAGTGCCCACCTGGACTCTGACAGATCTTCCCATGACCACAAAGAAGCCAGAAAATGAGCTGCCATGGCATAACTGGGTGGGGACAGGGGAAGGTCTTGTCTTCTGCATTAGTAATAAAACTGTTTTGTTACTCCACCTCTATGGGGACTCTGAAAAATGTGTGTTCTGTAGAGCAAGATGAAATATATTGTATACACAAAGATTTTTAAATTAAGCCAATGGGTAACAATATAGGAAGCTGAAATGGAGTCAGAAATATAATTGACCTCTGTCATGATAGCCACACCTCCTGTCTAACCCAGGCCACACAGTGGGCTCCACGTTCTTTGTAGTCACATCCACAGAAAAACCCACTTAACACACAGTTCACCAGAGCCAGTTTCCCCGTATGTGAGTTTGGAAGGAGGAGGAATAACAGCTGCCACGTAGGAGCTGTGTGATGATGGGAACAGAGTTTGGGAAGCACTTACAGTGGCCGAGACCGTAACTGCTCAGTAAACAGGAGATTCTGGTGAGTTTAATGCTCATGATGGTTTCAAACACTGAGGTCACTGGAGGACAGAGGGAGGGGACAAGGAAAAGGGCCAAGGGGAAGGTCTTCTGTATCTGCCACCACCCTCACTGCCTTCCTGTCCTGGCTGTGTCACGCCATCTTCTCTTGGCTTGGCTCTGTCAGCCACAGGCCCATTGATGTGAGGCCTCCATCTGGTGTGAGTCATGAGCTGGCTCCTTAGATGGCTCAGGGACTGTGGGGCGGTGACCTGGCCCAGGCCAGTGCCACCATGCATTGGTGGCGCTGCTGTGAACTTCCTGCAACACATGGATGTGGTCATTCCACAAGCATCAGGCACTGTGTGAGGGGGTGGGGGCTACAAAGATGAATAAAACGAAGTCTTTGTTCGCAGCGTGCTCCTGCTAATAGAGGAGGTGGGTACCTCCATGGGTAATTGCAAAAAAAAAAAAAAAGATGTCAATATTAGCTGATCGGCTTAAACAGCAGACATCTATTTTCCTACATTTCTAGAGACTACAAGTGTAACATCAAGGTGTGAGGAGTACCCTTCTTTGCCTCTTGTGGCTTTTGCTGGCTTCAGGTACTCCTTGGGGCTATGGAACTCCAATCTTTGCTTTCATATGCACAAGGCATCTCCATGTGTATGTCTTCACCCCTTCTGTTTCTTGTAAGGACACTTATCACTGGACCACCCCCAGTAATATCATCTCAATATCCTTCACTTAATTACTTCTTCAAAACCCTTACCAAACAAGGTCACAATCACAGGTTCTGGGCGGATGTATCTCTTTTAGGGGAAGAGAGGCCACCATTCATCCAATACAACTAGTGTAAGATGGCGACACAGAGGAAAGCTTCCAACGCCCCCACCCCCCACCCCGAAGGTGCGGTGAAGACCACAGGAGGCAAGTGCAAAAGGAAGAGCATGAGGGAGGCCTTGGCCGAGGGAGGCGCGAGGGCAGGGGAGAGTACAGCTATTAGCTCATGGAGGAGGCTGATACTTCTGCTGCCCCGTGCACATGTACAGCAGTGGCAAGGACTGCCAACGAGGTTCTGCAGCTCCATATCCACAGTGCTTCTGCAGACTCCCTCTGCTGTAATGTCAAATGCAAGACAGGCCACTTGCTGGCGACCTGAATTTGACCTAACAACTTTGACTCATCGTGATGGCTTGGAATTGCAGACTTTGGTTCAAACCTCAGCTTTGCCATCTAGTGTGAGACATCATATCCTGTGCTGTACTTACAGTTCTATTTTCTAACCTGTTAAATGGGATTTGTGCTAGAACCCGCTGTTTCAGAGGGCTGAATGAGAACTGAAGGAGTGTGTGTGCAAAGGTTTTGAGGAACGCTAAGGTACAACTCCAACAGGAGTTGTTATGGTTGTTATTGAATTTCCACCATTGCTCAGGACAGTCACCCCACTGGACTAATTTAAGCCTCCTGTCCAAAACAAACCTCTACGTGCAATTTAATCTCACATCTCAAAGTCCATGTGGGAAAGTCTTGGGTGAGCTAAAGTGTAACCAGAAAAGTACAGCCTTGCTGTCACTTTGAGGATCTCGGTGGGATATCAAAGTTTAGAATTTTATTGCAATATAACCTTTGGTGTCAGACAGACCTGAGTTTGATTACTGGATATGCTGTTTATTAGCTGTTTAATCAGGGGCCAATTGCTTGAACTTTCTTTTTTAACTCGTTTGCAAAATTACAATAATATGTCACAGAGATGTATTCAGGATTAGCAGGATGACACACAGGAAGTTACTCTGCATAACTAATCTCATGTGCATAGTCACCATTAGCAGGTCGCTCCTCTGGGCATATGGGGGTTTCAGTGGGAATCACAGACATTTAAACTTACTAAGAGTTCCCCAGCCACCTGCCACCTTCTCAGTTTCATTTCTGTCCTTCTCAGGTTTGCCAGTGGCCTGTCAAAATGCCCACAGTTGTTAACCTATAAATCACAGAACAGAAATGTCTTTCTTGGGGCTGGCATTTAGCCTAACAATTAAAATGCCAGGTAAGACTCCTGTGTCCCACATCCACATAACTGGGTTCAATATCTGGCTCCACGCCTGACTCCAGTCTCCTGCCAGTGCAGACCCTGGGAAGCAGCAGGTGATGTCTCATGGGATTGGGCTGCTGATACCCACCTGAGAGACTTGCTTTGAGTTCCCAGCTCCTAGCTTCAGCTCAGCCCAGTCTTGATCGTGGCAGGCATGCAGGGGAGTGAATTGGCAGAAGGAAGCTCACTCTGTCTCTGTCTCTGTCTCTGTATCTGTCTCTGTCTCTGTCTCTGTCTCGAATAAATAAATAAAACTTGAAAAGAAATGTCTTTCTCACAGAGCACGTGTTAAATGCACAGGGCCTGAGGCAGGAATGGGAACCTGTTCTGCTTAACTTGGGTTTTCAGTACTTGGTCATCAATCTGATACTCAGCTGTTTCATCTCAACACACAGCGGCCAGCCCAAAAGTTAGCAAAGTTGTCCCTGAGTAACTTAAATACTGGTCACAGGGTTTGGTGTTTGCATACAAGGTCTCTTCATCAGAGCTTTAGGATGCTGGTTCAGGTAAGCGGTTGGGTTTGCTTGTTCCAGAAACCACTCCCAAATTAACATTTCCATCCCGCGAATGTTGACTGTTTGGTTTTTCATTGCTCCATACCGTGCTACACATGTGGGGAATACACAGTGCCTGAGACAGTCTCTGGGCATGGGCACTGGGATTTAGTGCGAGAAGTGCCTCTGTGGGGGTGACTGCGAGCCCGAAGTAAGAGGGGAGTGTTTAGGGCTGGTCAGAGAAGCTTCCTGGGAGATGCATTTGAGCCAAGTCTTGAAGCCTGATGAAAAGGAAGCCAGGGGAAGACAAGACAGGGAGAGCCAAGAAGACATTCTTTGAAGAAGAAGGTGCGCAGGTAAAACAAGGAGGAGGCCTCACCTGGACTCCTGCAGTGCTGGGATGGAAGAGGGAGGGCAAAGCAGTGGGCCTGGGGGACTGCCACACAGGTCCCTAATCCCCAAAGTCTACTTACCGGCCAGACTGAATCATCTCAGGACACCGACGAGAAGAAAGAATCTTGGGGACTTAGGTTAGCCATCTTCACAACCCATTCGTTAGCCCCTCATCTATACTCTTGAGGAACAGTGGTTTTTCTACTGACTACTTGCTGAATTCTTTGTTTAGTGAAGGGTTAATCTTGTGATTGAAAATATGTCATTGTCAAAATTAAAAGGCAAATAAGAAAAGCTGTCCAACCCCACCTTGAAGGTGCAGTGAAGACCAAATGAGGCAAGTGCAAAAGGAAGAGATTGAGGGAGGCCTTGGCCATGGGAAGTGAGGGAGGGTAGGGTGAGAAGTAACATTATGCTCTTAAAACTGTATATATGTAATACTTGAGATTTGTTCCTTTTATATGAATTTTTTTAAAAAAGCCATCTTAGTATTTGTTCAGTAACACATTAAGGCACTATCGGTTGGCTACAACCCTATCTGTCTTTTACTAGCAGGTTGCATGACTTGTAACAGGTCTGCCATGTGGCTAGATGTCTTTCTTAGGGCAAACCTTTCCACCAGGCTTGATAGAGCTGAATCCACGTGTAGAATGAATGATGTACAGTTCACCAACTTAAATCACATGGCTACAGATGCAAAGAGTCACCCAAAGAGTAGATGTTCCCAAAAATAGGTGTCCCGTGTGGCTGTGTTGTTTCAAACAGATCTCACTCTGGCATCTGTTGGAGGGCCTGAAGGGTCTGGGATTCTGTGTCTTCTTGTTCTCTCGTTTATACTCTGTCTCTAACTCCTGCTCCGCACTTCTCTGCCGCACTTGTAAGAGCACCATGACGACCCCTGCTTCCTCTCTCTGCCTGCGGTTCTCCAGCGCTCTCCTTGTGTGTGGTACAAGCTTGCAGCCTCAGGCACACATGCTAACCAGCTCTGCTTCCTTCACTGTTGCAATTTCTAGTTCTCTCCCTAATTGCTATTGCACGCATCTCTGAGCTATAGAAGCTACTTTAAAACGCCATTTCTTGGGGCAGTTGTTGGGTGCAGGGGCTAAGCTGCCAGGTGAGCTCCCAGATTGGAGTGCCTGGGTTCGGGTCTCAGCTCCACTTCCAATTCCAGCTTCCTATGCACCCTTGGAGGCAGCAAGTGTTGACTTAAGTAGTTGGGTCCTTGCTACTCATATGGGAGGACCTGGATTGAGTTCCAGCCTCCTGGCTTTGGTTTGGCCCAGCTCCAGCTGCCACAGGCATTTAGGAAGTGAACCAGCAGATGAGAGTTCTGTTTCTTTGCCTCTTCCTCTGCCTATCAAATAAGAATATGTAAGTAGGGGCTGAGGTTGTGGCACAGCAGTTTAAGCTAGTCCCTCCAACACCAGCATCCCATATCATAGTGCCAGTTCAAATCTTGCCTGCTCCAATTCTGATCCATCCAGCTCCCTGCTAATGCACCAGAGAAAACAGTAGAGGATGGCCCAAGTGCTTAGGCCCCTGCCACCCACATGGGAGATCTGCATGGCGTTCTAGGCTCCTGACTTGCCTGGACCAGTCCTAGCCAGCCATTGTAACCATCTGGAGAGTGAACCAGCAAATGGAAGCTCTCTGACTCTCTCTCTGTCACTCTGCCTTTCAAATAAATAACCTTTTTTTTTTTTTTAAAAAAAGAATTTGTAAATTAAAAAATTTAATGCCAGTTCTAAGTCAGAGTGTCCCCCTGCAGATGTCTTGTGCTTTAGGAAATCGTCTGTGAAGAGAGTAATTTCCCAGCTAGGGTTGGCCTCAGGAAGGGAGCTGCTTACTTAGCAAATCCCTGGAATTTTCATCAGAAATCTTTGTCACAGAGGTCGTTAATGCTCTCACTTTAAAAGCTTACTCAAATAATTATTTGTTTGTTTTAAATGACACTATTCTTTTAAAAAAATTATTTTCATTATTTGAAAGGCAGAGACAGAGACAGAGATCTTCCATCTACTAGTTTACTCCCTGTAGCAGTTGAAGCCAGGAGCTAGGAACTCAGTCAAGGTCTCCCATGAAGGTGGCCGGGACCCGAGTGCTTGAGGCATCATCTGCTGCTTCCCAGGCTGTGCGTCACTAGGAAGCCGGGTCAGAAGCCAAGTAGCCAGGCCTTGGAGCAGGCACTGTATGGGAGGTGGCTGTCTCATTAGCAACCTAACCTCTGCACCACACGCCTTCTTCTCCTTGGACATGTATTAACAATCTACCATGCGCCAAGCCCCCGTCCAGGCCCGAAGGTTAGAAGTGAGTAGGAGGCAGCCAGACTCTCAACCATCGACTTTGTGTGTATTGCATCACAGCAGCGCTGTGTTACTTAATGTTAGGAACCTCACACATTAGGGCAAGGAGAAGAGGTGTGTGTGTGTGTGGGAGTTGTTGGGGCTGAGGGAATGGTCTACCAAAGTGCCTTTGCTCAGAACAGCCCTGCTGCAGAGGGGTCAGATTTCCCTGGAGTTGGGGCTGGTCGTCGTCTTGTGAAGTTACCTGTGCTATGAGCATCCTAGAGATTATTCCGTGAGAGCCCTGGCGTCTCAGATCTGAAATGGAGCTGGCAGCAGGGCCGTGCTCGCGCTCAAGACTCCGGGAAGAAGCCTCCTCGCCTCTTCCTGGTTGCTGGTGGTGGCTGGCAATCCCTGGCACAGCGCCTTGGGGCTCTGCTTTGGTTTCCACTTAGGTTCTTCCCTGGCTTCTTCTCTATGCCTCGGTCCCCACATCTCCCTCTCCTAATAAGATGTGAGTTATTGGATTTAGGGCCCACCCTAAGGCAGTATGACGTCACCTTAAATTGATTACATCTATAAAGATCCTATTTTCAAGCAATGTCCCATCCACAGGTACCTGGAGATAGGACTTCAGCACAGCTTTCTTTTTTTTGATGGGGGCAGGCAAAGGTGCATAATTCAACTGTAGCACCTGTGCTCTGTTCACCAGGTGCATGGGGGCTGTAACAGGCACCAGGGTTCATATATGGAGGTACTTCAAAACACTCATGGAAAAATGTATGTTAGAAAAAGCTGTGCATAGATTTCAAAGGTTTCTTTTTTCCTTTTTTTTTTTTTTTTGGTGTCAAAATAAGCTTATCTTTTTTTTTAAAGATTTATTTTATTTGCTTGACAGAGTTATAGAGAGGTAGAGCCAGAGAGAGAGGCGGGTCTTCCATTCCGCTGGTTCTTTCCCCAGATGACCGCAACATTCAGAGCTGAGCTGATCCAAAGCCAGGAGCCAAGAGCCTCTCTGGGTCTCCCACGTGGGTGCAGGGGCCCAAGGACTTGGGCCATCTTCCACTGCTTTCCCAGGCCATAGCAGAGAGCTGATCGGAAGAGGAGCAGCCGGGACTCGAACATATGGGATGCCAGAACTGCAGGCTGGGGCCTTAACCTGCTATGCCACAGTGCCAGCCCCCCTAAATAAGCTTATCTTTTAATTCCATTTTTCCACAAACTATTTGAAGTATCCTCATACTTTGCTTGTGGGCCATATTGATTTGGGAGTCACCTGAGATCTCTCTCTTTCTAATTTTCTCCAAGGTCACACAAGCTTGATAATCCAAAGAAGCAAAACAGCCCAATGATAAGAAGCACGAGCTTTGGCATCAGACCTGGTGCTGAAGTCTGCCTTCCCAACCTTGAGCAAGTTGTGTAACTTCCCTAAATCTCAGTCTTCTCATCTGTAAAATGGGCAGAGTGCAAACATGTAATGTTGATAACCTTGCAAAATGATCTGCATGTGATGGTCTGGGATCTCATTTAATCATGTCAACAGTTTTGGAGAGATTGATATTTAGACCCTGGGATTTTATAGATGAGGAAACAGAGATTAAATGATTTGCTTCAGGTCAGCAGTACTAAAAAGTATCAAGAATTGAGATTCCAACCTGGGTTTCCAGTGTGCTGAATTTCTAAGGCAGACATTTAATCTTTTTCTTTCCTTCCCTTCCTTTCCTTTTCTCTTTCTTTTTCACTCTCTTTCTGTCTCTCTCCCCCCTCACTTTCTTTCTCTTAGAGAGAGAGAGAGAGAGAGAGAGGTTTCATCTGCTGTTTGACTCCTCAAACGCCCCCAGTGTCCAGGGCTCAGCCGTGCTGAATCTGGGAGCTGCAAACTCAATCCAGGTCTCCCCTGTGGGTGGCAGGAACCCAATTACTTGAGCCATCACTGCTGCCTCCCAGGTCTCCATTAGCAGGAAGCTGGAGTCAGGGGGAGCTGTGTATCGAACCCAGATAGCTCTATATGGAACACAAGTGTTTAACCAGCACCTTAACAGTGAGCCCAAATGCCCGCCACAAGCATCTTTCAATAGTCATCAGTCTAGGGGTTCCTAAACTTTCAGTGTTAAAGTCTGACTTTTTATTTCCTAAAGCCTTGCTCTCACTTAACGCCTTAAGGCCCAGAGCGTGTGCCTTGCTGCTGCCCCGTAGGAGCCACTGCTCAGTGGCAGAATTCCTGCACCTGCCTGCTTTTCTTCAGCTCACTGTTTTGAAAGCTTCTGTCTCTTGAGTGATTGCTGTTCACATGGCTGTATATTCTATTAGGAGGCAATGCAGCAGGTGGCGAGGAGTGCAGGTTTGGAGACAGACTGCCTGGGTTCAAAACCCGTCCTCCACAGTTTACCAGCTGTCTGACCTTGGACAGATGACATAACCCCTGCCTCCCCAGTTTTGTCTTCCCTGAGATCCGGGCTGAGAATCCGGGTGGTGACATCATAAGGTCGTGGTGAAGAGTGAATGAGTTAAGGCTTCTACAGCACCTGAAACACTGCCCAACACATCCTCACCTACTATGATTGTCTCCTACAACAACCTTTAAAGCAGATATCATTGTCCTGTTCTACAAGGAAGAACACTGAGGCCAGAGGGGCTGTGCTCAGCTGGAAGGTGACAAAGCCAGGATTCAGAGCCAGGGCTGAGACCCCTCCCCCAGAACCCCTTTCTAGTTTTGTTCATTCTGACAGCATTTATTGAGTGACTACTGTGTGTGTGGGCATTGTGGTAAGCCCCTTACAAATCTTGCCCTATTTACTCTCAGAACCTTTTCAGGAGAGTTTGAGTCCTCATCTTACTGAAACTCAGCCTCACAAAGGTCCCATAGAAAAGAAAGTCCAGTCTTCGTGGTCAGTCTTCCCATTCCTTCACGGCTGAAAGTCCGAGTTTGGCCAGGCCACAGAATCTCTCAATCATGAGATACACCAAGAATAAGCTCACCGTTCTCGTTCTCTCCCCTTCTTTAAAGCCTGGGAATCCCACCACATTTTAATGATTGGATGGGAGGCCAACCCCCGCCTATCACAAAATTCAAGGGGGCCCCTGGCCTTGTGCAGGGCCAGCTCTGGGAGGGGGTCAGTGCCGTGAGCCAATCCACAGCCCCTTTCACTGTGAAGCCGCAGTCGTCTTGGTTGTTTTCTCGTTTTCCACCACAAGAGGGAAACAGACAGCCATGAACGATTTGAAAATAAAGCCGTTCTTTTTAACTAAGCATTTTACCAAGGGATTTCCATACACACTGAGCTCCTGGTAACAGGAAATTCTTCCACTAGCTCCAAGGGAATATTCTTAAGGCATCTAAATGAACATTTACTTGATGGTTTTCCAAAAAGGAAATAAGACAGAAGATACATGTGAATATTTGGTAACCATATAAATTGCTATTTTTTATAGACTAAAATGGTTGACTATTGGTGATTTGCAATAAAATAGGAATCTTCTTCATGTGTGTACTCCTCATGCAAGGGGGACCTAAGCCCCTTGTGTCGTCAAGCTGGGGAGACTGTTTTGAGACTCAACCACATGGATTACAGATAGCATTTGGGGAGTGCCTTCCAAGCTTCTGTCTTGCCCTTGAGCACTGATAGCTCCCTCACAACTCCCAGATGAGCACCTATCACTCCATTTTTAATGTTTTGTTCCCTTACATATCTCTCCATCTAGACCAAAAGTTTCCTGGCCCACCTGAGTCTTTGCACAGTGCCTGCTGAAATGAATGCACTAAATTAGCGTATATAGTAAACACTGGGCAGATGCATAGATTGATGGATGGACAGACGGCCAACAGACTGACAGATGTACACTCTGAGATAGATGTCCTTTTGTTTTTATTTTGAAATTGTCTTCAGGAGTCTTTTTGAGGATTCTGTGCAGTTCTAAGCCATTTGGCCTTGTACCTTTGCCATAACTTAATGTAACTTATCCCTTTCTTTAAAGAAAATTTCCTAACTCTTTGAAAGTGCATATGGCCAATGGCCTGTCCCAGTAACTGGTTTGTGAAACACGGTACACATTTGTAGGACAGTACTGAAAGCTAACACATGGGGCTCCCAAGGCACTAGACCCAACCAGTGCTAAGCTGTTTACTGTTGTTAGTATCTCTGTACAACAAACTGATGCAGCAGGTACTCTTCAATCTATTTTTAGAAATTTAAAAAATTTTCATTTTATTTGAAAGACAGGGAGAAAGAGGTATACAGAGATTTTTTTTTTTTTTTTTTGACAGGCAGAGTGGACAGTGAGAGAGAGAGACAGAGAGAAAGGTCTTCCTTTGCCATTGGTTCACCCTCCAATGGCCACCGCGGCCAGCGCGCTGCTGCCAGCGCGCTGCGGCCTGCGCACCGCACTGATCCGATGGCAGGAGCCAGGTACTTCTCCTGGTCTCCCATGGGGTGCAGGGCCCAAGCACTTGGGCCATCCTCCACTGCACTCCCTGGCCACAGCAGAGAGCTGGCCTGGAAGAGGGGCAACCGGGACAGAATCCAGCGCCCCGACTGGGACTAGAACCTGGTGTGCCGGTGCCGCAAGGCGGAGGATTAGCCTAGTGAGCCGCGGCGCCGGCCCTACAGAGATCTTCTATCCTCTGGTCGCTCCCCAAAGTCCTACAACAGCTAGGGCTGGGCCAGGCCGAAGCCTGGAACTACATCCAGGTCTCCCATGGGGGTGGCAGGAATGCAAGTACTTGAACCTTCACTTGCTGCCTCCCAGGGTTTGCATTAGCGGGGAACTAGATCCCAAGTGGAGTGGGGACTTAAACCTAGGCACTTTGATCTGGGATCTAGGTGTCCCAAGCAGTGTCTTGACCTCTGCACCAAATGTCCTCCCTAATCCTCATTTTAAAGATGAGAAAATGGAGCCGGCGCCGCGGCTCACTAGGCTAATCCTCCGCCTAGCGGCGCCGGCACACCGGGTTCTAGTCCCAGTCGGGGCGCCGGATTCTGTCCCGGTTGCCCCTCTTCCAGGCCAGCTCTCTGCTATGGCCAGGGAGTGCAGTGGAGGATGGCCCAGGTGCTTGGGCCCTGCACCCCATGGGAGACCAGGAAAAGCACCTGGCTCCTGGCTCCTGCCATCGGATCAGCCCGGTGCGCCGGCTGCAGTGTGCTGGCTGCGGCGGCCATTGGAGGGTGAACCAACGGCAAAGGAAGACCTTTCTCTCTGTCTCTCTCTCTCACTGTCCACTCTGCCTGTCAAAAAAAAAAAAAAAAAAAAAAAAAGATGAGAAAATGGAGACAAGAGGAGCTTAAGTGCCTTGCCCAAGGCCACTCAGTTAGTAAATGGTACCAAGCCCATCTCCTTTCTGTTGACTGAGAACAGGCTCGAGTTTCCTTCCTTCCTCTTCCAGCTTGTATGGGACGGTGGGTGGAAGAGATCAGCACAGCAAGCAGGTGCCAGACACTACAGAGCCCCATGCCCTGCACCGATGTGGTGGTTGCAGGGAACAGAGGCCCGGCCACGTTGCAGTGAGCCATCTGAAGGCATGAGGGCGACACCAGGAAGCCAAGGACAAGGTGGGCATCCAGGCCTCCCAGGAGCCTGTGACAGAGGGACCCAGGCAGCTAATCTCTGTCTCTCATCTCTGCTTATCTCAGCATATCTGCTTCATTTTTCCCTCTCTCTCCTGACCCACTTGTCAATGTAAGTTGGGTTTTTTTGGTTGATTTTTTTTTCATTTATAAACTCATTTATTTGAAGTTCTGTGAACATTCCAAATTTATAAATCAAGTATTTCTTTTCTTTAAAAAGTCTTTGTTGGCCGATGCTGTGGTGCAGCAGGTTAAACCGCCATCTGCAGCACCACCATCCCACATGGGCTCTGGATCAAGCCCCTGCTGCTCTACTTCCAATCCAGCTTCTGCTAATGTGCCTGGGAAAGCTGCGGAGGATGACCCTTCAAGTGCTTAGGCCCCTGAACCCACAAGAGGGACCTGGGTGAAGCTCCAGGCTCTTGGCTTTGGCCCAGCCCTGGCATGTGGCCATTTGGGGAGTGAAACAGTAGATGGAAGATTTCTCTCTCTCTCTCTCTCCTCTACTCCTCTCTCTGTAGCTTGGCCAAGAAAAAAAAAAGGAAGAAAAAAGAAATAAAAACATTAAAAGTCTTTATCTAACAAGCACAACATTTGAAGTACCAAGTTGCTCTCATATAATCTAATAATGACAGCAGACACTTGTGTAGAGCCTGCTGACACCCAGCCCTGCTTTAGAATGTTCTACCCACAGTGGGTCCTGCACCCATGGACTTAACCAACTGTGGCTCAAAAATATTTGGTGAAAAAAATATTTGTAGTGAACATGTACAGATTACTTTTCCCTCACCATTTTTCCCTGAATGACACAGTATAACAACTATTTCCACATCATTTTCATTGTATTAGGTATTACAAATAACCTAAAGATGATTTAAAGTATATGGTAGGATATGTGTAGGTTATGTGCAAATATGATATCTGTATATATGAGGGGCTTGAGCACTTGTGGATTTTGGTATCCATGGGGATAGGGGAGGCGTGGGTCCTGGAGCCAATTTCCTGGGGATACTGAGAGAAGACAAGTGCACTACCTGATTCAGTCACGACTATGACAAGTGAGACAGGCAGCTATCATTATCCCCGTTCTTACAGATGAGCAAATGGAAGCACATAGAGATTCAAACGCTTGTCCAAGTTCACATAGCCAGGGACTGGTAGAGCTAGGGGTCAAATCCTATTAGTCTGGCCTTAGAATCTGTTTCCTTAAACACAGTGTAAGGTCTGTATCTAATCAGTTAAATTATACATAGAGCACATTCCAAGTGTTCTTGAATGTTTATGATTTTGATAAAGCCCTCTTACCCCCTTTAGCTTAAATTTGTAAGTCTAAATAAGTTACTCAAAATCACATCATAAACTGAAATCCCAAAACTAGTTGTTAGATAAGCAAATATCCTGAATTTTTTAAATGTACTTAAAATACCAAATATATACAAACTTACTCCAAAAATATTAATACAAGTTGGACATCCCTAATCCCAAGGTCTGAAATCCAAAATGCTGTGAAATCCAAAACTTTTTGCACACCAACATGGCACCCCACATGGGAAATTCCACAGCAGACCTCATGGGATAGGCCTCAGTCAAAACACAGGCACAGTAAAAATAGTGTCTAAAATTACCTTCCAGCTACACGTATAAGGTACATGTGAAGCATAAATGAATTTCATGTTCCAACTTGAGTCTTACCCCTAAGATATCTCATTATGTATATGCAAATATTCAAAAATTCTGAAATAAAAAAATTTCTGATCCCAACCATTTCAGATAAGGAATATTCAACCTCTACTCTATGTTTATCTTATTATCTACATTTTATGATGCATACTTCATCATTTCTATACTTAACTCTGTGTTTAAAAATACCCACTTAAAAAAGCATTCTCTCACCCCAAGCAATTAGGAGCTGCCTTTCCAGTTGACTTGAGGTGACATTGTCAGCTGAATGAGGAGCAGCTTGGCCAGCGCTCTGGTCTGGAACCATCCTGGCCCAGAACAGGAGTTCCCATGGGGCGTCTCCAGTGACTTGTGTTCACAACCCATGTTCCCTAATTCTCATGCCTGATGGGTCTGAACCCCTACCTACTTGCGAAGCTCCATCCAACCTATTTTCTGCTCAATACTATTTTGAATTCTTTTCTGGTTCTTGCCATGCCAGAGGGCTATGATTCTTAGATATTTAAATGACCCAGAGTTGGAGCCTGCCTGGATCTCACATATTATCAGCCTGTCAGTAACAATTCTCTGGGCATTCTCATGACAGGAGTCTTCTTGCTGCACAGCTCCTGAGGTTCACCTATCTTCCTGCTTCCAGGGCTCGCTGAATCTGACTAAAACACCTGTGAGCCCCAATTCCAGCTAGGAGTGACCTAGCTTAAGTTAGGTGTCTCCCCTGGTGATCACGGCCTGGAACCGGGTCCTGTAATAGAATCATCCACGTGATGGAAACTAGGAGTCCACTGACAGTTCTGACGGGAGCAAGACTGAGTAGACGGCATTGTGTGAGGGAGGGATCGGAGGAAGGAGTTTGATGAAGGAGTCTCTTCATGTTGGAGGAGGAGAAACCACAGCACCGAGGCTGGTCGGGCACTCACAGTCGCCGTTGTGTCTAGGAGGCCAGCAGGGGGGCAGCACTGGACAAGATCACCCTGAGCAAGATCCTCCCCAGCTAAGGGAAGGAAGGCGTCTCGCAGCCTTGGCTGTTCTTTTTCCAAGCTTTTCTTTTCCACCGTCACCTGCCGGTAACTTTCCAAAGACATTAGTGTATGTCTTCTTTTCTGCTTAAAAGTCTCCACAGCTCCCCAGTACCTACAAAATAAACTTGAGCGTGGTTCTCGAAATTCTAGAGTTTTGCCCCAACCATTCCTGCAGTCTGATCCCGGCCACGGCAGCCTCATGAGCAAATGTGCAGCTCCGTGAATGCACCTCCGGCACAGCACCAAGTCCTCCCGCTGTCACAGCTCCTGCTGGTGTGAAGAAGATCGATTCCTAGCTTTCCGTGATTGCTAAAGGCTTGTGTAGACACTTGCTGAGGCAGCCGTCATGAAAACCTTGTGAATCAGCTGTTATCCAACTTTAGAGAGGAGGGAATTGATGCTCAGAGTGGTGGAGGCCACACTGACTGATGCTAGGCACAGTACCGGGTATTCTCAGAACAGCCCATGGTGCTATCCCCATTGTATAGGTTCAGTTTGCTTAAGTAGCTTGCTCTATTTAGAATCAAGCATTTGAGCCCTGGTTGGGTCTGGCTCCTAAACCTGTGTTCTTTTTTCTTGCTCTGCAGTGCTTGACCTGGGGCTGGCATTTACCACCTGCTTAGTTATGCTGATTGGAAAATGAATGATTGTTTCCCAACCATGTTTTCTCACCACTGGGACAAACACACCAAGTGCTCAGGGGCAGGCACCTGCAGCCATCACCAGCCTAGGGCTTTGGGCTGGGGGAGTCTGATGAACCCTGCTGATATAGCCAGATTTGTAGCTTTCTTTCTTGCGCTTATGTGTAGAGATAGGGTTAGAAAGTTCCATCTGTGGCATTTGCTAAAATAGGAACTCTTGGTGTGAAGAGATGACCCCACTCAAGCTCTGAGTCTGCTCCTCTTATGAGGCCCAAGACACAGTAGTTAGTTGCCCTGTAAAGACTTGTTGATGGAAAGAAATAAAGGATGCAAAAAGGATTGGCAAGTCTATGGTATCTGCCATGTTCTACTAGGAAGATGTTACTGCTGGTGAGAATGGGAGCTGGAGTCTTTTGCGAGGCTGGGAACAAAGGGGTTCATAACTCTGCCATTGTGAAATTGATAGGACCCAAGACCAGTATGAAAGTTCCTTGTCTGAAGGGAGTAATCCTTAAATCCCCCATATGGTTTAAATGTAATTTGTGTCATTGTGAAGGAGTACTGGCAATGCAGGCGAATTCATTAGGCCAAATTGGGTTCGCTATGCTCGACAGTAACGTTTCTGAAGATGAAGTTCAACCTTTGCTGGAGAGCGGAAACAAATGAGTTTCTTAATGGCTGCCCCACTTAGTCTGAGTGTCTTAGGAAGCTTAATGTTTTTAGTGCCTCTTCTTTTTTACCATACTTCACAGTCCATCTAACTTTGCTGCTTCTGGTAATATTTTTATATGGGGTTGAGCTCTATAGTGCCCAGAAAATTATGACCCGGGCCCATACCTAGAATAGAAGCTTTTCTAAGGCAAGGATTATGTCCTTTTGGCTTTGTTTTGCATATCGACAATCACCATGCTCTGCATATGTAGTTGCGCAAAACGTTAGCTCCAGCTGCAGCAAGTTTCATTGAGGGCGTGCAGACCACCAGCTGAGAATGGCTGACATGTGACGTGATGTGCTGGGTGGGGCGAGAAGCTCTGATGGGCGATATTGTGCCCCTGAATCACCCTGGGATTTTGAGATCTCATTAAGAAAACTACCATTTACATGCTTGGTTGCTCTTGTTAGCCCAATGAAGAGATTATTGGAATATTTCATAAATCGGATTCTAGTACCAAATGTGTCAAGACCCATGTGTCAGCCTAATTTGCAAGCCTACCTAAAACCAGAGTCAGGAGCCAGTGTGAAGTCTACCAGTTAAGATCCCAGTGTCCCACACCTGAGCGCTAGAAGCAAAGGCCAGCTGCAACTCTTGACTCCAGCTTCCTGCCAGTGCAGACCCTGAGAGGCAGCCATGATGGGTGAAGGAACTGGGCTCCTGCCACCCAAACCAGTAAGCTGGATTCCATTCCCAGCTCCAACTTCAGCTCCAGCCCAGTCTCGAGCCATCACAGGCATTTGGGGATGAACCAGCGAATGTAACCTCTCCCCCACCTCCATACACTTCTCAAACAAATTATGGAATAAAAGATAAAAACAAACCAGAGACCTCTTGCCACAGAACTTAAATAGTAATTTAAAAATGAATTCCTGATAAGTCAAGAAACAGTGGATATGTAAGTCATTAATAAGGCAAGTTTGCTTTTTAAATTAGTCTCTAGAGAATATTACTTTTAAAAACTACAGCAAGGATGGGCATTTGACCTAGCAGTTACGATGCTGCTTGGGACACCCACATGCAATACTGGAGTGCCCGGGTTCAAGGTCTGGCTCTGCTCCAAATTTTCAGTTTCCTGCTAATGCACACCCTGGGAGACAGCAGGTGATGGCTCAAGTGGTGGAGTACCTGCCACTGCTGTCGGAGACCTAGATGGAGTTCCAGGCTGCTGGCTTCAGCCTGGTCCAGCCCTGGCTTTTGCCGATATTTAGAAAGTGAACCAGTGGATAAGGGGTCTCTCTTTCTCTCTCTATGCCTTTCTAATAAGTAAAATGAAGAAATTTAAAATTAAAAAACTTAAAATTTAAATTTAAAAATTAAAAATGTTAAAACAAACTGAAAATATCAGATGGGCACTCACTCTCTGTATCTCTGCCTCTCAAGTAAATAATTCTTTAGACTATAAACAGTAGCTGCTATGTGGCCGGCTGGTTTTCAGCTTGATATAGACGTGTCTTGTGAAATGTTTTTGTGTGTATCTAGAGATATTGTTGGCACACAGCTGGCCTCGTGTGTCCTTTGAGGGGACCAGGCTCCTGTGCCTGTGGCCTGCATTCTGCCTAAGGTTTCATTTGCCCACTTGCTTGGCTGGTCCTGGGCAGAGGAGCCCTGGAAGCCAGTGGTCCTCCTGCCTCAGAGGGGGCACTTGGCTGCTCCCATTGCCTGATGACATTCACAGCTTGCTTGACACATGAGTAGAAAAGTACTCAGATTTTGTTTCTCAAGTGGTGATTAACTTTTCCCTTGAAAACCTTGACTTCTCAGTGCGTGTCCAACTCCCCAAACACACAGTGTGCTCAGTCCTGGTTCACTTCTGAAGCATCCTTCCAAGTTCACCAAACCCTTGACAGTGGAACCCACTCCCAGCTGCTCCCCCACCCCAACTCTAAAAAAATGTGCTGTAACTGAAGAGAACTGCTTAATTGGCAACTTTGCTGAACCACATAAAAAACACACGTGTCTGTATTTAAATACATTATTAATAGCAATCTTAGGGAGGACATAGGATTGGATATTAAATTCAGGTAAAATGTTTTTAAAAGTGTTAGGTTCTTTAAATGCAAAGAACTTCAAGTGCTTTATGCAAATTGTTTTCTTAAGAGTCAGTTCTATTTAAAACTGAGCAAAAAGTTTTAAAGTTGATATCAAGTTCGTAGTACTTTTTTTTTTTTTATTTGACAGGCAGAGTTAGACAGTGAGAGAGAGAGAGAGACAGAGAGAAAGGTCTTCCTTCCGTTGGTTCACCCACCAAATGGCCGCTATGGCCAATGCGCTGCACCAATCCGAAGCCAGGAGCCAGGTGCTTCCTCCTGGTCTCCCATGCGGGTGAAGCGCCCAAGCACTTGGGCCATCCTCCACTGCACTCCCGGGCCACAGCAGAGAGCTGGCCTGGAAGAAGAGCAACCGGGACAGAATCTGGCGCCCCAACCGGGACTAGAACCCGGGGTGCCGGCGGCGCCACAGGTGGAGGATTAGCCTAGTGAGCTGCAGCACCGGCCTGTAGTACTTTTCTAAATAATAACCTGATCTAACCTCATGTAGTAAGAGAAATCTATCTTTTGCCTCCGCTCTGCTCATATTTTCGAGGCTCTGTAGCCTCCTCCCCACTTTCCCATAAAGTCAAGGGAGTGGCCAGCTTGTTTTATTGATCACTAGGGGCATACACGGGGGTGATCTATTCTTCTAGAACTGTATACTACTATATTAAATCTTTCATGGCCAGTGAATAAACCGGTTCTATTAGTCCGTGTCTTTTCTTCTACCTGGGATTGTATTTGGAAAGAAAAAAAAAAAGTCCCATGAGTAACAAAATGATGGTGATGTCAGGAAACCAGAGGTAACTGAGCTCCCTCCCTTCCATTTTAAGCTTGACCTTTCTCTCACTGGGGAGGCACGGATCGACTTTAGCTGCAGATGGCCTTCCCAGAGACGGATGCCCAGAGAGGCTCCGGTTCCACGGGTGGCTGGCGGAGTGAGAGTCACACCAGGGTGTCTGGTTCGTGATCCTGCTCTGCCTCTGCCCTGGGCTGCAGCGTGGACGCTGGCAGCCACCTGGTGTTTGTAACTGAAGTCTGTTGCAGGCAGCAGTCTTTGGAGTGATCTCTACCTTCACGGGGAAATGAGGCAAAAGTAATTGAGGGGTGTTTGGCTGGGCTGCGCTGGCAGGAGTGTCTTCAGGAAAACAACTTTGAAAGGCTGTTGTGTGGGTGGGTGTGCGTGGGCGTGTGGCCCTTCACTTTTTCAAAAGGGCATCAACACCAAGGAATCAACCAAGCCTTCTCATTGTGAGTGACTGTCCCGGCAAAACCTTGGTTTTCATTTACCCAAGAGGACCCTGCTGCAGCTCCAGGTTGGACAGAACATTTGGGGGACCCTTATCCACTCTCCCGACACGCTCACCGAGCCAAGTGGTGGAAATGAAAGATGAGTGATTCAGATGGATGGATTTCCGGAACATACAGAAAAATGGAACAAGGTCCTCTCCCTCTGTTGACCATTGCAACAGCTCCCTACCATGACCAGAAACCAGGAACGAGCGGATTACGGAAGAAAACCTATTACTTCGAGGACAAACCATGCTATCTGGAGAATTTCATCCAGAGTATCTTCTTTTCCATAGACCTAAAAGATCGCCAGGGATCGTCACTGGTGGTTGGTGGAGATGGGCGGTATTTTAATAAATCGGCAATAGAAACAATATTGCAGATGGCGGCAGCCAATGGGGTTGGTATACGATAAGTATTACTGTGTTCCTGGCTCTCCAAATAACCTCTTAATTTTGCAGAAGTGTACAAATAAGCAAAGCTTTGTCTATGGTTGACACCTCAATTCTACTAACATTCAGTTAAATTGCATTGCGACTTCAGAGATTGTATATTGTTCCAAGGCTCCAGAAATTCCATCAGTCACGTTGGGATACAGGGATACAGGGATGCAGGTTCAGCTTCTTAATGTGTTGTGCTCTGTCCCTGTCGCTCAAAAAACTACCTGTTGCTTTTTAGACATTTAAAGCACACTCCCAGCCTTCAGCTGTTTTATCTTTATCATTCTAACTAGCTCCAAGGGGCACCCCTAGCCTATGTAAGAGGGCTCTAATGAATGGTGGAGAGGGGAGGATTTTGTCTTCTTTCAATGGCTTCCTTGTTGAAGTTCAGTCACTTGTCAAACAGGAAAACAAAAGCCAGGGCAAGCTGTTGTTTATGGATCTTGGTAGTCATGCAGAAATGCTAGGAGCGGATTGGAAAATGTTAGGTGTGAGCTGTTCAAGAGGACCTGGTGCAGGGGGACCTGCTTATAATGACCCCGGGCACAAAGCCGCCCTGTGTGCGGTGAATTTGTGCAGCAGGGTAGTGATAATAACTCCTGTAAGACTATAATATAAGCAGGCTCTGCTAAAGCTCTGCGTCATGAAAAGCCACATTGACTGGATTAAGCAAATCAGGAGAATATTGCACCAGAAAACATTGATCTCGATGATCCACCAGTTTGCACAGCCTGCTGATTACTGGGAGGTGGGCATCCGTTCACCACTGTTTTGGCTCTGCAAAGTCCTCAGCTGGACCCAAACTATATTTTTAGTGTTTTAGATAATGCGTGGCAATAATTTGAAGTGCACAGTTCTTTAGTACCTGTAAATTAAAAAAAAAAAAAGTCTGTTAGATCCTGGTTCTGAATTTTGTGTTGTGGCCAAATGTGTTAGGTGTTCGTTTCAGTCTTAATAACCTGCCAAGCAGGTATGTTTGCGAAAACCAAATTAAAAAAAAAAAAAAAACTAAAATGTAAAAATGTTTGTCAAACCTTGTGTTTGTGATGAGAATTTGCCTTTGATGCTCACTGAATCTGAATCTGAATGCCTCTCATGTAAAAATTGCTGAAACAGCACTCAAATCTGAAATTATTATGAAGCATACACATTTTTAAGATAAAATGGGACATGCCATAAATTTCCTCTTAAGGAGAGCTGCAGAGGGAATGGTATTAAGATGCTTTTCATCTTTTGAGAGGGAGTGAGTGGAACCTGATTTCTCTGCAGGTATCCTTACCATTGAACGGGTCTGGTGCACTGTCCCCTCTGCTGTGATATATTGAGCTTCATTTCATTTTTGTGTGGAGCTGAAGCATGTGGAAGCGGTGATGGGAATGTATAATTCCGCAGACCCCATAGACTGCCTCAGATTTACTGTCCGCAGGTTTGCTAAATAATACATTTAAGTGGTAATCATTGACTAAATATGGTAAGTGCCTATTTGTTAGAGCTGTGGCACCCCCAGCAATATTTTCAAGGCTTGTCAAGGACATTCCTTATTTAAAAGAGTGTTACATTTAAAGCAGTCATGCTGCCCAGCTGAATTACCTGAAACATTTAGTGGAGCGATAAAGCACCTTAATCTGATAAAACCTGTGAAATCCTAAAGTGTTTGATTTCTTCTTTTCCTAACATATCCTAAATTCCGGCGACTTTAAACACCCCTTTCATGGTGGGCAGGACAGCAGGGAGGAAATCTAGGATAATTATTGATACAGATTTCCATAAAAGTTACTTCCTCACTTTTGTCAGTGCCCACTGCACCCATGAGCCAGTTCTTGGAGCACTCTGCAGCCTGGAGAGCTAAGTGGAGACCGTTATATTTCTCCCCCACTTGAGGATACTTTTATCTGGTGCGTGTATGAATCCTAGAATATAATTTGTCTCCAGTAGGAGTTTCCCTTTGTTCTTATTTGCATAGCTGTCTGCTTTTACAGGACATTTTAATGCACAAAATGAAACTTTGGTGGGCCCCATTTAGAATATTGATATCTCATTCTGTCCTCAGAGGTGAGTTTAGAAGTGAGAGCAGAACCATGTGTATGATGACTAGTAGGACAAAGAAAATACAGGTTTGTTTTCGTTTTTGTTCTTTTTTTTAATGAAACATAGGGAAACAGCAACCCTATTTTCAAATAAAAAGGAAATTTCTAAGTTCACACCTTGCCATGTTTGGCTATTACTTTTCTGGGAGACAATGAAGTACCCATCTTGATGGCGAGACCTGAGTTATGAGAAGGCAGTAGTGGGAGAGGAGGCAAGCAGGAGAGGCTGGTTCATGATGGGCTCCCAGGGCCAAGCTGAGGCTGTTTCAGGATCTCACAGTGGAGCCAGGACAGGTAAAATGCACACAACATGAAAGCTGTCATATTGAGTATGTGCCATACACAGTTCAGTGTCATTAGTGACATTCCCAGTGTTGTACGACTGTTACCACCGTCCCCAGAACATTTTCATTGTCCCAAACTGAAACCACATACCCCTGGACAGTCACTCCTTATTCCCCTCCCTCCAGCCCCTGGAAACCTCTTTTCTGCTTTCAGTCTCTATGAATTTGCCTATTCTAGGTCCCTCGCAGAAATAGAGTCACAAGATACCTGTCCTTTTGTATCTGGCTTGTTTCACTTAGCGTAATGTTTTCAGGATTCATTCATGATATCACATGTATTAGAACTCTGTTCTACTTTTTTTGGTTTTGTTTGTTTTGTTTTTAGTTTTGGAAAGAACATTGTCTTGTGCATCCTTTCAGTCACATCCATAACCACAGATTGCAATGTCATCTTTAAGTAGTGACCAACTTCAAAAATATTTTTAATTGTGGTAAACACAACATAAAGTGAACTGTATCAGCCATTTTTTAGAAAAAGATCTATTTATTTGAAAGACAGTGTATGTACATGTATGTGTGTGTGTGTGTGTGTGTATATATATATATATATATAGAGAGAGAGAGAGAGAGAGAGAGAGAGAAATCTTCCAACACTGGTTTACTCCCCCAAATGGCCACAATGGCTAGGGATCATCCAGGCCAAAGTCGGAGACCTGGAACTCCAACCAGATCTCCCATGTGGGTGGTAGGACCCAAGCAATTGGGCCATCCTCTGCTGCTGTTTCAGGCACATTAGCAGGGAGCTGGATTGGAAGCAGAGCATCTGGGATTCCAGTTGATGCAGTGATTTGGGGTGCTGGCGTCATGGGTGGCAGCTTAACCCACTGTGCCATACTCCAGCCTCCAACTTAAGCCTTTTGAACATATAGTCCAGCACCGTTAACTGTGTTCACATTGCTGTGCCACAGCTCTTCAGAGCCTTTACACCTTGCCCAGCTGAAACAGTGTGTCTGTTGAACAATCCCCTGCTTCCCCTACCCCTGAGCCCCTGGCAACCACCGTTCTACCTTCTGTTGCTATGGTTCTGGCTACTTTAGGAACTCCATACAGATGAGTCATTTCATATTTGTCTTTTTGTGACTGGCTTATTTAACTTCGTCTGATGTCCTCAAGGTCCATCCATTGGTAGTGTGTGACAGGCTTCCTTCTTTTTAAAGGTTGCATGATATAAAATTGTATCACAAACATCATTTTGTTTAGCTGTCCATGTATTGATGGACACTGGGGTTGTTCTCACCTTTTGGCTATTGCTGTGAACCTGGGTGTTTCAGCATCTGTTTTGTGTGGCCTTCAGTTCTTTAGATATGTCCCTGGAAGTGGAATTTCTGCATCCTGTGGTGCAAGGAAGGTTTTTGAGTAAAAGGAGGGACACCAAGTTATGGTTGAGAAAAGTGAAGCTGGTGGGCTTGAGTAGACAGGATGGATTCGCCTGGGGTAGAGCAAGGGCAGTTTGGGTAGGGGAGAGTCGGGGGAGATGGAATTAGGAGTGCTTACAATGGTTCAGGCACCTTTGGGGGAAGGAAGATACTGGAGCAACATCTCCCTGCATCAGATGGGGCTTTGGTAGTCCTGAGGCTGATTCTCCAGAGAGTCTGTCGGAAGAGGAGTGCTTTGACCTAATGAGCCTTTTCTTGGACTCAGGAGAGGGAAGCTACCATGCGCTTTTCTCCACTCTGTCTCTGACTTTCGACTCTTTCCCTGACCTAGGACCATGGCTGGCAGCAGATGTCACCACAGGAATGGTAGAATTAAGGGTGACCTGGGTGCCGTAGTCAAATATTCAGCAGCCTCTCCTTCCACACCAAACACGTACAACATCTTAGTAAAATCTCCTGTGCTTGATGTGCAAGTAGACTTTCCAGATAACCTTACCAGCCACTCTGGCTGATTGAATTGTCACCCTGAGCTCAGACTATTGCTATTCTGGGACTGCCTGGCCATGGGCTTTTACTCTCAATCACACCCACACCTGGAAACTACTGGCGGGGGTCGGGGTGAGCTGTCACCATTCACATTGTATGGAGCCAGGAGGTTTCAGTGCTTCCCCAGCTCTGGCCACTGACCGGCTGGGTGACCTTGTCACACCATCTGTCCCAGCATCTGCCACACCCATCAGTGCTTCTCCGACAATGCCTGTCATTACTGTTGTGGGGTAGATGCAAGAATGAAGGAATGGGTAGGCTGATGACAACTCTAGACCTTTCTATCTCCACAATGATGGCTGGGAGGAGCAATGTGAGAATGGACCACAAGTCCCGGGGGCACGGGGTGGGGGGGGCTGGCAAGCCCTCAGCAGCTCAGCAGCAATCCTCAGCGTTGATGTCACACCATCTGCAGGTTCCTCCCATCAGCAAGGGGGCCTAATGACAGCACCTGCCCTGGTGCTGTTTTCTGGGGGAAGCAGGTCAAAAACACATTAGGGCGGTTACTACAATGAAAGCATTTGGAGACCACACATATAAGGGCAAGGAGGTGACTGAAATGAACCAGATGCCTTCTGGGAGGTGGCTGTTTGTGGAGGGGTCAAGTTCTCAGTAACCTGTTGCGGGGCGGGGCAACAAATCTTAACAGCCCAGAGAAACTTTCCCCAGGGAAACCCAGTGTCTTCTTGGTATCTTCAGCACAAGAAACACATCTGCCATCACCCAGTCATTTCCTCAACCATCTTTATCTTGCGTGGAAAAAAAGGAGTGGCCAGTAGCATCTGAAAGTCATCCCTGTCCCTTTCCTCTGGCACAGGGGGAAGTGCAGGAGAAGCACAGACTCCCCAGTCCGTAGGTCGTTCCTTATAGCAATCAGGTGTTTCCAACATGTCAGAGGAACTGACAGCACTTCTCCTTTCCTCCTGGGGTCAAGTTGAAACATAGAAATCACTGCTGATTTAGCGAAGGAAGATGTAGGAGCTGTGCTGATACTGTCTATGGGAGGGATGGAGAGGTGAGTTAAGAATGCAACTGAAGCCCCCCCACCCCGGGCCCTTTCATGTCGCTGGTTCTGAGTGGTGTCTCGGTAGTAACTCCCAGCATTCTTATCTCAGGCCGCCGTACATGCATGTACACCCAGGTACACCCTAACATGCACGTAGGAAACCTACGATAGGAACAGCTCAAGCTTGACGGGAAAGATCATTTTATAAGATGCATTGTGTCATATTGTTGGTATAAAGTTTGCCCTTTCTCCTTTTTGAAAAATTTACTTTACCAAAGCCTTCTCTTTGGGGAGAATACCTGTACCTAGCTAAACCTATATCCTTTCTCCCATTCAGCAAAAAATGGTGGCTTTCTCCCAGCCTTTCAGTGAATCCAAACTACAAGGCAGATCTGAAAAAGCTGTTTTGAATTTGCTGTGTTTTCTTGCTTGAGCCATACAGTACCCCCACAGCACACACTATGCTGTAATTCCCCAGTTCCTGGAACTGTCTGAGGGAAGGGTCTCATTCCACCATGCTGATTCTACTTCACCCTGTGAGGGAGACATCCAAGCTGTGCCTGCTGATCCAAGATCCTTTCTGGTCCCATAGAATATTTCTCTGCCCATCTGCCTATTGTTCTGTATTTGTGAGTTGTTGCCCTGGATATATGGATGTTAAAGGGTGTGTTCTGGGTTTCTCTTCCTAGATTGGGCGCTTGGTTATTGGGCAGAATGGAATCCTCTCCACCCCTGCTGTGTCCTGCATCATCAGAAAAATCAAAGCCATTGGTGGAATCATTCTGACAGCCAGTCACAACCCCGGAGGGCCCAATGGAGATTTTGGAATCAAATTTAATATTTCCAATGGAGGTGAGTTTGCTGTCATTTCTAGGACGGGCAGTTGTATGTTCTTTCAGATAAACCAGTATCTGAAGCCTTGGGAGGCTCGGGTTCTGGCTCTCATCTTTTACAAGTGGAGGGACCTTTGCTTCCTTTTGGTGACAGTGCAATGCTTCACACTCTACTATATCCAAATATGAAAAGCCATGCACGAGTCACCACTAACAGAGGGTTTCCTTTTAGAATAACCCCGCACTGTGCCTCTTGCCTGATGAGATGCTTCGTGTGCCAGTGAAGAGATACTGCTGAGCTTTGGATTCTTTGTGTTTTCAACTGAGCTGCACAAAATCATGCACTGCACGCTGTTTGATTTCCAGGTCCTGCTCCAGAAGCAATAACTGATAAAATTTTCCAAATCAGCAAGACAATTGAAGAATATGCGATTTGCCCTGACCTGAAAGTAGACCTTGGTGTTCTGGGGAAGCAGCAGTTTGACCTGGAAAACAAGTTCAAGCCCTTCACAGGCAGGTTCACTCCATTCCTCCTCCTCCTGTCTACTCCTCCATCTACCTTGAGAAATGTTGTTTTAGGCTTTGAATAAAGTGGGTCTTCAGCTTCAGGAAGGTGGTGGTCCCTAAGCTTTGTGTGCATTAAGCAGTTGGCAGGTCTGGAGTTAGATTTGGAAGTCTAGAGACCTGGGCAGGGGTCAGCTTCCTGGCATTTGGTAAGTCCCTCCCGTACCTGGTAAGGCCCCAGTTTCCATACCTGGACAACCTACAGCCTCCAGTAGAAGACCTGGGAGATTACAGTCACAGCTTACTTTTTTGTTTGTTTGTTTTAAAGATTGATTTATTTATTTGAAAGGCAGAGTTACAGAGAGGGAGAGAGAGAGAGAGAGAGAGGAAGAAAGGTCTTTCATCCACTGGTTCTCTCCCCAAATGGCCACAACACCTGGAGCTGAGCTGGTTGAAGTCAGGAGCCAGGAGCTCCTTCTGGGTCTGCCACGTGGGTGCAGGCATGCTGGCGTCACATTTGGCAGCTTTACTGGCTATGCCATAAAGCCGCCCCCTCCCTGCCTTTTAAAGATTTATTTATTTATTTGAAAGGCAGAGTTACAGAGAGAGAGGGAGAGACAGAAAGAGGATCACAGCTAACTTTTACGGTGCTCTTATTAAGTACAAGCTCTTCATATGCATTGCAGGTTCAGTATTCCTTATCCCAAGTGCTTGGGCCTAGAAGTGTTTCAGATTTTGGAGTTAGATTTTAGAATATTTGCATAGATCAGATTGGCCACGTGTCCCTTATCTGAATATCTGAAATGCTCCCCGAAGTTTCTGATTTCGGAGCATTTTGGATCTCCGATTTGCAGATTAGGGTGCTCAGTCTGTATTCCACTTTACTCTCTCAATAGCCCTGTGAGGGCCACACTGTCAGGAGTCACTGCTCACAGATGGGGAAAGAAAGGCAGGGAAAGGTTAAGGCCCAGGCTCCTCAAGCTCACGTGGTCAGGGTGTGCTAAAATCAGGATTCCAGCTGCAATGTGGGTGACTCCCATGCCTGGACTTTGCTTTTTTTTTTTTTTAAATCTGCCCTAAATTAGTAAAATTAGTCAGACCCTGTGGGGGCTGCCCTGAAACCCCTGCATGGGCAGCTGTGGCTAACATTTCATTCTGGAATGCCAAGGGATTACAATAACTGACAGGATAAATGTCTAGAAATGTGTTCATGTTGATGGTTGGCAGTGGGACTTGCGGTTCTACTTTGCCCCAACATGACTTCCTGCCTCTGGGCTGCGACTTCATGGAGTGCATTTTTTTTTTTTTAATATGCACAAAGAGAGCTGACAATTGCATCTCAACAAAGGTGCTTTGGTCCATCTTGAAGACAATCTTGGTGGTCAGAAAACACCACTAGAGAGGTTTCTTAAACTCCTTATATTTTGAAAATATTTGGGGACAGCACTGTGGCTCAGTGGGTTAAAGCCCTGGCCTGTAGTTTTAGCATCTCGTATGGGCACTGGTTCGAGTCCTGGCTGCTCCATTTCCTACCCAGCACCCTGCTAATGCACCTGGAAAAGCAGCAGAGAATGGCCCAAGTCCTTGGGTCCCTGCACCCGTGTGGGAAACCCGGAAGAAGCTTCTGGCTCCTGGCTTCAGATGGGCTCAGCTCCAGCCATAGTGGCCATTTGAGGAGTGGATGTTAAGACCTCTATCTCTCTTACTCTGCCTTTCAAATTAATTAATTAAAAAAAAATGTTCAGAACCCCTTCAAATCAAATAACAAGAACAACAATGCCAAGTTTGCATATTTGTTTTATTGCTTTACAACTCCTATGAAAAGAAATGCATTGAAAAGAATATTTTTCCTGTTTTTTACCATTAAGTCTTGATGACAATGGACCTTGGAAAAGGAAAAGAAGAAAAGTAGGCATTACATTTTGTTATCTACGACACCAGTGTTCCTCTTCGGGGTGATGAATTGGGAAGTACCAGGGCAGCGTAGATAGCAGACGTCCTACAGGTGTCCCAGCCCTGCTGTGCGCAGAAGTGTCTTACCCTGTGAGGCCTAGACTTCACTCATCTGTAAAATAGGACTAAGAACATGGACCTCTCAGGAAAGCTGTTAGTATTGGATAGGGTAGCATTTTACAGCCCTGGTGTACTGGAGTTACTCAATTCTTGTCCTTTGAAAATAGTTCTTGCAGGGTTACAGCAGTAAAAAATCTTTCTACATATGTTACATGCTGTTCCATCTTTTCATTTCGCTTATTCTCACAGTGGAAATTGTGGATTCAGTGGAAGCTTATGCTACGATGCTGAGAAACATCTTTGATTTCAATGCATTGAAAGAACTGCTCTCTGGGCCAAACCGACTAAAGATCCGTATAGATGCCATGCATGGAGGTATGGGACGATTGGTCCTCTGTTCCCTTCTCTCTAAGATAAGAAGTTACTTTCTACTGTGTGTAGCATGAAGTTTTCATAAGTCTTGCCTCAAGTCTCTCTGGGTTGGACAGGTTTTAGAACTATTTTGCATTTGTCTCAGAACAATAATCACACAGATCATAATCTAATTGTATGCAGCAAAAAACAGTAGAGACTGTCCTGGTGAGCAGTGTGAAGGTCGGTGTTCTCACGTGGCAGCCTTGGGCTCGCAGTACCGTGCCACTTGGCTGGGGACTCGTCCCCCCTACCTTGCAGTTTTCCTATGTGGCCCCACGTCTTTCCAAGGGGGTGGGTGTTTGCTAGCTGTAGCAAACATGCTCCTGAGCCCCGTGCTCCCTCTCACCTGCTCCCGCATGCTCCTGTTCTTAGAGGACAAGAGCAAGCTGAGGCTAAAACTCAGGAGCGGCAGGATGTGTGCTCCCCGTCTGCTTCCCCGGAGGGTTGTGTGGCCAGGCCAGTAGAGACAGCAGCCGTCCCTGGCGCCGGAAAGGCGAGATTTTCTCCCTTGTAGGAGCAGGAGGATTCCTGAACACTGATGCTGGCTATTGTGTTTGTCAGCAATTGAGAATTCTAGGCTCTTTCTGTGACAGGGACTCTCCCGTGGGTGGAAACCACACAAGGTTCAGTAACACTCCTGCTACACTACCAGTTTTGAGTAGCAAGACTTCTCCCGATGCAGTGAAATCTGCCACCTCTGGAACTTCTCCCTGGGTCCTAGCTGGCTCCTGGGAGTCCCACAGAATGGTGGTCCACTTCCTTCTCCATCCGAAAGCCATGCAGTCCCTTTGAAGCCTTCTGCAGGCTTCTGTTGAGTGTCAACTTGATGCAGGAGTGCCTGAGGCACGGGCAGGGACCTGGTAGGTGACTGCATTCAAAGAGCTTGTGATGTTTGGGGCAGGTGGGGTGGGTGTAAAACTAGCCACTGACCGGCTGATGCAATGGGGGTTAGGACTTTAGGTACTCTCTTTGGAGTGTGGAAGAAGGCATGGCTTTTATGAAAATCAAGCTGGGGTCCTTCCCCACTAAGGCAATCACTGTGGCAAAGGCACGAAGGCTTCAAAGGGAATGTCATGTGATAGGGGTGAGGGGAAGCGCAGACCGCCTCAACTGTGAGGCTGGGGCATGGGTCCTGGCTAGGAGAAGCTGATCTTTCTGGCACATCTTCAGCTGTCCTGATAACGCCTCCATTTCTATATCCCATAGGTAGGCTGCCTTGACCTTACTCTGATGCGTCAGTTGCCTGCTTCATACATGGCCCTTCCGAGGAGGCACATAACCTGTAGGGTTCCTGCCCTTTGTGGCCTGTAGTGGGTTTGGGGGCCTTCCTGGCTGGAAACCTTTGTGGAGATAAGAGCTCTTGGTAGTTTTACGAAACGTCACTGTAAATGCATGTGACTATTTTCTCCCGTGGTTTGTTGCTGTTCCTGGTTTTAGTTTGGACTCTTTTCAACCAGTTTGTCAGATAGCTTGATCTAGTGGGAAGAGAAGAGCTCTGAATCCCAGCTCCCACTCCTACTAGCTGCGTGCGTTTAGGCAAATATCATCTCAGAACCTCCCTTTGCTCATGGGAGGCGGTGGGAGTCCTAACATAATTTATAGTGTGTGTGTGCCAGGTGCTGTTCTCCGTGCTTCCTATCTATAAACTCCTGTAATCCTCCATCAAGCCTGGCAGGTAGTCACTGTCACCACCCTCATGTTGCAAATGGGAGAGACCGAGGCACAGCGAGATTAAGTAACTTTCCCCAAGTCGCACAGCCAGTGAGTGGCAGAGCTGGGATTTGAACCCAGACACTCTGATTCCAGAGTCCAGACTGAATCTTTACCCTCAGAGCTTACCTCTCCGCCAGCCTCCGAATGTGTACATTCTCGTTGTTGCTCCTGCTCTTCTATCCAGATACGCCCACCTCCCCGTCACCCCCCTCAACCCTTCCCTACCCCAACAAGTTCTGTTCTCTGATTCTGCTACTTTGGTTCCCTGCTTTACGTAGTTGTGGGACCGTACGTAAAGAAGATCCTCTGCGAAGAACTCGGTGCCCCTGCAAACTCCGCTGTCAACTGTGTTCCTCTGGAGGACTTCGGGGGCCACCACCCTGACCCCAACCTCACCTACGCAGCTGACCTGGTGGAGACGATGAAGTCTGGAGAGCATGACTTCGGGGCTGCCTTTGATGGAGATGGGGTAGGTACAAGCACATTTAAGCAAACTCTGATACAGGCCAGGCCAGATGGTGCAGATGGGAAATAAAATCGGGCTGTATCCACCAGGCCCTGGGAGCCTGGTGAGCAACTGCCAAGGGTCCCTTATTGTCCCTGAGGCCAGGAAGGAATTTCTAGAAGACTCCATTGAGCAGAAACAGTGAGAGGCATTGAAATGGAACGTATTCATTTCATTCACATTTGCTAGAAGTGGCCAGGTGATTAGGTTCCAGATAGGATGTAATGACTGGTTCTCCATGAGTTTATTGAGTCATGGATACCTGTCCCGAGGTAGGTTTCTGCTCTCCACCATTTACTCCACCAGTAAATGGCTACTCATTTACTCTCTGGAAAAGCTTTTAGTCCTAAAATATTCCCTTCCAGGGAGGCCAGCATTGTGGTATCGTGGGTGAAGCTGCTGCCTGTAACGCTGGCATCCCATATGGGCACCTGTTCTAGTCCCAGCTACTCCGCTTCCAATCAGGCTCCCTGATAATGCTCCTGGGGAAGCAGTGGAATGTGGCCCTAGTACTTGTTTCCCCTGCACCCATGTGGGAGACCCAGATGAAGCTCTTGGCTCCTGGCTTTGGACTGGCCTAGCGCTGGCCAGTGTGGCCATTTGGGGAGTGAACCAGCAAATGAACTGTCTCTCTTTCTCTCTCTCTCCTTCTCTCTCTCTCTCTCTCTCTCTCTCTCTCTCTCTCTGTAACTCTGCCTTTCAAATAAACAAATAAATCTTAGAAAAAGAAAAAGGCGGGCGCTGCGGCTCACTAGGCTAATCCTCCACCTGCAGCACAGGCACACCGGGTTCTAGTCCCGGTCGGGGCGCCGGATTCTGTCCCAGTTGCTCCTCTTCCAGGCCAGCTCTCTGCTGTGGCCAGGGAGTGCAGAGGAGGATGGCCCAAGTCCTTGGGCCCTGTACCCGCATGGGAGACCAGGAGAAGCACCTGGCTCCTGGCTTCGGATCAGCGCTGTGCGCCGGCCGCAGCGCTCCGGCTGCAGCGGCCATTGGAGGGTGAACCAACAGAAAAAGGAAGACCTTTCTCTCTGTCTCTCTCTCTCTCACTGTCCACTCTGCCTGTCAAAAAAAAAAAAAAAAAAAAGAATATATCCTTTCATTCATTCTCATTAGCTGAGAGATGAAACTATAATTTTATAGCCTATATGGAGCCCATATTGAATCAAAATTTTACTCCTCTATAATTAAGGTTGTTGTTTCTTTTTAAGATTATTTAAACTGGTGACTGTGTAAGAGACAAGAAGAGAGGTGTCTTAGTTAGGTTTGTGCCCCTGGTGTATCACAGATAGCAGGCACTGTGTACCCTTGCTCAGGTGAGGATATGTTTTTGTTATTGATATGCTCTTTGCCAGCAGTGAGAAGCCACAATTTCCTGAAAAACAGTGTTTTCCTTATCAAAGTTTCACGAAGTTAAAGGGGTTCCTAGCAGACCTTGTTTTGCATCTGTGTGATGCAGTGCATGCTGGGAGTTTTTTCCTTATATTCTCCCAGTTACCTGAGTGGAAGCTGTGGGCCAGCCAGGGAGTCAGTGAAGGTGGCAGCATATTTTGTTGGGTCCCAGTACCAAATGGAGGGGTCACGATTTAGAAGCAGATGAAGAAATCTGCCTTTGTTCCTCAAAGGAGCCCTGGTAGACCCACCAAACTGTGTAAACAGCCAAGGTTTCCTCTCTCGTTGCCTTCACTGCTCCCCTCTGGGAGAGAAGTGATTGGTTCCAGAGTGTGGAAAAGGTCTTGGAGGTTAAAGTTAGCTGGCCTCTGGAGGGAGAACACAGTATTTGACTCAAAAGAAGTTTGTGCTTGCACTTTAATTGAAAACAGTTTTAACGCTTTGGTATGGAGGTGCCTTTGACCCAATGGTACTGCACAAATCCGTGAAAAATAAAGCCCAGCATTCAAAGCCCAGTACTCTATGAGTAAGTGTGTCAAGTTTAAATTTTATAAACCCTCCCTGGCAGGTAGTTTGATTTCTTCCCTAGTTTGGTTTAAAAGTCTCCCTTTGCATCTCCCTTCTCTCAAAGGATCGGAACATGATTCTGGGCAAGCATGGGTTCTTTGTGAACCCCTCAGACTCCGTGGCTGTCATTGCTGCCAACATCTTCAGCATTCCATACTTCCAGCAGACCGGGGTCCGCGGCTTTGCACGCAGCATGCCCACCAGTGGTGCCCTGGACAGGTAGGCCTCGCCTTTCCCTCGGCCCTGCCGCCTCAGTTCATCCTGGTGCCCACCATGCCCTTCCCTGTGCCGAGAACACTCTTCCCCTCTTTTCAGCGTAGACATTTGATGCGTGTTGTGTGCTAAGTGGAAGGACGGGTGAAGTTTGTCCCGGATTCAGTGCACCCTCAGTGTTCACTTAGCATCCGGTACTTCCTCCGTACTGATACTTATCATGGAGTTCTGATATCCTATTTGCTTAATACTCTTGCAGAGAAAAAAAGAAAAAGTCTGGATTCTACCTGCCCATGGTGTTCCTAGCACAGAGTAGCTCACACCTACATATAGTTTTTAAAAATGAATCGATGAATGCTATTGCATCAGTGGATGGATGGCAGTTCTGTTTGTGGCCATGTTATCACACTTCAGACCTGTCAGGTCCTGGAATATCTTCTGTGTCATGCAAGAGCAGCATAATTACAATGTTTGGGGAAAAAATGGATGATCCACTTGTAGAATTGCCACTAAAATACCTCCTTAATAAAAGTTCATTGTATTTTTATAATTTTCAAAATCATGGATTTGCTCTTTCTCCAATGTTAGAGTCCAAACACAGTGTTGTTCTGTTGGGAGTAAAGCAAGTGTCCTGGAAAGCAGAACTCATCAAAACAGTGAATGAAGCTGACCACCTAACTTCCTGCTGAAAAGGAGAGGAATTAAAAAAAATAAAAAAAACCTCACCCAAAGATTCTAAATAGTCTAAGGATATATAGGGAGAAGTCAAAGTGTTGGAAGGAAAAGGGAGCACTGATGGGAGTGGATGGAGAGTACCAATGGGAGACCTCACTGGCTGCTCTCCTTGTGGGGCCTTCTGATAAAACAAGGGAAATTGACAAGCAGTCAAAGCCTGGGACCGGCCATCAGGTGTGACCGTGGCATGATCACATAACATTCTTGACCCGTTTTCCTTCTCTCGAAAATGCTGACCTCCCAGACCCAATATTCTATGATTCTGTGATCACCAGTGCATCCGAACCTCATTCTTCTGTTCTCTACAGAAGGGTTATAGAGGCAGTCTATATCCAAAGCAGGTGGATTTAAATCGCCTGCACAGCAGCCCTGCATACTTTGTTACTGTTGCTTCTAAAACATCAAACTCTGTCATCTGAATTAATTCTTCCTTTTTTCCTCCCTACCCACCTCCTCTGTACCCACACAGAATAGCCCGCTGTGTGCAAGTTTCCTCTTATGATTTTCCACCAGCCTTAGAATTATGTCTACCTCTGAGCAGTGCTAAATGGGACCCCTGATTACAATAACGGTCGCTCATTTCCATCCCTCACATGGCCCTGTGCACAGTCCTGCTGTGATGTAACTTTGATTTCATGTCTTTGAAGGGTGGCGAACGCCACAAAGATCGCTTTGTATGAGACCCCAACTGGTTGGAAGTTTTTTGGGAATCTGATGGATGCAAGCAAACTGTCCCTCTGTGGGGAGGAGAGCTTCGGTACTGGTAAGTCGTACTTCTGTGCTAGCATTTTCTACCCTGGAACGCTACCTCTGGTGAAAGCTTAGCCCGCTGAGATAGCATTGAAATAGCAACAGTGGCTGACGTGTCCTAGACCCAGACACAATTTATTTATAACAACCCTGATGCAGTGTGCACATTTGAAAAGCAGTGAGCACAAGCTCGTTCAGCCAGGAGGGCTAATTTTACTCTCAGAGGATCACATCTAGGAGACAGGAAGTTTAGGGGCCTCCTTGGTGGCGTGACCATCGAGTCTGCAGGGATTAAACAGAGTGATAAACATATTTTTCTTCCCTCAGTGGTCAAGGAAACCTTTATAAATGTTTTCATTTGGGGGAAGAAATATGATGGAGCAAGTCAGTTTTTCGTTTTTATTTAAAGGGAGGTTTTAGCATAGCATTAAATCTTTCTCTTTCATAGGCCCAAGTTTTCTGTAGCAACAGTTACAATTTATCAAGGCTAGATGAAGGGAGACCATTAAGGTAGAACTAAGTTGCCAGGTGATCAAGAAATTAAAAACACATCCTTGTGCATGAGGGTATGTGTCTAAATTGCAGTACAGTGAAAAAGTGAAACGGAGTATACTCTGGGGGTGACCCAAGACCCTTAGACACTAGTTCTGTGCTTTCCCTCCGCCTCCATGCCTGTCCAAATATTGACCTGAACTCCTACCTCCTCCACGGCCTTCCCCAGGACCCCGGCGCACCTCCATTAATCTCTCTTTTCTAAACATCTATTCAGGTGTGTGGCCTCTTCCCATGGGTTGGTCTCCTGCCAGGTTGCAAGGTACTTCGATGGCCACATCTCTTCTTCTGTCCTCTCTATCCAATATTTTGAAGTAAAGTAACCAGTCTTCTCGGGCCTTTAAAACTCTACTGCTACTCTTTAGCAAAGAGAAGATCAAAACCAAGCATCTGTCAGCCTCACAATTCGGTTGCTAGGTTAAATGGAACAGAACAAAGATTTCCTTTCCTTTCCCATAGCTCTGGAGGTAGATGGATAGAGTAAATTGGTAAATTGGAGGCACATATTTATAAAATTCTGAGCGCTTTCATACCCTTGAGACAATAGCAGTATTCTTGGGCAGTGAATTATTACTTATAGAGTTGGAAAGCATTAAGAAAGATGAGTCTTGACTATTCCACTAAGAAGGCAGAGATGGCATCCCAAAATTCTAGATCTTTGATCAGAGATCATAAGGCCATTGCTTAATCCTTTCTCACTTCATAAAATATGGATAGTGCCACGTTATTCCATGGGACACTACATGGATACCCAATGAACCTGTGAAGTGGTCTTCTCTCATGAAGTTCTTCCAAGCGTTGCCCAGTCTAGGCTTGATATCAGTCATTCTTTATGAATGAAAATGTCTCTGAAGGCAGGCATTGTTGTTAAGCCTTTGGTTTTTTTTGCCACTTTCCCTATCCCATATTTAATCAGTGTTGAGCCTAGTGAAAAGAGAAAAGTCCAGAATCAGGTTTCCCAGAGTGTGTGGGAGTGTAGAAGAATACTAGTTCCACAAGAAGGTTCTGGGAATCAGCAAACACTGGGGAACTTGGAGTATATTTCTCTATCTTGCATATTCCCAATGATACTGACCTTTGAAGGTTCTGAAACATTCTGCTTGCTATAAGGAATCTTGTTAGTACAGTTTTGTCCAAACATAGTTAACCACAATGTCTTCCTTCTGGTAGTACATCCAGTAACATCTTGTCCCACAGACCCACAAAAGAGATCAGAGCCAGGGCCGAAGCTGTGAAGTAACAGGTTAAGGCACTGCCTGCAATGCCAACATCCCATATGGGCACCAGTTCGAGTCCCGGCTGCTCCACTTCTGATCCAGTCCCCTGCTGATGTGCCTGGGGAAGCAGTGGAGAGGGACCCAAGTTGCACCCAAGTAGGAGACCCAGATGAAGCTCCTGGCTCCTGGCTTTGGCCTGGCCCAGTCCAGGCTATTGCAGTGAACCAGTGGACTAAAGAGCTCTCTCTCTCTCTCTCTCTCTCTCTCTCTCTCTCTCTCCCTCTCCTTCTCTCTCTATAACTCTGTGTTTCGAATTAAAGAGAGAGAGAGAGTGGGAGAGTGAGAGAGCAGAGCCAAGTAGGAGTCTCTGGTTAACTGGAAGGCACAGGCCTGAAGTCAGGACAGCTGCTCCTGTCTTGCATGACAGACCCCTCAAATACTTGAAGCCACTCTCAGTCCTTTTTCTCCACACTGCCCATCCTTGGGCCCTCTGATTATTCATTTCACATTGCTTGCAGCCCAAACACCAACCTCTAGGTGCTTCTGAGTTCTCCAGTGCCCCCTGTTGGAAGGCCATGCTGAAATCTTCTAGGTTGACCGGGCAAGTGAAGGTGGGGTGGGATGATTATATCTAGTGACCTAGTGACCTGGGCACTGTACTTTTCTCTGTATAACTTTTACTTAGGTTAGCTGTTAGGAAGTGTTATGATACAATGTAGTACATGAACAGTTGTGGATTGTTAAACCCTTCAAGCTTTTACCAGGGATCATTGGCCAAGAAAAATCACCCCTGTTGCATTTGTAGAATTGATTTCTTTGCACCAAAATACAAGACTTTATTCTTTGCTAAAATTTGTTATTATTCATTAGCCCGTTCAACAAATACCAAGTTTGTCATGGTTATCCATCCATGGTTTTATCTCCCCTCCAATATCTTTTATATACAAAGAGAGAGTGCATCATGTAGTAATCCACAAGGTCTTTCTCTGTTTGTAAAAAAAATAAATAAATAAGATAAACAGTTTGCTAAAGATAAACAATGTGTTAAAGATAAATGTTTTCAGAACAAGGCTGCAAGCCAGGGCTCTCCAGTGCTGTGAATGAGAGCTGTCGACCTTGTTTAAGTGAACTTTGGCGCTCCGTGTTTACACAGGAGGTGATTCCACCACCACGCCCCTTGCTGGTGACATTTCCAACAGGTCCTTTTGAGAGTTCCTCAGGGTGGCTGTTGGCCATCCTATGAGTTTTGAAATATTTGAATTCTATAGCTTCAGTGCAAGGTGCTTTGTTTCTGTGTTTTTCCTGGCAATAGCAGAGGCACTTTCTCAGGAACTTTCCAGAGTGGGTCGAGTGGGTCAAGAGTATTGGCTCTCCTGGCAATACGTACTTCTCCCTTGTTGAACTCAGTGAATCTGTAATTTTATTATTATTTACAGTTATTTCACTACTATCTATGACTCCACTGTGAGTTCCATGAGGATAGGAATCTTCCCTCTTTCTCCGTTGTATCCTTAGAGCCACACATAGAACCCAGCACAGAATAGGTGCTCACTAAATACTGTTTACTAGATTAGCAAGCCCAGCAGTTATTTGGTATCTTCCACGTAAGCAAATGGAATCCTGCTGCTCGAGAGGGAGGACCTTTAAATGTCACTGGGTGTCCTTTCCTGGCTGGAACCATAAAGGGCCAGGCGCTGCTTTCCTCCTTCGACACCCACCTGTCCTCTCACAGTGGTCTGGGGCTCTTGGGAGGACTCAACACCATTCAGCTCCATAGTCCAGGGCTGGAAACCCCAAGCTCTGTGTGGAAAGAGATGAGTGTCTGCATAAGATGCTTACTTGCAAAGAGGTGCACAAGAGTCTGACTTGAGAAGAACCAGCTCATCAAGTGGAAGAAGGAAGCAGTGCGTTGAAAGAGCAAGCCAAGAATACTGTATTACTAACATTACATGTTAGTCATACATGTAACACATCTTCTTTCATGGTGGAGAAACGACAGCTTTCTCACATGATTTTCATAACCACAGAGGCCAGGACACCTCCCCAGACCTCAGCATTGCAAACTCCAGGGCTAAGAGTGGATTTTTGTGAGAGAGTCAGAACTGGGGTGTGTGTGTATGTGTGTGTGTGTGTGTGTGTGTGTGTGTGCAGAACTAGACAGGTTGAACCTGCTGTGGTCAGCTGATCTCCTGATGCAAAGCTGTTGTCCCTCCTGACTGTGGGTGATGATGCAGGGGCTTGAGTGTCAGTTCTGTCTCACCTTGGACTTGATAGGAAATTGAGAGTGGACTCATTGAATGTCACTGTCCTCAGAGAAATGGGAGGACCAGGAAAGAGGAATGGGAAACACGGTTGAAAATGAACTTGGTGTCACTTGGCAGTATGCCAGTAAGTGATGATCTGATAGACTAGAGCTTAGCAGTATTTTTTTCCCTGTCCCATCTTTAAAGGGTGCTAGTGATAATGCATGATGCAGGAGAGATAAGTTAAAGAAATTGCTATTAATATTTTGCAAGTTTCTTATAAAAAGTCCTTCATGTTGCTACTTCTTTGCATCAACAAATTCCTCAAACTTTTAAGCTGAATCCCAGGTACTGGGTAAGCTTTGGAGACATAATGGTGAGAAAGGGCTTCTCATGGAAGGCTCCGTGAGTTTACCTATGGGGAAAAAGTCAGCCGTTGTCCAGTAATTACAGCTATGCACAGTGATAGCAGGGAGGTACCCAGGGCTGCGGGAGTTCTGAACTCAGGAGCACCTGGTCTGGTTTGGTGGTGCAGGGCTCAGTTTTCTATCAGGTTCTCTGCCCATTCCAGCTTACACAGATCTTGAATACAGTATTTCCCTGTAGGTGAAGCTCCCTAGGGAAGGTTGCAGCTTCCTGTATCTGGTGTCCCACACAGAATACCCCAACAGCGCTAGGCTTTGACCCTCCTCGGGACAAACGCAGTTCAGCAGTGCCCTGGGTGTCTGCCTTCCTCGCCTGAATGTGCTCACCCCGGCAGGGCAGGGGACAGGTCTTACTCATGCGAGTGTTTTGTTGTGTGCTTGAATGTGCTGACACCGAGTCATGTTTGTTGAGTGTGGGGTGAAGTTTGTGTTCAGACACAGATCTTGCCCTCAGGCACTCACTACCCTCCTCCAAAGGCACCTTCTGGAAAGGAAACCAAGTCCCACAGGCAGTCTCAAGGTAGTACAGGAGCAATTGCTATGTGGGAACACTCCTGGGGGCTGGAAGGATCTGGAAAATTACTGCAAGGCTCGCCTTCCTTTCCAAGGAAGCCATTTGTACAGTGGGAGGCAAAAGGGATGGGATTGCGAGCAGAGCAGGTCTGCTGAGCTGCCCAGCCAGGAAACCCCAGTGGGACCTGGCCCTTCAGTGTGGGCAGATTCTGCATGAACACTGACTGTGGGCCAGGCTGCTGTGGGTGTACCACTCGGAGCCTAGGGTAGGGTCTGATCACAGGGACTGACAGAAGCACAGAGCAAGGCAAGGAATGCATCCTGGATGAGGGTGGGGTTGAGATGGACATTGACTGCCAATTTCCAGGCAGGGAGAACAGCCTGGGAGCTGGAGGAGAGAGAGGCAGACAGACAGACAGACGCTGAGACTTTCAGAGAACAGTTTTTAGCTGTCACGTCCCTGTCCTCAGGCCTGATACCCACGGAGGCAGAACTGTGGTGGCTCCTGGGAGGCCCATAGCAGTAGATGTAACCTAATTCCTAAACCATTAGCTCTTGGCTCCCCCAGCAAGGGCTGACATTTTTCTTGGCTGAGACCCAGAGTGTGCCCTGACGGAGACGAGTCTGTACTTACCACAAGGTGCTGATTAGGCCCAAGTCGAGTGACAGGTGTTTGAAGATGCTGACGGGGCAGAACGGCGTGTGCTGAGTCTCGGAGCTGGGCCGCAGTGCAGGGACCCGGTGCAGAGCCCAGCACCACCCTTGTCGGGCCAGCATAGGCAGGCCTGGCCACCAGTGTTTCCCCAGTTTCACTATTCAGTGAGCTTGGTCTTTTTTCCTTCTGAAAGAAATGCAAACATGGTGGTCCAAGTAAGTCACATGCATTGTGGGGAAAAAGGAAGGAGAAAAAAATGCTCCGGATTCCCACTGCCCAGAGGGATTATATTCTGCTTTCTTCCCCAATATGTACAGCAAAGGAACATCATTTTTTCAAAGCTTAATAAGGTCAGTGGAAAAATATAAATATTCCCTAAAAGTTTTTTTAATTTCTCTCTTTATTCATAATGGTAGCTTGCATTCATATGGTACTTAACCATCTGTAAACTACTACCCCTACTTGCTTTATCACAGTAATTTCTCGCAATGGTATGAGTTTAGCATAATTCCCATTTTGTAGTCTAGGAGACTGAGGCTCAGAAAAGTGAAGTGACTTGTCCAAATTCAAATAGCTTATCAGGAACAGAGCCTCCAATTCAAGCGTTCTGATTCTTAAAAAGCAAAGCATTTTCCCATGAACCACAACTGTAAAAACAATAGTTTTGGAGACACACACATGCAGTGTTGCCCTTTTTGGCTAGAAACCTGTCACCATTCGTCAGAACACTGAAGGAAATGAAACCTACTCAGCCTTTCTGAGTATTTATTGAATTGCCTAGAGCTTTGGCACATCTAATGTGATTTGTGAAATTAATCAGAATATCCAAAGAGACTGAGGATCATTGTGAGTGGGATAGAATGGTTGTTTATGTTACCATAATATTAGGTATGTGATTTAGTTATCTCCAGTAACTTGGTGAGTGCTGGATGAGATTTTTACTTTTTATTTTAATTTCCACATGAAAGAAAAAAGACAAGTTCCTTACGTAGAGCAGAAACACTGCTTCCATGCTTTCCATCTAGCAAAGCAAAGCAAAAAAAAGTAACAGAAGGAAAAAAGAAAAAAATTTGATAAAAAAGGAGGAAAAATGGCCCATGGAGTACTGATAAATAATTCCAAGCTGTGTACTGCTGTCATGAATTCCCAGTACATCGGGGAAGCTGCCAGAACCTTGCTTCTCAGGAGGAACTGTTGCCAAAACATAGCCTCATTTGCAAAAGCTGTAAGAGGCAGGGAGCTAACTTGTTATTACTTAAAATAGCAGTAAAGGCAAATAAGTGTCTTTTATAATAAAACTGGGTAAACAAATCTAAAGTTCGTTATGTAAAGCACTAAAAATATTGCCTACTGTCTCTAGTTTTTGCCAGCATGCAAGTTTTAAGGACTGTTCCAAAAGTGGTGTCTCATAAGAGAGAATACATTTTGAAAGAAAAAGTAGTATATTTTTATGAACCAAAAAGAAAATGTTGCAGTAGTGGATTAGTTGATTGAGACATTTTTTCATGCACTTGCCTGCCATGTTCCCTGTGCTGTGCTAGTCACCAGACTCAGTTACAAGGATAAATAAGAGATGCCTCCAGGAAGCACATGGTTAGTGGGCAGAAAGGCTCATAGCTAGATGAAGGAGGCTCCAGGAGCGTGATGCCACCCCAGAGGTTTTGTACAGGCACATTAGCAGGGAGCTGGATTGGAAGAGGAGCACCCAGGACTTGAACCAGCACCCATATGGGGTGCCAGCACTACAGGCAGCGGCTTAACCCTCTAAGCCACAGCGCAACCCCTAATTTTTCTTTTTAAAAACAATGTGGGGCCAGTGATGTGGTGTGGTAGGTTAAGTCTCCCCCAGCTCCCTGCTAATGCACCTAGGGAAGCAGTGGAAGGTGGCCCAAGTAACTGCTTGGGTCCCTGCACCCACGTGGGAGACCCCGAGGAAGCTCCTGCCTCTGGCTTCAGTTCAGCCCAGTTCTGGAACATTGTGGCCATCTGGGGAGTGAACCAATGGATGGAAGACCTCTCTCTGTCTCTACCTCTCTCTGTCTGTAACTCTGCCTCTCAAGTAAATAAATGTCTTTTTTAAAAAATGCCAGCTTTTTATTATATTAATTCATTACCTGTATTTATTTCTTGTTGAATTTCTTGTTTATATTCTAGGCTGTTTTTATTTATAGTGAGTTTTTGCTTTTTTCTTATTACTATATAAGAACTATTCCTTTATTGAGTGTTAAACATCTACCTTATGGTTGTAGATGTGTTTATTTTTTAAAGTTTATTGATGGTCTTTGAATTTTATCTGTGGTAGTTTTACTACATAAAATGCTAATTTTTAAATAGGCAGATGTATCATTATTTTCTAAGGAATATTTCATTTGTCTTTTTTAATTTATTGTTGTTCTCTTTAACATATTTGTTTATTTTCACTTTTTTTGAAGGCAGAAAGAGATCTTTTACTCGTAAGTTCACTTCCCAAATGCACCAAACAGCTGGGGTCAGGGCTGGGTCAGGTTGGAACCCAGTCCTGGTCTACCACATCGGGGGCAGAGACCAAAGTACCTGAACCTGCTGTCTCCCAGGATGCATGTTAGCTGGAAGCTGGGTCAGAGGTGGAACCAGAATTTGAACCAGGCACTCACTCCAGTATGTGTTGTGGGCATGCCAAGTGCTGTCTTAACCATTGTGCTAAATGCTCACCCAAATACTGAATTTTTTAAAAACTGATTTTATTTATTTGAAAGGCAGAGAGTGAAAGGCAGAGAGACAGAGGCTTTTCATTCACTGGTTCATTCCCCAAATGCCCACAGCAGCCAAAGCTGAGCCACGTCAAAACCAGGAGCTGGGAATTCACTGTAGGTCTTCCTTGTGGGTGCCAGGGACCCTGGTATTCAGGCCATCACCTGCTTCCTCCCCGATTCACGTTAGCAGGAGGCTGGAATTAGGAATGGAGCCAGCACACAAGCCCAGTCACTCCATGTGGAATGTGGGCGTCTTAACTGCTGTGCCAAACCCTGCCCCTCTGTATACTGGGTTTGTATTTATTTATCACCTCCAAGATAGTAAATATATATATATAGTATTCAAAGGCTTCAGATTGTATAAATCAAGTTTTAATTCATCTGGGATTCTTTCTGGGATAGTGTTTGATAGGAAATAACTAAAGTCTTTCCAAGTTGTTTAACCAGCTATCCAAACATCATTTAGAGATGAATCCATTCTTTCCCCACAACCTTGAAGTGGCACCCTTATCCCAAACTCAAACTTCATATGTGCTTGCATGTTTCTAGGTGTTCTCTTTAGTTCCATTGAGCCAGCAGGCTATTAATTAAATAATTTAATTTAAAATAAAAATTTTAATTTAAAATTTAAAAATTTAATTTATAAATCTTCTAGAAATAATAATAATTATTATTTTTTTTCTTTTTTTTTATTTAATGAATATAAGTTTCCAAAGTACGAATAATGGATTACAATGGGATTATTATTTTAAAGATTTCATTTATTTATTTGAGAGGTAGAGTTACAGACAGTGAGAGGGAGAGACAGAGAGAAAGGTCTTCCTTCTGTTGGTTCACTCCCCAAATGGCCACAATTGGCTGGAGCTGTGCTGATCTGAAGCCAGGAGCCAGGTGCTTCTTCTGGGTCTCCCACGTGAGTGCAGGGGCCCAGCACTTGGGCCATCTTCTACTGCTTTCCCAGGCCACAGCAGGGATCTGGATTGGAAGAGGAACAGCTGGGACTAGAACCAGCATCCATATGAGATGCCAGCGCTGCAGGCAGAGGATTAACCTACTGTGCCACGGTGCTGGCCCCTGATAATTTAATTATTTAAACTGTTTCTGTAAGATTTATTTTGATTTATTTTTCTTACATTAATACTTTTTAAACTTTTATTTAATAAATATAAATTTCCAAAGTACAGTTTATGGATTACAATGGCTTTTTCCCCCCATAACTTCCCTCCCACTCGCACCCCTCCCATCTCCCGCTCCCTCTCCCCTTCCATTCACATCAAGATTCATTTTCAATTATCTTTATACACAGAAGATCAATTTAGCATATATTAAGTAAAGATTTCAACAGTTTGCAACCACACAGAAACACAAAGTGTAAAGTACTATTTGAGTACTAGTTATAGCAACATTAATACTTTTTGATTGCTGTACCATATTCTACTGAATTATTCCACTGACAATTTCATTGGCATTTGCCTTAAATTTCTAAATTGCTTTGACAGTCATCCATTTCTTCTCTGTATGATGTTCTTTACTCAAAATAGGTTGAGTATCCCTTTCCCAAAATGCTTGGGACCACAGCATCTTGAATTTTGGCTTTTTCTAGGTTTTTGAAAATTTGCATACATGCACACACACACACACACACACACAATGAGGCATCTTGAGGCAGATGCTCAAGTCTAAACACAGAATTCATTATGTTTCACATGCACCTTATATGCTTTTTGTTAAATTAAAATACTTGAGAGAAGCTTCTTGGGGGAAGGAAATGGTTTCTTTCAGCTTGCAGTTTGAGGGTTCACAGTCCAAGACAGGGTGGCCCCATTGGTCTGACATCTGGTGGAGGCTGGCCATGGCAGAACGTGTGCAGAGGAATGGCCACGTGATGAGCCAGGAAGCAGAGAGACTCAAGAAGCAGCCTTGTCGTGAGAGCTGCACTCAGAGGACAAGCCCTCGAGGATCTAAAGACCTCCCTCAGGAAACCCAGCTAATCAAGTCTCTAACCTTAATCCAGTCGTCATTAGCAAAATTGGGCCTCAAACTTCTGTATGAGCTTGGGGAGCTAAATGCTGTTCCAGCCATAGCATCCATATACCCTGAAAATAGTATGACACTACATTTTCAGTGCACCTGCATTTTGACTATGATGTGTCGCTGAAAATCAGATGTGACATTTTCCTGTAGTAGTGTCGTGTCCGTGCTCAAGAAATTTCAGATTTGGGAGCATTTTGGATGTTTGGATTAGGGACTCTCAATCTGCATATTATTCCCTCCAGGTACTCAAGTTGCCAGGAAAGTTTTATAACTTACTTAGTGGTTGCTGGATGCTTACTGGGTTCTCCCCCTCCCAAAAAATTTATTTTATTTATTTGAAAGACAGATTGATAGAGAGAGATAGACAGAGACAGAGATAGATCTTCTATCTGCTGGTTCACTGCCCAAATGGCCAAAATCACTGGGTCTGGACCAGGCCAAAGCCAGAAGCCTGGAACTCTGGTCATTGAGGCAAGTGGCAGGGGCCCAAGTACTTGGGCCATCTTCTGCTGCTTTCCCCGGCACACTAACAGGGAGCTGGATGGGAAGTGGAGCAGCCAGGACTTGACCCAGCACTGCCATATGGAATGTGGCTGCTGCAGGTGGTGGCTTAACCTACGGTGCCACACATCGGCCCCTGGATGCTCACTGTTGAGGATGTGCCCAAGTGTTTTGGAGAAGTCATGTTGCTCACAGCGGCTCGCTCTGCCTGCCAGGTTCCGACCACATTCGTGAGAAAGATGGGCTGTGGGCTGTGCTTGCCTGGCTCTCCATTCTGGCCACCCGCAAACAGAGTGTGGAGGACATCCTCAAAGACCACTGGCACAAGTTCGGCCGCAACTTCTTCACCAGGTGAGCTGCAGCCTGGTGAGGCAGAGGTGGGGCGGGGCGGCAGGTGGCTCTCGTGTGCACGAAAAGTCTTTCCCGTGTCCAGTAATAAGAAAGCCCTCATTCATTCAGCCTCTTCCCACAGGGGATTTTAAAAATCATTCAGTTAGGAATGAGACTAAGTTAACTTTGAAGTCAGCCATGAAGAACATGCCTGAAACATTTTACTAACATAATCAAAAAGAATACACATTCTAATAAGTATGTTCAAATATACTCATTGGGTGAACATGGTGATTATACTGGATCTGGTTTCTCAAAAATGGGTTAGAATTTGGTTTCTGCCCCTTACTAAACTGGGGAGTCATTTGACATCTCTCTGGGCTCCGTTGTTTCATTGGAGAAATGGGAACAGCGATCTCACTATTGAGAAGCTCGAATGAAATAGGATTCTGCAAGCATTTTGTAAATTCTGAGTCACCAAGAGTATGGACACCTTGGTTTAAGTTATGGGAACAATTATGAGTAGTTCCCAATCAACATTTCCTACTCATTAAAATAGATCCCCAAAGGCTGTGCGCTTGTCAGTACCGCATTCACTGACTGAACAACTCTTTACTGTCTACCTACTCTCTGCCAGGCACCAGGGATTCAGCAGTGAACCAAATGCATAATGACACTTAAGAATTCTTTTCCGTGCATACTTATTTTTTTTAAATATTACATTTTTTTAAACCAGTAATTTTTAAAAATCTTTCCAATACACGTTTCTCCCAGAAATGTAAAATCTAACAAAGTTTTTTCCTGGCCTTTAGTATTTGGACTGTGGAAAGGAAATATTTGCTGGGTAAAATATGCGTCTGTAGGAAATGTGTGGATAGAATTTCTCTGGACCTCAGTTGTCTTTTCTGTAACTGAGTGAGTTTGACTAGAGGACGATGAACTATTGCATTCCAGATGTAATAGTTCATGACCTTTGGATAGTCAGCAAAGGGTCCAACCCTAAGCAACCTGGGCTCCTTGATCAGAATCCTTATTAACTTTGGAGAAATGTATTGATCTCTTCTTCCCTCTAGTTATTCTTTTGTGGAAGACAGAAGTGATAACTGACACCTGGTACCACAGTAGCCCTGGGACCCAAGGCAAGAATCACTCTGTAAGAGCAGGCATGGAGTTTCAAGGACCTGCAGTTACACAGAAATAGGACCATGTCTGTTTTTGTGCCATGTGGTATCCCCAGACAGCTATCTCCCAGTAGACCCTGTATAAATGCATTTCAAATAAAGGACTGAGTTAATCAGTGAACAGTAGCCAGACTGGAATAAGGCTAGGGGAGCTCGTTCAGAGAAAGGGCCACTTTTGAATTAATTAACAGTCCCCATATTAAACTATTTTTAACATATTTTTATTAATTGTCAAATATGACTGCTAAACAAGTATTGTGGATCACATCCTTAAAATCTGCATTTCTAACTAGTTAAGACTCTAGTATACTCTCTTTATGGAACCAAAATGCTAGGTACTTTTGCACACATTGTCTCATGTTAACCTCCAAGGGGTCATAGATAAGGCACCTGAGATTCTGAGCCAAGGCAGCCAGCTGTGGTCGCACAGGCAGCGATTGGTAGAGGCTGTGTTCATAGCTAGTCCTATGTGAATGCGGTGCAAAGCCCTGATTCTTTCCGTTCCACCCCGCAGTACCTAGGATTTGGAAAGCATTTGCCTCGAACACCCAGAGGTCACAGATGTAAAGCACACACACCTGGTTGTAATTTCTTGCTGTTTATCATTTTAACAGGGGGAGAGGGCTGACTTCAAGATTAAGGGGACTGTTTTGTCCTTGAATCATAGAATAATGGAGCCAGAATGGGGGTTGGCCTTAATTCCCCAGTATTTCTCGTGTCTCACAGGTGTCATCTTGCACACTGTGAATTTGCTTCCCTATTGCAAGTAAATATGGATTCTGCTAACTTGAGCCTCTGAAAAATAACTCCCTCCAGAGGGTGCATGCCACTAGGTCAAGAAAAGCCACCTGCTAGAGTCTTCATGTTCATAAGATAGAAGTCAAGAACAATTCTCGGAGGAAAAGTAATTGGCATGAAATTTCATTTGCAGTGCACTCCTTTCCCCTGGCCCTTCTGCATCCACACCAGGCCTCCGCTGTCAGGGTGAATCCAAAGCACAGTGGACTTCACTGTACCCGAAAGGCGGGAAGCATCGCATCTGGTCAGCAAAACCTTGGCCTTGCCTTAGGAAGCTCCTGTGGAGACTGGAGCTTTCTTTAGCCAAGGTCGCAGCCGCCTCAGGCAGGTCCCAGGCCAGGAGCCATCCAAGCCGTCATCCTCATCCCAAAGAGGCTCAAGGAGTTTGGAAAAGAAGCAGCTAAGCCACATGGCAGATTTTTGAAGAGCTCTCTGGAGATAATGTTGCTTTTAACTCTGCCTCCTCGGGATGTTAGATAGGATCTCTCCAGCGCCTTTGAAGCACCTTAGAGCTTTATCCCGTAGAAAAGCCGAGACGGGCAGGTTCTGCCATTTCAGAAGCTCCTAACCCTTCCCGAAATCCTCCAAACCCTTTCATCCCCGGCCTGTTCAGTCCCCAGTGACTGACAAGCTCATGTGTTTTGCCGACTTCTAAAGTTCCGTGGTTTTGGGGGCGGGCCAAAGAGATGATGAAGAAAGTGCCGCTCGCCCTTGGTGTGGGCTGCAGTTAGCCCGCGGGACTCACCCTCTTTTTCTCCCAGGTATGATTATGAGGAGGTGGAAGCTGAGGGCGCCACCAAAATGATGAAGGACTTGGAGGCCCTCATGTTCGATCGCTCCTTCGTGGGGAAGCAGTTCTCAGCGAATGACAAGGTTTACACGGTGGAGAAAGCTGACAACTTTGAGTACCATGACCCGGTGGATGGAAGCGTCTCCAAAAACCAGGTGGGAGCAGATTTCCTTGTCTATAGGAGACAGGCCCCAAGGCTTTGTCTCTGAGGTTTCGAGGTCATTTTTCCTTTGCTGGCTCGTTTTTCTCCAGTAGCTGTTCTCAAAGACTTTTCTTTCTTTCTTTGTTAAATGTAAAAAAAAAAAAAAAGTGTTTATTTGAGATAGAGAGACGTAGAAAGAGAGAGATCATCGGCTGGTTCATTCCTCACATGCCTGCCACAGCTGGGGCTGGGCCAGACCAAAGCCAGGAGCCACCCCAAAGCCAGGAGCCACCCCAATCCCATGTAGGTAACAGAAATCCATTTACTTAAGCCACTACTGCCTCCCAGGGTCTGCACTAGCAGGAAGTTGGAGTCCCGGACCAGAGTGAGGAACTGGACCTTCTGTGGGTTCTGATGTGAGATGTGATGAGGATGTGGGTGTCTTACTTGCATCTTACCTAGTAGGCTAAATGACTGCCCACAACAGACTTTTCTGCCGAGTTTCATGTGACTGTCACATGCTTTTGGAGGGAACTTTGCCCTGATTCTAAGCAATCCCCTAATGACCTCATTTTGGGACCTTTAGCCTAGACCCAAGAGGAATTTTTGACCCTTCCAGAATTATATGCAGTATGCCATGTCAGGTATTTAGGAGCCCTGGAAATTAAAGACGGGAGAACTCTGGCCATAGGTATCAACTCTCTTTTCTCTTGACAGATTATTGCAGAATGACAGCAGGAGTGGCATTGTCATACATATTTCTTTCATGTGTGTTTCCAATTTCTAAAACAGAAGACAAACACAGGCAAGGCCTTCCCAGACTTAGAAATGTCAACTGCTGTTGTCCACAGTCCACGGGACGCAGCAGTGTGTAGCAGCATCCCACAGTTGAGACTCTGCCCCGTCCTGGATGTGGACAGACCTGTGAAGGTTCCCCTCATTGTGTGCCTGGTGCCCCAGGCAGCAGGCCGGGTCAGCCCTTCTTCCAGCCTCTTGTGGAAGGGACTCGTCTCTCGTAAGCTAGGAGCAGAGATAATCAAGAAGGGCACGAAGCCTTCCAGGTTTGCTTTTTCCTGATAGGTCCAGAATTTTGGCCCAGTCCTTTGGAAGGCATCCAGTCCAACAGGGTTTGCAGAAGATGGCCTGTGCAATTTGTTTTAGAGCCTCTCTCAGGAGAGCAGTGGTGGGAGGGTCTATGGAACCTGGGCACAGTGACCCGCAGGGCCTGGGGTCTCCCTCCTTCAGAATTCTAGCCTAGTGGCTTCTCATCTTCATGCCTTTTCACCATCTCTGAGAACCTTGAGGCCAGGCTAGATTATTATAAATTATGTCTGAGATGATTAGAACAAAAGAGGCCTGGGGCGGAGCAGGTGAGACCGAGCAGATCAGTGGGAGAACAAAAAGGCCAGGAAAAGGGACCCCCAAGTCTGCGCCGCATCTGACACCTGCTGGGAGAGAACAGGGGAGCAAGGGTGTGTGTGGGAGGCGCTGCTCTCTGTGCTTGGTAAGAAGGCAGCAGCTCCACGTTCTAGAACCAAACCTGAGCACTGGGGCCGGTGTTGGGATACAGCCGATTAAGCTGCGCGGATGACTCCAGCATTTCGTGTCAGAGTACCAGTTGGAGTCTCAGCTGCTTCGCTTCCATTCCAGTTTCCTCCTAATGCTCCTGGGAAGGCAGCCGATGGATGGGCCCCTGCCACCTACATGGGAAACCAGAATGGAGTTCCTGGCTCCTAGCTTTGGCCTGGCTCATACTATTTGTTGTGGCCATTTGGGGAGTGAGCCAGTGAATAGAAGATCCCTCTTTTTCTGTCCCTCCCTCTCTGTGTGTGTGTGTCCTTCTGCCTTTCAAATAAATAAATCTTTTTTTTTAAAATGCTGAACATTTAGGTAGGAGAGAAAATCTTCCAAAGTAGAGACAACATCTGCAATCAAGAAAAAAGAACTTAGAAGCTTCAGGCTGAAGCTGCAGGGGGAGGAGACTAACTCTAGGGTTTCTAGAAAGCACGAAATGTCAAGTGGAAATGAACTCCATCCTCTCGGGATGACTGGCTGGGACGTGTATTTTGCGTACTTCACCTGCTGCCTTCACTAATGAACACTAGTGATTGGCACCGTTAAGCACTGAGTAGGGAGGGGTGACAAACAGCAGGTGAGAAGCCGCGTCCTTCCTTGCAGTCTTTGGTATTAGGCAAAGTTCATCTTTGCATGAAGAATTTACAGACCCGTAAAGACAGGATCCGCAGGCGGCCAACTCACCCCACCCTCGTCCCACAGGCTGAGGAGTGAATACTCAGCCTTTCCTCCTGAACTAGGATCATTGAGGACCAACGGTATTGCCAGGGAGGGAGAAGAGGGGCAGTGGCTGGAGAAGGGTGGCTCGACACCGCCCGACACGGGGCCCCAGGTTGAGGCGGCAGGCGTCAGCAGGAGGCTGGCTGCCCCGGGGGCCTGCTCGGTAGGTCAGGAGTAGCTGCTCTGCCATTGGGCCAGGAGGCTCCCTGACGTCTCTATGAGGCCCTCTACCAGTGTTTTGTAGACGTCTTCCCCACATCTGCCGGAAACCTCTCCCGCCCTGCTTTCAGCTCATTCTGTCCATGTTTTCCTCCTGACCTGGGAGTTAGATTTCTCCATCTAGCAGCTTTGACTTACTTATATATTATCCAATCTGGAACGATGGGTCCATACCTCATGGGGAAGCCTCCTGTTGTCCAGTGTCACTGACATCAGGTCTCCCACATGGCCCTGGAAGTGTTCCTCCCATGTTAGCTAAGCCCCTGTTGCCTAGATGCAGTGAGAGGCGGACAGAGGGCAGACTTGTGAGGCCCAATTGTTGTCATTCATCAAGGATCTAAGCCTCCAGTTGGTCAATATGGGTGAAATTAGGTCTTCAGATAGATGCCTCTTAATTTGCCGGTCTTCAACCTCCCATCTGATGTGAGGGGAAAGAAATCTCCGTTTATCTTTTCCAGGGCTTGCGGCTCATTTTTGCAGATGGTTCTCGCATCATCTTCCGACTGAGCGGTACCGGGAGTGCGGGAGCCACCATCCGGCTGTACATTGATAGCTATGAGAAGGACAATGCCAAGATCAACCAGGACCCCCAGGTAATGCCCAGGCCCTCTCCCCTGATCAGTTTGTTCTCTCAAAGAGAAGGGTAGGGCTTCTACTGAGTTACCATCACTGATTTCTCAAAGGACCCGCAGGATATGAGCTACGCTTGCTGTCCTCCATGTCTCTCTCAGTAGGGCCTGGCAGCAGTGATAGATAACAACAATCAGAATTAACAACCATCTGAGCATTTACTATTGTGAGCCCATTCATGAATTAGCTCATTTCATTCTTAAATGAGGTAGACTCTATTCTCCTTACTCCACAGTAAGGAAACTGAGAACAGAAACCTTCAGGAAGAGCTAACACATTTGCATGCCTGGTACCTGGCAGGTTCAGGATAACTCATCAGCCCCTCATCTGCTGTCTGATCCGCCATCAATCATTCATCACTTGGCTTAGTCTGATCACTTGCTGTGGCAGAACACACACTGATTCTAAACTTGGCAGGGACAGAGAGACGCAGTTTCATGCATATTCATGGAAAAGTCTGTGGACTTGAGGCTACACCCAAAGATTCTCCATAAATATATCAGAGTGAGGCCAGGTCCCGGAGCGAAGGGTGGGACAGCCGCCAAAATGGGGAACCCGAGGGAAGGCAGTGATGCACAGGGGAGTTTCCCCAAGTGATGCTCCCTAGCCAGAGCTCCATGGCCAAAAACAGCGTAGGAGGTGTTCCAGTGCACGGCCACTTCTTGGCGATTCACAGCACTGCACCTTAAAGGCTCTGAGGAGACTTCCAGTAAAGACGCCTCTTCAGAGAATGTTTGTTAAAGGCCTGAACAAGCATCTTTCCAAAGAAGACATACAAATGGCCACCAGGTATATGAGGAAGGTGGTCAGTATCTCTAATAATCCGGGAAATGCAAACCAAAAACAAATTGAGATACCACCCAATGGTGATGGCTGTTACCAAAAAATCAAAAATAACAACCATTGAGGAAAATGTGAAGATCCTTGCATGCTGTTAGTGAGAATGTAAACTGGTACAGCTATTTTGGAAAACAGTATGGAAGTTTCTCAAAAAATTAAAAATAGAAGTACTATATGATCCAGCCTACCTCTTCTGGATATATGAGTAATCTCAAAGAAGTTCATGGAAAATGTGTGTTATGGAAATGTGTGGGTTTAAAAATTTTTTGCACCGTAATAGGTGTATCTTTTAGTTTCACTCTAGTATGAACTTTTTGAATTACCTGTATATATCCAAAGGAACTGACATCAGTATCTCAAAGAGATGTCTGCACTCCCAAGTTTATTGCTGCATTATTCCATGATATAGAACCAACCTAAGTGTCTACTGACAGAAGAATGGGAAATAGTTGTTTGATATTTGTGTGTACGTGTGTGTGTGTGTGTATCACAATGAAAAATTATTCCATCTTAAAAAAATAAGGAAATCCTGTCAAGTGCCACAACATGGGTGAGCCTGGAGAAAATTTTGTTAAGTGAAATAAGCTAGACACAAAAAGACAAATACTGCATGATCTCACTTACATGTGGCTTCTAAAAACAGTTGGATTCATAGACACAGAGAGGAGAGGGTTAGTTATATGGTGCAGGGCTGGGGGAAATGGGGAGAGTTTGGTCCAAGGGTATGAAATTTCAATTAAGTAGGACAAATGAGATCCAGATATCAAATGTATAACATGGGAACTGTAATGAATTATACTGTATTGTATATCTGAAATTTACTAAGGCAGTAGATCTTAAGTGTCCTCACTACCAACATCACAGCAAAAAATGTAAATAGGTGAAGAGACTGATATGTTAATTAGTTTGACTATAATAATTGGTTCTCTATATATGTATGTATATAATCAACACATCATGTTGTATACCTTAAATACAAGCAACTATTTTAAAATTAAAACCAACAGCATTTGTCATGCATAGTTTCCCACAAAGCCTTTTTGTTCTAACTCTAACAAAATTCCTATAAAACTCATTTGGAAACCCCTGGCATAATGGTTTTGAGCATAGGTTTCAGAGTTAGAGACATCTTGTTTTAAATTTGGTTGCTGCCACTTATTAACTGTGTATCCTTGGACAAATCCTTTCAATTTTGTGTGTCATGGTTTCCTTGTCTATAAAGTGGCAGACTGATGCCTAAGTCGTAGAGTTGTAGGGATTTAAGGAGACAATGAATGAAAAATGCTTGTGGGGCTGGTGTTGTAGTGTAGCAGATTGAGCCTCTCTCATACCACTGGTATCGCACGTCAGAGCGCAGGTTTGAGTTCTGGCTGACTGCTCCACTTCTGATCCAGCTCCCTACCAGTGTACCTGGGAAAGCAGCGGAAGTTGGCCCAAGTACTTGTGCTCCTGCTACCCCTGTGGGAGACTTAGGTGGAGTTCTGGGCTCCTGGCTTCAGCCTGGATCTGGCCTGGCCATTGTGACCATTTGGAGAATGAAGCAATGGATGGAAGATTGATCTATCTATCTATCTATCTATCTATATGTATATCTCTATACCTCTGTCTTCTCCTCTCCTTATATAATTCTGCCTTTCAAATAAATAAACAAGTAAATAAATAAATCTTTTAAAGTGCATAAACCCTAAGGCTGGCAATAGGATAAACTTTTGAGAAAGAGCCGCTCTTACAGTTCATTTTTTAGTCTAATTTTTTTTGAAAAATTATGGTAAGAACCATAATATTTACTATCTTAACTTAAGTGTATGGTTGAGTAGACTTTAATTTTATAAAACAAACCCTGCACCACTAAACAACGCTTCCCCATTTCTCCTCCCCCCATTCTCTGGTAACTCCAGTCTACTTCCTGTGTCTATGAAATTGGCAAGACACCCTCTGTAAGTGGCATGGTAGCTTTCTCTTTTTTAATATTTTATTTATTTATTTGAGAGGTAGAGTTAAAGACAGTGAGAAGGAGAGACAGAGAGAAAGGTCTTCCTTCCAGTGGTTCACTCCCCAAATGGCCACAATGTCCGGAGCTGTGCCAATCCAAAGCCAGGAACCAGGAGCTTCTTCCTGGTCTCCCACGCAGGTGCAGGGTCCCAAGGACTTCGGCCATTTTCCAATGCTTTCCCAGGCCATAGCAGAGAGCTGGATTGGAAGAGGAGCAGCCGAGACTAGAACCAGTGCCCATATGGGATGCTGGTGCCTCAGGCAGAGGATTAACCTACTACACCATGCCTCCGGCCCCAAGCATAATAGCTTTCATTATGGAAAGGGGGAGGTGAGAGAATGCTTGCCTTGTACATGTTTCCTAGGGGCCAGACTCCAGTTTTAATCATTGCCAGATCCCTGTTGTGTTGCTGGCATCCCTAAAACTTAAACCAAAGGCAGTGAAGTCTGCTTCCTAGACACTTTGAATATTAACACAAGAGGGCAGAAGGGAGGAAATTGTGTTTGTCTTCAAGATAAATGCTTGCTATAAGGTAGGTACAAAGAATCAATGAAAGATAAGTTTTTCTGACCCATGGACATCAAGAGGTGGTAAATGTCACTCGGGCCTGCTGATGGATTGGACAAGGGGAGTTGGAGAGGAAGGTATCGAGTTGATTGGTAGCTGTTCATTCCATATAACAGACAGCGGTGTGGGTTCCCTGGAGTTGGAGAGGAAGGACATGTATTTAGTTTTAGCTTGGAGACATGGGAACAGGCATGCGACATATGGGTTTAGAGCTCACAGGTGAAGTTAGGGCTGGAGCTATGGATCCGTGTTTGTAGAGGAAGTGATAGAAGAGGCTTTTCTCTTTGTGTCTCCCTCAGGTCATGTTGGCTCCCCTCATTTCCATTGCTCTGAAGGTGTCCCAACTCCAAGAAAGGACAGGACGCACTGCACCCACCGTCATCACCTAAGAACACAGACCAGATGATGTACGTCCCTCCGCCCCAAGTCATCTGATTGAAGAGCATGGACGGAAACAAAGTGGATAGGCCCCGACTTTCTGGGATTTGATCTTTACACTAACTGTTGCCAAACAGCGCGTTCGTGAGGCACTGCTGGTTGAGAGGCCCTTGGGAGCCACGTGGGAAGGAGGGAGGGGCCCCGAGGTTTCTGCTAACGTCAGTCCCTGATCCTGCCCTCCTGCACTGCCCCTGGGTGGGTGCTTGCCTCCTAGCCTCAGGTACCATTACACTGCTGTGGAAGGAGGAGGGTGGGCATCCACGAGAGGCCCCTTTCCATCCTGGGGCTATGCCAGTGCAGTGCCAGTGCCAGTTGCTTTCCCCTTCGGGAATCGTTCCCCCATTTACTGTTTACATTTTACCCAACAAAGTGCAACTTCTGGTGCCTTCTCTCCAATCAGTTTTTCCTCAGAGTGAGACGTACTCGTCTAGATTTCTGCCTTGTTTTGCAACATGGTCCCGCTACACAATTATTTTGGGCTATTAAAGCAAAATAAGTTGCTGTTGCTTGCTGTCTTTTTTTTTTTTTTTTTTTTTTTTACTCCTAAACTACAAAGTGCTGGTTTGATTTCAAAAAGATTTCTTTTTGGGGAGGAGGAGGAGATTAGTATGTTTTGTTTTAACGTCCTAGCCAGAAAACAAAATGATCTCTGTGCTAGGTTGCAAAACATTACACTCACAAACTGGAATTTTAAATCCTACCAGGGTTAGCTGAGCCCACACTCTTTCAAAGGTAGACAAATTAAGCTTGAAATGGTTGACTTGGAATGAGGGAAAGGAAGATGGCTTTCAGGAGATTTAAACGGTAAAGCTGGGATGCCATGATGCCTGTTGAAGGGAAGAGGCAGAACTCCCAGAATCTAAGAGAATTACTAGCATTTGGCTGGAAATCTTGAGCTCACTGGCATCTTATGCATCTTAGAACATCCATAGTCAGTCCATACATATAACACAGTAGTTAAAAGCATAGACTTGAGAACACATGAAGACGCCACTTAGGATGCCCACATCCTGTATCAGAGTGTCTGGGTTTCGGTTCCAGCTCCTTCATTTCTTCCTTTCTTTTTTTAAAGATTTATTTTATTTATATGAAAGGCAGTGTTACAGAGAAAAAGGGAGAGAGATCTTCCATCTTTTGGTTCACTCCCCAAATGGCCACAACAGCTGGGGCTGGGCCAGGCTGAAGTCAGGAGCTAGGAGCTGCATCTGGTTCTCCAACATGGGTGCAGGAGCCCAAGCACTTGGGCCATCTTCTGCTGCTTTCTGAGTACATTAGCAGAGAGCTAGATCAGAAGTGGAGCAGCTGGGACTAGAACTGACACCTTTATGGGATGCCAACATTGTTGGCAATGATTGGCAATGACTTAACCTGCTGTACCACAACACTGGCTCCAGCTCCTCCATTTCTTTTCTTTTTTTCTTCTTCTTTTTTTTTTAAAGATTTATTTATTTGTTTGAAAGACAGAGTTACATCTGTTGGTTCATTCCCCAAATGGCTGCAACAGCCAGGGCTAAGCCAGGCTGAAGCTAGGAGCCAGGAGCTTCTGGGTCTCCCACGTACATGGCAGGGACCCAAGCACTTGGGCCATTTTTACTGCTTTCCCAATTCCCAGCACATTAGCAGAGAGCTGAATTGGAAGTGGAATAGCCGTGACTCGAACCAGTGCACATATGGAATGTTGGCACTGCAGGCTGCAGTTTTAATCTGCTGAGCCACAGCCCTCGCCCCCTGCCTCTCCATTTGTGATCCAACTTCCTGCTAACATGCATCCTGGGAGGTGGCAGATGACAGCTCAAGTACTCGACTTCCTGCCAGTAACCTGGCCTACTCCTGGCTGTTGTGGGAATTGGAAAAGTGAGCCAGCAGATGGAAGCTCTATCTTTGTCTGTCTGTTGTTTTCTCTGCCTTTTATATAAGATGAAAATCAATCAATCAATAAAATTTTTGAAGCATAGACCTGATAACCAACCAACACAAATTTGAATGCTGTGTGGGACCGTGAGTCTCTGAATAGTACTCCCCTCATATTCAGAATGGGGGTGCGGAGGTACAGACATCATGGTGTAGCAGGTCACCACTGCTTGGGACAGCTGCATCCCATATCAGAGTCCCTGGGACACCGTGTTGCCTGTGCTTCCAATCTACCTTCCTGCTAATGCAGGTGGGAAACAGCAGATGATGGTCCAAGTACTTGGGTTCCTGCCACCCACATGGTAGACTCAGATGGAGTCCCTGGCTCCTGGTTTTGGCCTGTCCCAGCCCTGGCAGTTTCGCCCATTTGGAGAAAGAAGTAGCAGATAGAAGATCTTGATCTCTGTCTCGTGTGTGTGTGTGTGTATGTGTGTAACTGCCTTTCAAATAAAATGGAGATTAGGAACACTTATTCTGCTTTATGGACTTGAATGTTGCTCAACTGTAGAACTGTAAATAAAGCCAATAAGATCTCCATAAATAAATAAAACAAGGATAAAAATACTTGTAACTTTACAGAGTCATTGAGAACAGTGAGTGAGTATGGCTGTAGAAAGCAGTGAGCATCTAGTTCATGGTAAGTTGTCAAAGTAGGAACTGGGATTGTGTTTACAATTTTGCTTCTCGATTGTATAGGATAAACCCAAAGCTATAGTGCTGATATTTGTAATACATTTTATAGTTTTCAAGGCACTTCCACAAAGTCACTTGTCATATGGCAAAAAGGCAGCTCAGCCCTGTAGCTCCCCTTAGCCACTCAGTGTGGACTCCCCATTACAGGTGGCAGGATCTCTACCTAGAGTGAGATTTCCATGTTGCCGGTCAATAAGAGACTCCTACCCGGCAAATGGAACTGAGCTGACCATGATGAAGATTTCATTTGGAACATGAACCCCATGCCTGACACTCTGTAAGTGCTCCCAGCACTCTCTGAGGTAGCACTGCCCACTTTACAGATGAGGTCCAATTACTCACCCGAGGTGACAGACACCACTGGCAAGCAGTAGGTCCTCCCTGACACTGTAGCTCCAGCCCTCCGGGGTTCACCACTACTTCCCGTTCTGTCTCCTACTGATGGACTACTTCTAAGCTACCTCTAACTAGTGGAAGAAAGATGTGCAGATGCCCTTCATCTTCTTATTAAAGGGGAATCCTGTGTATCTTGGATGCCAAAGACTCTTGGTTTGGTACAATCGTTCTCTCAGGGATTTTGATACCTGAGTGCATCAACCAGCCAGAAAATAGGCATAGGCCCACATTGTGAGATGCATGGGGAGGAAAGGTTGTGTAATACAGAGTTGGTGCCCTCAAGCTGCCTGCAAGATGAGCTGGGAATCACGTCTAGCACAAATAAAAGACTATAGCATGTATGTTATGAGGTGTGTGGGCAGTACTTGCTGTTAGAATCCATATTTCAGCCGGCGCTGCGGCTCACTAGGCTAATCCTCCACCTTGCGGCGCCGGCACACCGGGTTCTAGTCCCGGTCGGGGCACCGGATTCTGTTCCGGTTGCCCCTCTTCCAGGCCAGCTCTCTGCTGTGGCCAGGAAGTGCAGTGGAGGATGGCCCAGGTGCGTGGGCCCTGCACCCCATGGGAGACCAGGAGAAGCACCTGGCTCCTGGCTCCTGCCATCGGATCAGCGCGGTGTGCTGGCCGCAGTGCGCCGGCCGCAGCGGCCATTGGAGGGTGAACCAACGGCAAAGGAAGACCTTTCTCTCTGTCTCTCTCTCTCACTGTCCACTCTGCCTGTCAAAAAAAAAAAAAAAAAAGAATCCATATTTCACGAGCTCCTGTTCTAGTTCAGATGTTGGGCAAGATGCTCTCCAGCAGCCTTCAAATGAGACACTGTTCCCATTTTAGAGTCAAGGCAACTGAAACTCAGCAGAGAGAATCTGCCCCAGGTGCTCAGGTCCATGTGGTCGCATTGGGATTTTGATCCTAAATCTGTTCACTTTCTTGACTCTTTTCTTCCTCCACGTCTGTTGAATCAGCTGCAGACACTCCCAGTTCTGTGGCCCCTGGAATGGCTTCAAATATTTCCTCTTTGTCCCTGATCGTAATCAGCTGCTTTCCCTCACCCCACTCAGCTGCAGCTTGGAGCTAAAAGCTCAGGGGAGGAAGAGGGAGGTGGCTGGAGTCATGGAGAATGGAGGTGGGCATGGGTAGGGGCTACCCTTCCTCCCTCTATGGATGCCAGAGAGCTACCCCAGCACGTGTGCCCACTGTGGGTGTGGGAGACAGAACTCTGAGAGGCTGGGCAGCAGCACACGGCCTGGCTTCCCTGCGTCCCGGGGCTGATGTGGTCTGTGAGTCAGGCATGTTTTCACTGGGGTGTGGCATGAACATCAGGGTGGAACTGTCTGGAACTTCACTTTCTCCTCCGCCTTGACATTCAGCTCTCATGTCTGAGAAGCCATTTCCTGTTCTGGGATGTTCCCTGGGCCCAGAAAACAGCCAGGCTTCCAGGGAAAGCAGAGGCCAACTTCTCTGCAGCGCTGGGGGTGTCATTCCCTGGGCCCTTCAAAGCTAGGCTTTGAAAACTGAGTCCCTCAGCTTTCACTTCCTCAAAGCTCACCCATGGTGCTGTCTGCAGCATTTGATGTTGATTCATTAGAAAGAAGCTGGTCCTGGGGCCGACGCTGTGGTGTAGAAGGTTAATCCTGTGCCTGCGGTGCTGGCATCCCACATGGGCACTGGTTTGAGTCTCAGCTGCTCCACTTCCAATCCAGCCCCCTGCTAATGGCCTGGGAAAGCAATGGAAGATGACCCAAGTGCTTGGGCCCCTGCACCCACATGGGAGACCGAAGGAAGCTTCTGGCTCCTGGCTTCAGATCGGCCCAGCTCTGGCCATTGCAGCCCTTTGAGGAGTGAACCAGTGGGTGGAATACCTCTCTCTCTCTGTGTCTCTCTCCCTTCCTCTGTAATTCTGCCTCTCAAATAAATAAATATATCTTAAGAAAAATAAAGCGGGCCTTGCTGCCTAAGAATCCTCCAGAAAACCAATTGCCCTGTGGGTAAGAGACACCGCAGTGGAGGGAATGTGGTTGGATCCAAAAGCAATGACAGCCTTTGTGCTGGAGTCCCTGCCTTCCAGCCTTCACCGGTGCCCTCTGATCCACTCTCCGTATCACTGGCTAAGTCCGTGCAAGTCCAAAGTCCTCTGTGTAGCCTGCAAGGCCCCCGTGACCTGCCTGTCACCTCATCAGCTTCTCCCCCTCCACTTCCTGTCACTCATCCCATCAGCTTGTCTCCCTCCACTTCCTGTCACTCATCCCACCAGCTTGTCTCCTTCCACTTCCTGCCTTGCATCCCATGCTTCAGCCAAGTAGGACCACCTGCAGTTCCCTGGGATTAACAGGCTCTTGTCTCGAGGCCCTTGCACCTGTTGTCTCTGCCTGAATCTCCTTTCTCTCCCCGCCCACCCCCATATTCCTGCAGCTCCTACTAGTTCCTTGGGACTCAACCTAGACCTCATTTCCTCCAAGAAGCTTTTTCTGAGCCTCCAGTGTCTGGTTTGGGAGCTTTTCATAGTGTTCCTAACGCACCTGGGTTCCCTCTTGCGTGGCCTTTATCACACTCTAGGTTAATCACCTGTGTACCTTCTGTTTCTCCTACTGCACCAGGCAGTGCTGGAGACCAGGGGCTGCCTTTCTCACCAGTGTTTATCCAGGACCTAGGCTTGTGTCTGGCACATGGCAAAAACCTCATTAAATACTTTTGGAATGAGTGAATGAAACCTACTATTTGCATGCAGAGTGTTTCATTATGCTATGACCTTCCTGACCTATGAGGTAGGATTATCTTAATTTTACAGGTGACAAGTGACTTGGCCAACTTTCACACCTAGGGCCTGGCTGACCAAGAACTCTTTCATAAAGCTGTAGAGATTGATGGTGAGGTCACCCAAGGGAGAGGGGGGGATACTAGCCACAGATGGGAGCTACGTATCATGATCACTTGGAATAAAAATTTAGATGTTAGAGAGCATTTTATCTCCCCCTGCTACAAAAACTAACTGGGAGAGGGTACAGTGTGGGCAGAGTTCCGTTGAATACAGAATGTGTTCACTTTTCTTTTGGAGTAGAATCAACAAAGCAGGACCCAAGCCCTGGAGCTCCCCTGAGCAGATTCACAGAAAGGAGCCCATTTGGAGTAAGGTGGCTGCCCTGGCCCTGGGCCTGCCCCGGCAGGCACGCAGCGTGCACTTCTGGAAGGCTGAGGGGACCTTGCTTTCTGCTACTGGAATAAAAACCATGCTCACAAATTGGTGTCCTGCTGCATAAGAAGTGAGGTCACCATCGACAGGACCATGCCTCATGTCTGTCTGTCTGCTCTCTGGGAACTTTTGAGGCCTTTTGTTTGTCTTTCACCAAATGTGAAAAACATGAGGTTGGACTTGTGGCTGGGGGCTGATACCTGTTTTCTAGAAAGCACGCTTTCTGCGACACATGGAGTGCTGCTCCCCACAGGCAGACGGGCGAATTGTGCAATCTACAGCAGCTGCTTCGTGGGGACTGTTGTTTTGGAAACGTTCTGTCTCCACTGGTTTCTGACTTCATTTTTACACCATGATAGGAGGGCTGTTATTATCCAAGACAAAGAAATGGAAACTGTGAGAACTGATGTGGCCTCTGCAGGGTCCCACAATCACGATGAAGCACACACACCACCTCCATCCACCCTTGGGATATTTTTTTCTTTTTCTGGTTAACCATTGCTATCTGGCAAAGCATTCCCAAATCTAGTGGTGGCAAATATTTGCCTGGTTTTCTCATGCTCACAGGTTCCGTGGGTCAGGAAATCAGGGCAGTGGAGATAGCTTGTCTGCTGTGCGACGTCTGGAGCCTCACCTGGCAATGACTCAGATGGCTGGGGCTGGGGTGGTCTGGATGCGCTCTCACGCTCATGGCTGGGATGACTCCATGTCTGGGTTCTGCACAGACTGTCAAATGTCATACCTACACGTGAGCTCTCCAAGTAGCCTGGGTTTCTCACAGCATGGTGCTGGCTTCCAAGAGCAAGCTTCCCAAGACAGCTAGATGCAAGCTGTGTCCTCCTTTCCTACCTACGTCTGGAAATCCTGCATCATCACTTTGGCCATCTCTAGTCAGTTACAACCAGCTTACTGAGGCCAGCCCAGCTTCGGGCGGGGGTGGGGGGGCTGCACTCCACTTCTTGGTGGAGGAGTCCCAAGGACACATTGTGGAGGTATGTGGGATGTGGGAGATACTGTGGTCATCTCTGGAAAGTACATACACTCCTCAGCTTAGGAAGGGTTTACGAACCAGTAAAGTAATGGAGAAACTCATTGTAAATTGAAAATATCACAAATCAAAGATGCATTTCATACAACTACTAATCATCATAGCTTAGCCTAGTCTACCTTAAGCTTGCTCAGAACACTTACATTAGCCTATGTTGGAAACTACTCATCTTTTTTTTTTTATTTAGTAAATATAAATTTCCAAAGTACAGTTTATGGATTACATTGGCTTCCCCCTCCCCATAATTTCCCTCCCACTTGCACCCCTCCCATCTCCAGCTCCCTCTCCCATTCCGTTCACATCAAGATTAATTTTCAATTATCTTTATATACAGAAGATCGATTCAGTAAATATTAAGTAAAGATTTCATCAGTTTGCACTCATGTGGGGAACAGGGTCCGTCTCCTGCAACATGGCGGGGCGCCCGGGAGACAGATAGGTGCTGAGACTGTGGACTGAAACTAGCTCTATGCGTCTGATCTCCCACCATGTGGCGCTGAGAGGGAGTAAACAAATCTTGCACAGCTGCTTCGTCAATTGGCTGATTCCTGATCCAACCTCTGATTGGAGGAAGGCGGCGTGCTCAGCGCGCGGGCAGCAGAGCACGGATTGGTGGGAGAGGACTATAAAAGGGGGAGAGAGACAACATGCGGGGCCCCATGAGAGAATCGGTCGGAGAGCTCGTTGGTGCCGCTCCTCCGCGGAGGTGGGGGAGCGGCAGCAAATCCAGGAAGGACCGGGGAAAGAATACAGCGTCTGGTGTCGTTCTCCCGCAAGCCCACGGAGGAGCAACACACCCACACAGAAACACAAAGTGTAAAATACTGTTTCAGTACTAGTTATAGCATTACTTCATATTGGACAACACATTAAGGACAGATCCCACATGAGAAGTAAGTACACAGTGACTCCTGTTGTTGACTTAACAATTTGACACTCTTGTTTATGGCGTCAGTAATCTCCCTAGGCTCTTGTCATGAGTTGCCAAGGCTATGGAAGCCTTTTGAGTTCGCCGACTTCGATCTTATTCCGACAAGGTCATAGTCAAAGTGGAAGTTCTCTTCTCCCTTCAGAGAAAAGTACCTCTTCTTTGATGGCCCGTTCTTTCCACTAGGATCTCACTCGCAGAGATCTTTCATTTAGGTCCTTTTTTTTTTTTTTTTTTTTTTTCCAGAGTGTCTTGGCTTTCCATGCCTAAAATACTCTCATGGGCTCTTCAGCCAGATCTGAATGCCTTAAGGGCTGATTCTGAGGCCAGAGTGCTATTTAGGACATCTGCCATTCTATGACTCTGCTGTGTATCCCGCTTCCCATGATGGATCGTTCTCTCCCTTTTTGATTCTATCAGTTAGTATAAGCAGACACTAGTCTTGTTTGTGTGATCCCTTGACTCTTAGACCTATCAGTGTGATCAATTGTGAATAGAAATTGATCACTTGGACTGGTAAGATGTCATTGGTACATGCAACCTTGATGAGATTGTATTGGAATCCCCTGGCACGTTTCTAACTCCACCATTTGGGGCAAGTCCGATTGAGCATGTCCCAAATTGTACATCTCCTCCCTCTCTTTTTTAAACTTTTAACTTTAAATTTTAACTGAAAAGTTAAAGAATAAGAATAATTGTGTGTTAATTACAGAGTTCAACCAATAGTACTAGAACAAAAAAAATACTAAAAGGGATAAAGTATTACATTGTATTTCAACAGTCAGGACAAGGGCTGATCAAGTCACTGTTTCTCATAGTGTCCATTTCACTTCAACAGGTTTCCCCTTTGGTGCTCGGTTAGTTGTCGCTGATCAGGGAGAACATATGATATTTGTCCCTTTGGGACTGGCTTAATTCACTCAGCATAATGTTTTCCAGATTCCTCCATTTTGTTGCAAATGACCGGATTTCATTGTTTTTGACTGCTGTATAGCATTCTATAGAGTACATGTCCCATAATTTCTTTATCCAGTCTACTGTTGATGGGCATTTGGGTTGGTTCCAGGTCTTAGCTATTGTGAATTGAGCTGCAATAAACATTAAGGTGCAGACAGCTTTTTTGTTTGCCAATTTCATTTCCTTTGGGTAAATTCCAAGGAGTGGTATGGCTGGGTTGAATGGTAGGGTTATATTCAGGTTTCTGATGAATCTCCAGACTGACTTCCATAGTGGCTTAACCAGTTTGCATTCCCTTTTTCCCCACATCCTCTCCAGCATCTATTGTTAGTAGATTTCTGAATGTGAGCCATTCTCATCGGGGTGAGGTGAAACCTCATTGTGGTTTTGATTTGCATTTCCCTGATTGCTAGTGATCTTGAACATTTTTTTCATGTGTCTGTTGGCCATTTGGATTTCCTCTTTTGAAAAATGTCTATTGAGGTCCTTGGCCCATCTCTTAAGTGGGTTGTTTGTTTTGATCTTGTGGAGTTTCTTGATTTCTTTGTAGATTCTGGTTATCAACCCTTTATCAGTTGCATAGTTTGCAAATATATTTTCCTATCCTGTCGGTTGTCTCTTCACTCTCCTGACTGTTTCTTTTGCAGTACAGAAACTTCTCAATTTGATGCAATCCCAAATGTTAATTTTGGCTTTGACTGCCTGTGCTTCTGGGGTGTTTTCCAAGAAGTCTTTGATGGTACCTATATCTTGCAGGGTTTCTCCAATGCTCTCTAATAATTTGATGGTGTCAGGTTTTAGATTTAAGCCTTTAATCCATGTTGAGTGATGAGCTTTCAATTCATCTCAAGGATCTAGAAAATCTGCAGGAAACTACTCATCTAACTCAGTCTGTTTTATAATCATGAATTGATTATTTCTTGTAATTTGTTGAATACTATAATTAAAGTAAAAAATACATGTTGTACTTTTGCATCATTGTAAAGTTGAAAAATTGTCAGCCAACCCATCATACCGAATCTGTTACAGTTCTCAGATTAGTGCTCCTCCCTCAACTATTTTCACCACGGTCATCCATTTGTCAATGATATAGAAATAGACTTGGGTTATTATCACATTTCTTTGCCCGTGACAGACAATAAATCAATTGCAGCACTATTTCACTAAGGCCCAATAGGACTCCAGAAATCTCGATAAAATGTACTGGACAAGAAATACTAGGGCTGGTGTTGTGGCGTAGTGGAAAAAGCCACTGCCAATGATAGCAGCAGCCCATATGGGCACTGGTTCACGTCCCAGCTGCTCCACTTCCCATCCAGCTCCCTGCTAATGGCCTGGGAAAAACAGCAGAGGACAGTGCAAGTACTTGAGTCCCTGATACCTATATGGAAGACCCAGATGAAGTTCCTGGCTCAGCCCTGGCTGTTATGGCCATCTAGGGAGTGAACCAGAAGATGGAAGGTCTGTGTGTGTGTGTGTGTGTGTGTATCTATGTGTGTTCCTTTGACTTTAAGTAAATAAATCTGTTTTAAAAAGAAATATTAATCCAATGCAGTGGAGATGTGAATAAAAACTATTTGCCATTTCTGAGAAATATTCCTGCCTTATTACTTTCACAAGTATTTAATATTTTTTGAGTGCAAAAGCCTATTTAAAAATAGACCATGGGGCAGAAATTTGGCTCAATAATTCAGTTGTTCTTGGAGCACCTGTATCATTTGGGACACCTGCATCCCATATCGGAGTGCCTGATTCAAGTCCTGCCTACTCCACTTCCAATCCAGCTTCCTGTTAATGTACACTCAAGAGGTAGCAGGTAATGCATCAAGTAACTGGGTTTCTGCCACCCAAGTGGGATTCCTGGGGCTGTGTCAGACTCGTGATGGAGTTCGGGGCTTCTGACCTATACCTGACTCTGTCTTGGTTATTACAGGTGAACTCTGTGGATGGAAGATCTCTCTTGTGTGCTGCATTTCTATGTCCCTGTCTGTCTCTCTGCTCATCAAATAAAATGAAAATAGTTAATTAATTAAATAGACCAGACAATCTGTAAATTGATGAAAAATGTGTGCTAAATATGGAGAAAATTAGTGGTTACTATTCAATGAGATAAATTATAATTGACTTTAGAAATAGTATAAAATATTGATAAAGTAATTTTACAGTTTTTAAAAAATTCACAAGTAAATTTAAAAAGTTGACTCCAGCTTTTTCAATACTTAGGCTCTTTCCATATGCCCGCTCAGGGCCTGAACTGTGACAGTCCCTCTTGCTGCACAATTCCTAAAGCTTACATAATGCTTTTTTCTTTTTACCTTATTTGTTTGAGAGGTAGAGTTAGAGAGAGAGAGAGAGAGAGAGAGAGAGAGAGAGAGAGAAAGAGAGAGACAGGGAAAAAGATCTTCCATCTGCTGGCTCACTCCCTAAATGCCCATAAGGGCTGGAGCTATGCCAATCTGAAGCCAGGAGCCAGGAGCTTCTTCTGGGTCTCCCACATGGGTGCAGGGACCCAAGGACTTGGATCATCTTCTACTGCTTTCCCAGGCCATATGGGATGCCAGCACTTCAGGCAGCGGCTTTACCCGCTACGCCACAGCGCCGCCCCCATAGTGCTTTTGCAAGCACTTCAGCGCATATCTCACACTTGAGCTTCACAGACAATAGGTAAGTTTGCAGTAAACATGACATTTCAAAATCATATTCTTTTTCCCAAGTCATGCAAGTCACTACTGGTACTAGTATATTGATCATCTTTTAGGTACCAGGAAGCATTTATTCACTTTACACTGCATCATTTCATTCTATCACAAACCAAAAGGTGGCTATTTTTTTTGTTTTTTTTTAAAGATTTATTTATTTTTTATCTTTTTATTTTTTTAACTTTTATTTAATGAATATAAATTTCCAAAGTACAGCTTATGGAGTACAATGGCTTCCCCCCCATAACTTCCCTCCCACCCGCAACCCACCCTCCCCTTTCCCGCTCCCACTCCCCTTCCATTGACATCAAGATTCATTTTCAATTCTCTTTATACAAAAGGTGGCTATTATTGGTTCTTTTGTATACATGAGGAAATGGAGTTCTGATATATTAAATAGCTTGCTTAAGATCAAAATTAGCAAATGGTGGAAATGGGATTTGAACTCAAGTCAGTTGTGCTCTGAAGTCCAAGTAAAATCTAGAACTACAGACAAGACCTCAGATGCTTCCTTTGGAAAATAAAATTTTATTTAGATCTAATTTTTCATATGGTGTTCTTGGCAAGATTATCATGTTTTTGACTGATGATGGGAGACACATTTACAAAGAAGCGGTCAAAGCTAATTTAAAATGGAAGCTGAGTTCAGGTTCCTAAGTGTAACCCATAGATCACCCCTTGCAGGTTGGCCGATTCTGAAGGGCTGTCGCGTCTGCATAGTCTCCCTGCCTTAGACCTGTCCCGGGTGTTCTGCCAGGCAAGTGCTGGCCACCCCAAGGACCGGCAGCTCATTCAAGACCTCTGCCTTCATATTTGTGTGTCTCCATACTCAAGGTAGACTTTATTTTATCTTATATGTGTTTAACAACTTCCAAGAAATTAAAGATTATCTTCAAGATACCTTTTTTTTTTTTTTTTTTTTTTTTTTTGGTGAGGGGTGAGTTCTGGCAGCAGTAACCAGGGACTCCCATTCCAGTGCTCACCCAGAAGGGGCCCTCAGTGAGTCTGTCAGATCATGAATTCTGCTGTCCTCACTCCCACCCTACAAGAATGTCCAGGCTTCCAGAGCAAGGGAACAAAACTCCCTGGCTCCCAGCTTGCTCCTGCCCCCCCACCCCCCTTCCCAGCTCAGTCCAATCTCAGTCTAGCACTCCACAGTTTCCCAAGTATCCCATACTTTACTGCACCGGCCTGACTTTGCACCTGCTCTTCCCTCTGTTGGAACACTTTCCTCTGCCAAGTCCTGGTGTTCATCCATTCAGTTCCCCTTCTAAGGGAAACTGGCTCCTGTAGGAGGGGCCAAGGTCATGATTGGTACCACGAGCCACGCTCTCAGTCCCTAAGCACAGCTAATTGGAATAGAGGTGAGCACCTGACTCAAGGGAACCCAATCCACTGGCTAGCTAGTGCTGCACAACCCAGGACCTACAGCTTGGCGCAGAAAAGTTCAGACTCTCTCTGAGAAGTTTGAAGAAACGCAACGTCCTTGATTTACCAAGCCAGGAGTCAGACCGCTCCTCTAGATGGCAATGACACTTCATACTTTCTTAATGCTTAATACTTCTTACAGATGCTCTCTGGAGAAGAGTGATGTCTTGCATTATAACCCTAGGGTCTAGTTCAATGCCTGAGCTACATTAGGGGATCAGTAGATGTGTAGTGAATCCACAAATGCAGATGGGCCAAAAAAAATAAATTCACTTTTCTTTATTATCTTAAAGCAATTTAAATCTGTCTCTGACCCAATTTCACTAGGCCATCAGAATATTTTAAAATTCGAACACTTAACATTATTCATTTAGTGCTCAAATAATAGAGGCAATATGATTTGCCTTCCCATTTGCTATATGAAAAAGAAAAATGCAGAGAGTTTAGGTAATTTGTTCAAGGTCACCTTGGTAGTAAGTAACCGGGCCCGGATAAAACAGGGTCAGGTCAAGTCCTTGCTCCTAACCACTTCTCAGATTTTACCTCTGTCTGGATCAGGAAGTACTGAGAAGGAACATATGAGATGCTTTTCTCACTTACAGCTCCTTTCCACCATACGTTGTCCCTTCCTTTTTCACGTGTCTTCAACACTTATTTCATTCGTATGTAATTTATCCACACTTTTGACGGGGAACTTCTTGTGCTGTAATAATTAGCTCTAACACCTAGTGTGCTTGCCTTCTGCCAGGGACATTCTAGGAAATGTAGAGGAAAATTGATTAAATATAGTTGGAAATGATGTGTTTTGAAATATTAATTTAAGTTGCCATTGGTTTAAGAAGGGATTCTTGTTCGATGCCTGTATGCTTGCCTGCTTTTGAAAACTGTAATTTCTGAGTCAAATGTTCCAGAGAGCAGAGTTGCGTCCCAGGTCGCCCTCCTCTGCAAGTCAAGAGCGTCAGTCACAGCGTGGTGTCGGTCCCAGCGCATCCGGGGTTTCTGCAGATCCTGCGCCGTGAAGGATCCCAAAGCCCAAATGGAGTGTTCATCAAAGATGCTTTGAAATGGGGCTGACTCTCGTCAGGCCCTGCTTAGCGACTTGGCATGGCTTTATGGCACTGCAGAGGGAAAGCACACTGGAAAAGTCCACACAATGAGTGAGTTACTTTCTTCTGTGGTCCGAGGGATGATTATTCTCATCCTCATTGTGCTGGTGAGGAAACTGAGGCACGGGGAAGCTGTGCAGCAGGCCAGGGGCAAGTGGCTGTCAGTGGCAGGCAGGCAGACTGTAGAGTCTTTAAAAATTGAGACACAACTCACAGAATTCACCCTCTTAAGGTGGACACTCCATTGGTTTGTGGTGGATCCACAAGGTTATGCAACTACCACCACTATCCAATTTCAGAACATCTCCCTTGCCTCTGCCTCCCCAGAAAGCCTCGTACGCAAGAGCAGTCACTCCCTGTGCTCCTTCCTCAAGTCCCGGGCAGCCACAAATCTACTTTCTGTCTCAGTGGACCTGCCTGTTCTGGCCACTTTATATTAATGGAATTGTAGACCCTGTGGCCTTTTGTGTCTGTAGAGCGCTATGTTAGCACGAAGCCAAGGCCCCTGACTGTGAGCTCCGCCAGTAGGGAGATGGTTCTTTTAATCTTTGTCTTCGTGGTGCTCTGAATTCACAATGAGTTATGAGTCCATGTGTGTAGACATTAAAGGGACTGAGAGTCTGAACTTTGCTGAGTGCTCACTGTCAGCCTAGCATGGGGCCGATTGCTTTGCAGAGGTCGCCTTGTTGTACCCTCCTAACACTCCCATGAGATCAGTACTGTCATGTCCCCATTTTCCAGACAGGAAACACAGGGAAGTGAAATAACTTATTGAACATCCCAGCTAGCAGGTGGAGAAGACAGAACTTGGATTCCTGGCCATGGACTTGAAGCATCACACTTCTAAACTGCATGCAGTGGAAAGCCCTTAAACAATGGCGTTGAATTGCCTATGTCTACAGTGAGAAAATGGAAGTCCATAAAGCACTTGTAGCAATTTATTGAGCCCCTACCATGTGCCAACTATTACACCACGTGGGAGGCCACGGAAAAATAAAAATCAAGGTCCTTTAGCCCACAATGAGCTTGCCCTGTATCAGGTCTGTGTACATCAAGAGCTGTAGGAATGGAAGGGTGCAGGCACCTGTGTAGGACACACAGCCCCGGGCCTGAGCTAGCCTTCCTGTCTGCTGCTTGGCAGAGCAGATCCCGTGTGAGAGCTCTTCGGGTTTGTTGTTGCCCTTCCTCAACACCCTGGGGGGCTTCCGGGAAGGGTCCTGGCCCTGGCCTGTCGGCACCTAAGGTGGAGAAGGTGGCCCCGGCAGTGGCTATGAAGGCCTTGCCTTTGTCTCTCAAGAGGGCAAGCGGCTTCCCACTGCAGGGCAGAGTGCAGCTGCCAGCCAGCTCCCTGGGTGTTTCTGGCCTACTCAGGGCTTTGCTCTTCTCACAAAGACGGCTGTGTTGGATCTGTTTTCCCAAGTCAGATAGCTATTTGGTTTCCACATCAGAACTCAGTGCCAGCACTCAGCGTTACCAGCCCCACCAGCACAGGCCATAGTGTGCAAAGGAATTTGAGTTCCTGGAGCTGGGTCAAAGAATGCACTCCTCCATGCAGGTGGGTGGAGGTCAGGAGAGCCTTTTCACACCTACTGCTAGCTCTTGCCAGATGTGGGCCTGGCAGCAGGTGGGTGCAGGGGCTATGGGCTCAGGGGGAGCCTAGGCTTTTTAAGGCCTTGACACCTCCAGGAGATGGCACAGGCTGGAACACAGACCAGCCCAGAGCCTGCTTCCAATTCCCCTGCTCCTCTGTCTGGGTGCAGCATGCAGGGCCAGGACACGCTGGGACCTCACCCACATGGAGTCGTTCCAGGAAGGAGGACCCTAAGGCCAGCCTGAGCTTACATGGTGGAGAGAATTTGTGACTGGGGCAGCCAGAGGCCTCAGAAACAGAGGGCCAGATTAGGCTGAGAGAGAGACAAAGATACAGAGAGACAGGAGACAGAGAGAGAGAAGCTGAATGTCTAAGCCAGAGCAAGGGTGCAAATCTAAGGGCCATGGCTGGCTCTGTTCAGGCTACAGGCTGGAAGTGGAGCCACAGACACAGAAGGTCAGAAACAGGTTGGGAGGGTCACAAATGCCAGGGAGGCTGGAGGCCAGGCAAAGATCCAAGTGGTCCTCGCAGGGCAGAAGAGACGTCCGAGTTTGCCAGTGTGGGATTGGGCATAGCCCTGGGGCTCCACTACGGGAACTCCGTGTCTCTAAGTTGGGAGGGGCCTCTAAAATAAAAAAAAAAAAAAATAGAGAAGTTCTGGACTTCTTCCAGGTACCCCCAGGAGCTGATGGGACTGGCAGCATGTTCAAGGTATTAGCTAGAGGATTTCAGGACCCTGCCAGTGGGATGAGTGTTAACCCAGCCCCCTGAAAACACTCATGAGTATAAAATTTCAAAGGCTTTTTTCCATCCAGCACCCAGACAGAGACACAAATACCCCTTGTCATTTCTCCATGGTGATGAGTGTTTTCTTTTTTTCCATATTTCACCATTTGCTAAGTGTCCAGCCATATAAGGGGTCTTCAAAGAGTTCATGGAAAATATATATTATGAACAAGCTCTGCATGGATTTCAAGATTATTTTTGCACCAAAATAAATTTATAATTCCATTTTCCCATGAGCTTTTTCAAGTACCTTGCTGTGGGCAGTGAGCTGCTCAGATCTAAAACCTGTCTCGTTCAGGGCCAAGAGCTCGTCTCTCCAGGCCTCTCGGTTACCTAAGGGGGAAGGAACTTTCCAAGGCAGCTGCAGTTCAGCTACGCAGGGGGACCTCGGTCTTCCTGCTTCCTCCTTGTCATTGGCCCACGAGGACGTTGCGTGCCCTCGTGCAAGTTTTACTGTGTGTTCCAGTGGGCCTTTGCTATTGTTTGTTGAGCATTTCCGGATAATGTGTGGGTACTGGGAGTTATTTCAGGTTGTCTAGAAGCTTCAGTCCTTTGTACTTCTACTCATGCAACTTCCATTCCAGCCTTATAAGAGCCAGTGTGATTTCTTAAAAAGATCTTCTCAGGGTGGGCGTGTGTCAGAGTGGTAAGATGCCGCTGGGGAGGCCCACGTCTCATAGCAGCGTGCCTGGGGTTCAGTCCAGGCTCCACCCCTGATTCCAGTTTCCTTCTAATGCAGACCCTGAAGTCAACAGGTGATCGAGTCCCTGCCACCTGTGTGGGAGACCAGGGTGGCGTTCCAGGCTAATGGCTTCAGCCTGGCCTGGCCCAGTTGTTGAGGGCATTTGGGGAGTGAACCAGCAGGTGGGAGATTCCTCTTCTCCTCTGTCTGTCTCTTTCTCTCTTCCTCTGCCTTTCAAATAAATCAAATAACTAAATATGAATTTCTTTTAAAAAAAGTTACTCAAAAACCATTTCTTTAAAAAATTTTTTTTAAATTTATTTGAAAGAGCTATAGAGAAAGGTAGAGCCAGAGAGAGAGCGAGGTCTTCCATTCCGCTGGTTCACTCCCCAAATGACTGCAACAACCAGAGCTGAGCCGATCCAAAGCCAGGAGCCAGGAACTTCTTCCGGTTCTCCTATGCGGGTGCAGGGGCCCAAGGACTTGGCCATCCTCCACTGTTTTCCCAGGCCACAGCAGAGAGCTGGATCGGAAGTGGAGCAGCCAGGACTCAAACTGGCACCCACAGAACCAGCCCCCAAAACCATTTCAATTGAGAACCAAACTATAAAAGACTTCTTAACCAACACCTCAACTAATTAAGTTCTAAGACCATCTTTTAAAAAATGTTTATTTTTAAAAAATTTATTTGAAAGACAGAGTGACAGAGACATAGGGTCCATCCACTCATTCACTCTGCAAAATGCCTGACAGAGCAAGGGAGAGGGAAAGAGAGGGAGAGAGAGATCTTCTATCACCAATTCATCCCCCAAATGACTGCAACAGCTGGGACTGGGCCAGGCCAAAGTCAGGAGCCCAGAACACCACCCACGTCCCCCATGGGGGTGGCAGGAGCCCAAATACTTGGGCCAATCTTCTGCTGCTTCCCCAGGGGCATTAGCCAGAAGCTGGATTGGGAGTAGAGCAGCCTGGACTCAACTAGCATTCCAGTATGGGAATGGTAGCGTTGCAAGCCTAGGCTTAACCCACTGTGCCACAATGCTGGACCCAAAAATCACCTACTTTTAAAAAAGTTTTGTTTTAATTTCTGGTTTTTCATTTTCACATAACTTTTCAGTGACTTTTCATAGCTTTCTATTCATTATGTTATTGTTTTCTCTCTCTCTCTCTCTCTTTTTTTTTTTTTTTTTTTTAGTATTCCACAATCTTTCCCATTTCTCTTCTATAAGCATCTCTCTTTTTCCTTGGAGGAAACTCCACCCATATTCTATATGGCCCTGGGCTGTCAGTAGTAGCCCCTGACCCTCCTTTCTTTTCCCTTCACTGCCGTTCTAGCCACAGGGGTAGGACCACAGCCCAGGATTGGCCAATCATCATCCCACATCCCTGTGGACAGTGATTTGTCCAATGGGTGGGCATTTGACTCCCAAGTTGGACCAATCACTCCTACCCCCACCGCTCTTCTCCTCTCTTCCAGTGATCCATCAGTACAGAATTTCTTTCCCTTGTTCAAATGTGCTTGGCTCCTTCTTGTCTCTTGCTCACAAATATTGTTTTCCTAAATTGCTTTCCTGGCTTACTCCAACACATTGTCCAGGTGCCCGTTTGTAGACTGTGTCCTTCCCAAGACATCTCTAAGACTGCTGGACTCGTCCAGGGCTCCCCAACCTCCCCTCCTACAGCCCCTTGTGCTTTTCCTCCTAAGTGTCCATCACAGGAATAATCAACACATTCTTTGTTTACAGTGAGACAATTCTTGGTTTATAGTCCATCTTCTCCACTGGACCGTGAGCTCCCTGAAATTAGGGACCATTTGTTCTGATCCTCACTGGGTACTTGGTGCCTAGCACAGTATTTGGCTCAAAATAGGTGCCCAGTTAATATTTGCCAAATTAAAAAAGCATGCATGAGTGAGTGTTTCGCTTGGAAGCCCTTGTGTTTGATCTCCAGGGACTCTGTTGACTAATAAACACTGGCAGCCCTGATTCACAGAGTGAGTGTGGAGGGCTCCCTGGGGAAGCAGACGGTGTCACCAGCCGTCTCATCAGGCTGTCTGAGCCGGGTTTCTGTGTGAGCAGGCCAGAGTGGACCTGGCTCCCGGGAGATGGCAGTGTTGCATAGTCTCTGACTCACCCACCCTCCCAGAATCCCTTTTCTGAGGCCTGGGAGATACCGGGCTGGGCCTTGACCTGTCAAGACACAGAAGCTACGTCCATGGCTCTTTGAAAGAGCTGTGAGTGTTCAGGCAGCTGTGAAGCAGTGCCTTTGTTTCCGCAACTGTCCCCAAGCCAAGATAAACACCCCCACCCCACCCCCACCCCCCACTATTGATGGATTTGGTTCCGTCCTCTGCTCGACAAATCTACTTTCCCAAAAGTGGCTCAAGGCTTCCTCTCAGCCTCTAGGCTTTAAGATGTCCTGGGAGAAAAGTCTCAGGCCCCAGGGCTGGTACCTCCTGGGGCTGTGGAAGTCTCACTACTCATGAGTTCTTTCCCAAATGTAGCTGGTTACTGCGAATGTAAACTCACACAGTTACCCACATGGTGTGCACGTGGACAGTCTCTGTTCATACCATGACTCAGCAGAAGCACCTTACCTGCTCTCAGTAAGAGGGTGGCAATGTCTGCCTCTCAGGTTTGTGCTGTGTGGAGTCAGCAGCGTGGAAGCCCCTGGCACCAAACTGGGAACAGAGTGGTGGCTTAGCAAAAAAAATGCAGATTCTCTTCCCTCCACCCCTCATCCTCCTGTCCCTGCTGCCATCAGCCCAAGGTGAATTCTGTGAGAGAGCATCATCAGCAAGTTCTTAACAGCGAATATCGGAAACAACACCTGCCTCACTCCTCCCAGGCACCTTCCGTCCTCAGTGTGACGACGGGCTTTTGCCAGATTAAAAAGTGTCCCTGGTCATTGGAACACACCTCCATCAATTATCCAAGTCCCTGGGCTCCTGCTGCTGCCCTCTATGGGACCCCAGGCCCTCCTGGGAATTCTCAGGTTCGCCATGGCCTTGGCTCCTTTTCAGCCTGCTTCCTTCTGTTAGAGCATCTGGGCCGTAGCTCCGGAAGCGTCTGGCCCTGAGGCTGGGGCTCTTATCTCCGACTTCGTGAGCCCCCATCCCTGCCATGTCAGAACCCATTAGCGACCACTCTGCTGAGGCTTTGAAGGAGTAGCCGGTTCGTAGAGGGAAGGGCTCGTGCCAAGCCGGGCCAGATGGAGTAAGTAATGAAGGCCCCAGATTAATCTCCCCCGTCTCTTTTTTTCCAATATGAAGGCTCAACCGAGAGCTTGGGAGTCTCAAGACAAATTACACTTGTCAGCCTCAAAGCAGAAATTCCCTTCCAAGCCAGGATGTTTGCGCTTTCTCTTCTCTTTCCTCATCTCCTCCCTCTCCCCTGAAATAGAAAACTGGAGAAAAAATGGGGTGTACATGAAATGTTATGACATCTTTGCATCATTGTAATAATAAGAGTTCCACTGAACATTTACTGTGTACTGAGCAGTGGGCGCAGTCCTCTGTATGCATTCAACTCATTTGTGCCTCATCGTGACCCTACCAGATAGGTACGTACTGGTGTCCCCATTTTGGGGATTAGGAAACCAAGGCTCAGAGAGGATGACTGACTCAAAGTCACACAGTTAGTAAGCTGTAGAGCAAGGATTCATGCCCTGGCTTGTGCTTCTGCAGCCGCTACACCAGTCACTTCCTTCCATCTTTGGAGCTACTAATCTATGACTCAAGTCTTTGCCTAAAGGGCCAAGCCAGTTCTGGAGACAGGGATACAGTGTCCTGCTCTTTCTCATTGTCAGAATCCTCCTGGAGTCTTCCTCTGAGAGCCACCAGTAAGCATTAGGTTCCAGAAGAGCACAGCCCAAGGAGTACTTCAAGAAACCTTAGCCCTGCATTGGGTGTTCGGCTTAGCAGAATGCCTGGGTTTGACTCCCAGCTCTGGCTTCTAGTTTCAGCTTCCTGCCAGGGCAGGCCCTGGGAGGCAGCAGGTGACTGCTCAAGTAGTTGGGTCTCTGTTACCCTGATGTGGGGACCTTGATTGAGTTCCTGCTTTGTGCCTTGCCCAGCCCCTGCCATTCTAGGTATCTGAGCAGTGAACCAGAGGGGTACTCTGTCTGTTTGCCTTTCTATCTCTCTCTCTGTCTCTTAAATAAAATTAACAAAATTTTTTTTAACTATAGCCTTTGAAATAGGTGGGGACAAATATCCTGTGACTAAATACATTTGGGAACCACTACATAGAATTGGTTCCTCCCCAGTCATAAGGCATAAGAGCAAGTGAGACGTTCTAAGATGCCTTCATAATGGAGAAATTCAATGGACTTTGGGTTCCCACTGTCTCCCCAAATTTTTTGACCCAGTCTGTTTTCCAAAGCACATCTGGGAACAGCCATGGAAGTGCGCTCTTAGAGGACTCTGCCCTAGAGCCTTGCTACATAAAAGGCAAGGAACCCCAGGTGCTCCTGTGCTTGGAGCAGCAAAACAACATTGCCTAGAGCTCACTAGAAATGTGGACTCTCAGCCCACACTCCAGACCCCACTAAACCTCCAAGTCATGTGAAGGCACCTACATCTGAGAAACCCAACTCTAGACTGCAGTGTAACCAAAATAAGGTCAGTAGAGCAGCTGGCTCACTAAGTAGACGTGTGTCATCAGTCACCTATTGTCTTTCAAGCTTTCTTTCTTAGTTGATTTATGAGAGAGAGAGAGAGAGAGAGAGAGAGAGAGAGAGAGAGTTTCCCCTCTGCCGATTCACTCCCCACATGCTCTCAGCAGCCAGTATTGGGCCAAGCTGAAGCCAGGAGCCAGGGATTCAATCTAGGTCTCCCATGTGGGCGACAGGGACCCAAATACTTGAGCCATTACCTGCTGTTTCCCAAGGTATGCACTAGCGGGAGACTGGAATCAAAAGTGGAGTCAGGCACTCTGATATGGAATGGAACATCCCAGTGGGCAGCTTAACCTGTATGCCCATTGCCTCTCCCAGCCACCCGACCTTGGAATGATGTCAACGCGAATTTTGTATATTTGGAAAACCAAACTAGGGAAGAAGGAACCATTTTTCCTTTTTCCAAGCAGCCCTGATTCCACAAGTAAATATAAACACAGTGTGGAGAATAGAAGGCCGGATTTAAGGAGGATACTGGCGCACCTATCAGTTTTTGATAATTCCTCATTAAGAAGACCTAGCTCAGTGAACTATTTCTTTAAAGATTTGTTTATTTATTTGAAACTCAGAGTTTCACAGAGAGAGAAGGAGGGAAGAGAGAGAGAGAGAGAGAGAGAGAGAGAGAGGTCTTCCATCCGCTGGTTCACCCCCCAATTGGCTGCAATGGCCGGATCTGTGCAGATCTGAATCCAGGAGCCAGGAGCTTCCTCCGGGTCTCCCACATGGGTGCAAGGGCCCAAGGACTTGGGCCATCTTCCACTGCTTTCCCAGGCCATAGCAGAGAGCTGGATGGGAAGTGGAGCAGCCGGGAATTGAACCGGCACCCATATAGGATGCTGGCATTGCAGGCAGGGGCCTTACCCCCTATCACTGTGCCAGCCCCTCAATGAACTATTGCTCTCACCTTCGTCTCACACATGCTGCCTCAGAACAGAGTTCTTATCATTTTTTAAAATATTTATTTTATTTATCTGAAAGGCAGGGCTACAGAGAAGTAGAGACACCAAGAGAAATCTCCTATCTGCTAGTTCACTCCCCAAATAGCTGCAAACAGCGAAAGCTTGGCCAATCTGAAGCCGGGAGCCAGGAGCCAGGAGCCAGGAGCTTCTTCCAGGTCTCCCATGTGAGTACAGGGTTCCTAGCACTTGGGCCATCCTCCACTGCTTTCCCAGGCCATAGCAGAGAGCTGGATCAGAAGTGGAGCAGCTGGGACTCAAACCAGTCCCAATATGGGATGCTGGCACCGCAGGCTGGGACTTTCACCCACTGTGCCACAGTGCTTCCTCACTCCTATCATTTTAGTTAAGTTTCCAGTCATTTGAGCTGAACCATAGCTGGCAACCGCACCACCCCCCCATACCCACAGCCCCTCTCCCCACCTGCCATCCTTCGTTTCCCACTGGTGTCTCCCATTGGACAAAGGCACCTGAGAAATGTTTGCAAGGGTGGTCTATGAGACTCTGAGTGCAGCGGGGTGTGTGTGTGTGTGTGTGTGTGTGGATCTGAGAGCCAGCAGGAAAGTGACTGGCAGAACACTCTAGTGCCTCTGTAAATGAGGGCACCAAATGGTTTCCTTCCTTGAGGAAGGGGCTGTAGCAAGACACCAAGGGAGTCTGGTAGACAGAAGATGGGAACACTAATAGCAGAGAGGAGCCACCCAGGAAATCCGGGGAACTTATGACCCAGAGTTGCCTGCAATGACGCTTGACTCTTGGCACGGATCCTTCCATGCTTCCAATAGCTCCAGTCATTTCATCGCCCTTAGCATGGAAGCCTATTGCGGGCAGTCTCCACAAGCCATTCAGACCACCTGTCTTGCACCCACATATCCCTAACCCCCGTTACTTATTGTTTTCCTGGCTTTCTCAATCCCTTGATTCCAGAGATCCTAGCTCTGAGTACCCACTCCAGGCCACTCCATCAAGGAGAGCTGGTTACTCCTCTTTGGTGTGGCCCCAGGCCCTCTCCTGGGGTAGGTCGCAGCCTTCTATTACTCATTTCCCCCAAGGCTGATGCAAATATGCAGCCAAGAGGAGCATGCGAAGGGCCAAGGCCCTGTGGGAGAATCCACACAACTCTTGGGGAATTTTAACTCTGGGTCTCTCATGGAGACGCAGGCCTTCTGATGGCAGGATGAAGTAACGTGGAATCACTGAGTGGCTACTATGTGCTCACTGCTGCATTTGGAATCCTGTAGAAGGTATGCAGGTCAGTGGGCAGGACGTGTCCCTTTTTCTAGGCAATCCTTTCTCAAAGGTCACTGAGAAATTAACTTCCTTCCTTCTAGCCTCTCTCCCTCCCTCCCTCCCTCCCTCCCTCCCTCCCTCCCTCCCTTCCTTCCTTCCCTTCCTCCCAAATATTCCTCTGTCAGCCAAGGATGCAATGGTGAGCAGAGTAGAACATAGTGTCTTCCCTTTAGGAGCCTCACTTCCATGAGGAAGAAAGGAATGCAGCCATAGTTCAGCGATAGGGGTATAGATACGGAAGCAGAGAGAAGGGGCGTTTAACCGGCCTCAGGAAAGTGGAACAGGGCTGTAAAGAAAGGGGCGGAGGAAGCAATGCCTGGCAGGATCTAGGATACAAGCAAGAGCTGACAGGGCTCAAACAGGGTTGCCAAATACTGCAAAGAAAAATCCGGAATGCCCAGTTACATTTGCATTTCAGATAAATAACAATTTTTTTAGTGTAGGTTTGTAAGTACTGCATAGGACATGTTTGTATTAAAATATATTCATTATGTGTTAGAAATTTAGACTTAACTGGGTGTCCTATATTTTATGTGGCACCCCTAATTAAGAGAGAGAGAAAAGAGTTCCTGACAGAGGAAAAACTTGTTAATTACTTACCAGGAAGCAGGAGGAGCACAGCATGCCGGGGAAACTGTTAGTTGTTCAGTGTTCCAGCCCAGTGCAGAGGGATCTCATAGTGCCTAGGAACAGAGCCCAGTTGTGCTTTGTGTGTGCGTCCCTTTAGTGTCTCGGTGGATACTTGAGGGCGTAGTCTTTCTGATTTCCACTGCCCTCACCCACCTCTGGTCCATCCCATCTCATAACTCCCAGTAGACTTTTTTTTTTTTTTTTTTGACAGAGTGGACAGTGAGAGAGAGAGAGACAGGGAGAAAGGTCTTCCTTTACCGTTGTTTCACTATCCAATGGCCACTGCAGCCGGCGCACTGCACTGATCCGAAGCCAGGAGCCAGATGCTTCTTCCTGGTCTCCCATGGGGTGCAGGTCCCAAGCACTTGGGCCATCCTCCACTGCACTCCCGGGCCACAGCAGAGAGCTGGCCTGGAAGAGGGGCAACTGGGACAGAATCCAGTGCCCCAACTGGGACTAGAACCTGGTGTGCTGGCGCCGCAGGCAGAGGATTAGCCTAGTGAGCCACGGCGCCGGCTTCCCAGTAGACTTTTATTTTCAACCCTTCTACCTGCATCTGTTTCCTGTGACTTAAAGATCAAACTTCCAGGGTTGTCTTGTTATCACAGATAGCTCAGCCTGGAGTGGACCTCACATTTTACAGATGAAGCAAGTGTGGTTCAAGAAGAGGCCTGCAGGGCCAGCGTTGTGGCACAGTGGGTAAAGCTGCTGACTGCAGTGCTGGCATCGCATTCGGGCACAAGTTCGTGTCCCAGCTGCTCCACTTCTGTTCCAGCTCCCTGCTAATAGCCTGTGAAAAGCAGCAGCAGGTGGTCCAAGTGCCTGGGCCTCTGATACCCATGTGGGAGACCTGGATGAAGTTCCTGGCTCCTGGCTTCTGCCTGGTCCAGCCCTGGCCTTCATAGCCATCAGGGGAGGGAATCAGGATATGGAAGATCTCTATCTCTCTGTGTCTCTGTCTCTCTCTCTCTCTCTGTAACTCTTTCAAATAAATAAATAAATCTTTAAAAAATAAAGAAGAGTGAATTCTTTTTAAAAAAGAAGATTTATTTATTTATTTGAAAGTCAGAGTTATACAAAGAGGGAAAGAAAGGCAGAGTGAGAGAGAGAGGTCCCCCATCTGCCGGTTCACTCCCCAGATGGCCACAACAGCCAGAGCCGCTCTGATTCAAAGCCAGGAGCCAGGAGCTTCCTATGTGGTTGCTGGATCCCAAGCACCGGGGCCATCCTCCACCGCTTTCCCAGGCCACAGCAGAGAGCTAGATTGGAAGTGGGGCAGCTGAAACTTGAACTGGTGCCCACGTGGGATGCCAGCACTGCAGGCAGAGGCCTTACCCACCACACCACAGCGCTGGCCCCAAAGAGTAAATTCTATCAGATACCCAGTAAGTTAGCTGCAGAGCAAGTCTGGGAACTCTTATCTGTGACTCCATCTGGGGTTTCTCCTCCTGTAGCCTTCACCGCTATCCTTAAAATCCTGCTTTACCCATTTTGTCCAAATCTTTGCTATTTCTTCCCTGGGCTCTCCCCACACTTCAAATTTCTGTCTTTCCATTTATTGTTTACTAGGACATTTTTAAAAAAAGCAATTATTGAGTTTGAAAGTCAGAGTTACAGAAAAACAAAGGCAGAGAGAGATCTTCCATCTGCTGGTTCACTCTCCAAATAGCCGCAACAACCAGGGCTGGGCCAGGCCAAAGCCAGGAGCCAGTAGCTTCATCTGGGTCGTTTACATGGGTGCAGGGGCCCAAACACTTGAACAATCCTCTGATGTTTTCCCAGGTGCATGAACAAGGAGCTGGATTGGAAGTGGAGCAGCTGGGACACAAACCAGAGTCCACATGGGATGCTGACATCACAGGCAATGGCTTAGCCCACTGTGCCATAATGCTGGCCCCTACTTGAACATTTTTTAGGAATTTCACAGCGATGTTTCTGAGAGAGAAATCTTGATCTCCTGCACTGTCGTGGTCTTCTTCTTTCCCTGGTGTGGTGGTTCATTTTAGTGTCAACGTGACTGAGCCACAGGGTACCCAGGTATTTGTCTGAACATTATTTCTGTGTATATCCATTATTGTTTTTGGGTGAGATCAACACTTTGATCTGTGGACTGAGTGAAGTCCACTGCCCTCCCCAGTGGTGGCCCCATTCAGTCTGAAAAGCTTGGATAACAAAATTCTTTATCACTGTCTTTGAGTTGGGACATTGGTCTTCTCTTGTCTTTGAACTTGGATTTGGATACACCATGGGCTCTTCTGGTTCTCACACCTGCAGACTCGGACTGGAACTGATATGGGATAGGTGTGCAGCTTGTGTAGGAGGTACCTGCAAATCATAAGCCCCCACCCCATGTGTAACACTATTCTTCTAGTTGTCAATCAAAGTGCCATCTCTGATGCATCTGTTTCATCTGGGACTTGGGGGAAGATGCCATAGGCACACCTCTAGTAAGATCCACCTGGAAGAGCATAAGGCAAGATGGCAGAATAGGAAGGGAGCACACTGATAGTCCGGGGAGAGATAGTTTAATAAAAGTGGAGATACTGCAGGTTCAAGGAAGAGTAGGGGAGGAAACAGCAGAAGAAACTCTTCCGGAACGCGTGATTCACAGCAGACCTGCGTGGAGAGCGTGGGAGCCCACAGTTCGGGACACCAGCAGCAGACTCAACACACCAGCGCTGGAACGCGAGGTGAGCTGAACCTCAATAGCCCGAGACACCGGCAGGCAAGTGGAGAGAGGAGACTAGAGAGAACGACCCCCGGGGGGGGGGGGGAGTTCACCAGGCTAACTGGAAGAGAGAGAGAGAGAAAAAAAAAAAGGTGACTGGTACGGACACGGGTTTCTCTCTCTCCACTCACCTCTCAAGGGCGAGCAAGACAAAGAGCAGGCGCCATCTTGGACATACGTCATAAGCAGAGCGACCTCAGGTCTGCACCGGCCTTGAGCCTAGCAGAAAAACCTGACTCTGGGCGGGGCGAATTAACAGGAGATTAGGACCTAGTAAATTTGTGGTGCTACTGAACTGAGACTGTGAAAAAAGAGATGGTGGGGGAGAGAACTCACAGAATTCACGTGAGCACTCTCCAGAGACGCTACAATTCCGTAACTTTGGCAACCCAGTGGGAGACTGAAGGAGAATTTGAGCCCACTCTGAGGGCCGAACAGATTCCCTGTGTGGTCCTTGGGAAAGAGCTTCCGATCTCTGGCTCCTGTGGGTATATAATTTGCCTGCTAACTACCTCCAACTTCGTTCAGCTGTGCAGAATTACTTCCCTTTTGAATCAAAAAAAAAAAAAAAAGAAAGAGAGAGAGAGAGAGAGAGGTTTACCACGCCTAACCTGGGAGTGTCACCTTTGGCACACCAAACAGAGCTCTCAGGCCACACCCATCTCAAGCCCTAAGGCTCCATCAAAAACAGATAGTCCACTTAATCTAGAGTCATAGTATAACAAGAAAAAGCACCACAGTGAAGAAACCAAATATCTCCAATATGCCAAATAACAAACGCAAAAACCGAGGTAATAAAAACAAGGAAGTCACCATGACGCCCTCAAATGAAAAAGACACCCCAATTCAAGATTATGAAGATGATGACATAGAAGAAATGCAAGAAGCAGATCTCAAAAAATTGATAAGAACATTAAGAAGTTCTCAAAAACAAATTCTTGAACTACAGAAATCCTTAATGGGCAAGGTAGAAAATCTCTCTCGTGAAAATGAAATATTAAGGAGGAATCAAAATGAAACGAAACAACTAGTACAACAGGAAACTGGGATAGTGACTGAAGTGAAGAATTCAATAGATCAAATGAAAAACACAATAGAGAGCCTTACAAACAGAATGGGTGAAGCAGAAGAGAGAATATCGGACTTAGAAGACAGAGAACAGGAAAGGATACAGTCAGACCAAAGAAAAGAAGAGGAAATTAGAAATCTAAAACATATTGTCGGGAATCTTCAGGATACTATTAAAAAACCCAACATCCGGGTTCTAGGAGTTCCTGAAGGCATGGAGAGGGAGAAAGGATTAGAAGGCCTTTTTAGTGAGATATTAGCAGAAAATTTCCCAGGTTTGGAGAAGGACAGAGAAATCCTAGTACAGGAAGCTCACAGAACCCCTAATAAACACGACCAAAAGAGATCCTCACCACGACACATTGTAATTAAACTCTCCACAGTGAAACATAAAGAAAAGATCCTAAAATGTGCAAGAGAGAAACGTCAGATTACTCTCAGAGGATCTCCCATCAGACTCACAGCTGACTTCTCATCAGAAACTCTACAAGCTAGGAGGGAATGGCGAGATATAGCCCAGGTACTAAGAGAGAAAAACTGCCAGCCCAGAATATTATATCCTGCAAAGCTATCATTTGTGAATGAAGGTGAAATAAAGACTTTTCATAACAAACAGAAATTGAAAGAATTTGTTGCCACTCGTCCAGCCCTGCAAAAGATGCTTAAAGATGTGTTACACACAGAAACACAGAAACACGGTCATCAATATGAAAGAAGGTAAAGGAAGGAAACCAAGGAAGGAAAGCTCACAGCAAAAGATCACAGGGAATTCAAAGCATATATTAGAACTTATCTTTGGCAAATGGCAGGGCAAAGTTACCACTTATCATTAGTCACATTGAACGTGAATGGCCTGAACTGTCCAGTTAAAAGACACCGATTGGCTGATTGGGTTAAGGAACAAAACCCATCTATTTGCTGCTTACAAGAAACACATCTTTCCAACAAAGATCCATACAGACTGAAAGTGAAAGGCTGGAAAAAGATATACCATGCCAACAGAAATGAAAAAAGAGCGGGCGTGGCCATCTTAATATCAGACAACATAAACTTTACCACAAAAACCGTTAAGAGAGACAAAGAGGGACACTACATAATGATTAAGGGATCAATTCAACAGGAAGATATAACAATTATCAATGTATATGCACCTAACTACAGGGCACCGGTTTATCTAAAAGATTTGTTAACGGACTTAAAGGGAGACTTAGACCCCAATACAATAGTACTGGGGGACTTCAATACTCCACTCTCAGAAATAGACAGATCAATAGGACAGAAGATCAACAAGGATACAGTAGATTTAAACGACACTATAGCCCAAATGGATCTAACAGATATATACAGAACTTTCAATCCTACAGCTAAAGATTTTACATTCTTCTCAGCAGTACATGGAACCTTCTCTAGGATTGACCACATACTAGGCCATAAAGCAAGTCTCAGCAAATTCAAAAGAATTAGAATCATACCATGCAGCTTCTCAGACCATAAAGGAATGAAGTTGGAAATTAGCAACTCAGGAATCCCTAGAGCATATGCAAACACATGGAGATTGAACAACATGCTCCTGAATGAACAATGGGTCATAGAAGAAATCAAAAGAGAAATCAAAAACTTTCTGGAAGTAAATGAGGATAACAGCACAACATACCAAAACTTATGGGACGCAGCAAAAGCAGTGTTAAGAGGAAAGTTTATATCAATAGGTGCCTACATCAAGAAATTGGAAAGGCACCAAATAGATGAGCTTTCAATTCACCTCAAGGATCTAGAAAACCTACAGCAAACCAGACCCAAATCTAGTAGGAGAAGAGAAATAATTAAAATCAGAGAAGAAATCAACAGGATTGAATCAAGAAAAACATTCCAAAAAATCAGCCAAACGAGGAGCTGGTTTTTTGAAAAAATAAACAAAATTGACACCCCATTGGCCCAACTAACTAAAAAAAGAAGAGAAAAGACCCAAATCAATAAAATCAGAGATGAAAAAGGAACTGTAACAACAGACACCACAGAAATAAAAAGAATCATCAGAAATTACTACAAGGACTTGTATGCCAGCAAACAGGGAAACCTATCCGAAATGGATAGATTCCTGGACACATGCAACCTACCTAAATTGAACCAGGAAGACATCGAAAACCTAAACAGACCCATAACTGAGACAGAAATTGAAACAGTAATAAAGGCCCTCCCAACAAAGAAAAGCCCAGGACCAGATGGATTCACTGCGGAATTCTACCAGACATTTAAAGAAGAACTAACTCCAATTCTTCTCAAACTATTCAGAACAATCGAAGAAGAGGGAATCCTCCCAAATTCTTTCTATGAAGCCAGCATCACCTTAATTCCTAAGCCGGAAAAAGATGCAGCACTGAAAGAGAATTACAGACCAATATCCCTGATGAACATAGATGCAAAAATCCTCAATAAAATTCTCGCCAATAGAATGCAACAACACATCAGAAAGATCATCCACCCAGACCAAGTGGGATTTATCCCTGGTATGCAGGGATGGTTTAATGTGTGCAAGACAATCAATGTGATACACCACATTAACAGACTGCAGAAGAAAAACCATATGATTATCTCAATAGATGCCGAGGAAGCATTTGATAAAATACAACACCCGTTCATGATGAAAACTCTAAGCAAACTGGGTTTGGAAGGAAGATTCCTCAATACAATCAAAGCAATCTATGAAAAACCCACAGCCAACATCCTATTGAATGGGGAAAAGCTGGAAGCATTTCCACTGAGATCTGGTACCAGACAGGGATGTCCACTCTCACCACTGCTATTCAATATAGTTCTGGAGGTTCTAGCCAGAGCTATTAGGCAAGAAAAAGAAATTAAAGGGATACAAATTGGGAAGGAAGAACTCAAACTATCCCTCTTTGCAGATGACATGATTCTTTATTTAGGGGACCCAAAGAACTCTACTAAGAGACTATTGGAACTCATAGAAGATTTTGGCAAAGTAGCAGCGTATAAAATCAATGCACAAAAATCAACAGCCTTTGTATACACAGACAATGCCATGGCTGAGGAAGAACTTCTAAGATCAATCCCATTCACAATAGCTACAAAAACAATCAAATACCTTGGAATAAACTTAACCAAGGACGTTAAAGATCTCTACAATGAAAATTACAAAACCTTAAAGAAAGAAACAGAAGAGGATACCAAGAAATGGAAAAATCTTCCATGCTCATGGATTGGAAGAATCAATATCATCAAAATGTCCATTCTCCCAAAAGCAATTTATACATTCAATGCAATACCAATCAAGATACCGAAGACCTTCTTCTCAGATCTGGAAAAAATGGTGCTGAAATTTATATGGAGGCACAAGAGACCTCGAATAGCTAAAGCAATCTTGTACAACAAAAACAAAGCCGGAGGCATCACAATACCAGATTTCAGGACATACTACAGGGCATTTGTAATCAAAACAGCATGGTACTGGTACAGAAACAGATGGATAGACCAATGGAACAGAATTGAAACACCAGAAATCAACCCAAACATCTACAGCCAGCTTACATTTGATCAAGGATCTAAAACTAATTCCTGGAGCAAGGACAGTCTATTCAATAAATGGTGCTGGGAAAATTGGATTTCCACGTGCAGAATCATGAAGCAAGACCCCTACCTTACACCTTACACAAAAATCCACTCAACATGGATTAAAGACCTAAATCTATGACCTGACACCATCAAGTTATTAGAGAACATTGGAGAAACCCTTCAAGATATTGGCACAGGCAAAGAATTTCTGGAAAAGACCCGGGAGGCACAGGCAGTCAAAGCCAAAATCAACTATTGGGATTGCATCAAATTGAGAAGTTTCTGTACTGCAAAAGAAACAGTCAGGAGAGTGAAGAGACAACCGACAGAATGGGAAAAAATATTTGCAAACTATGCAACAGACAAAGGGTTGATAACCAGAATCTACAAAGAGATCAAGAAACTCCACAAAAACAAAACCAACAACCCACTTAAGAGATGGGCCAAGGACCTCAATAGACATTTTTCAAAAGAGGAAATCCAAATGGCCAACAGGCACATGAAAAAATGTTCAAGGTCATTAGCAATCAGGGAAATGCAAATCAAAACCACAATGAGGTTTCACCTCACCCCAGTTAGAATGGCTCACATACAGAAATCTACCAACAACAGATGCTGGCAAGGATGTGGGGAAAAAGGGACACTAACCCACTGTTGGTGGGAATGCAAACTGGTCAAGCCACTATGGAAGTCAGTCTGGAGATTCCTCAGAAACCTGAAGATAACCCTACCGTTCGACCCAGCCATCCCACTCCTTGGAATTTACCCAAAGGAATTTAAATTGGCAAACAAAAAAGCGGTCTGCACCCTAATGTTTATTGCAGCTCAATTCACAATAGCTAAGACCTGGAACCAACCTAAATGCCCATCAACGGTAGACTGGATAAAGAAATTATGGGATATGTACTCTTTAGAATACTACACCGCAGTAAGAAACAACGAAATCCAGTCATTTGCAACAAAATGGAGGAATCTGGAACACATCATGCTGAGTGAAATAAGCCAGTCCCAAAGGGACAAATACCATATGTTTTCCCTGATCGGTGACAACTGACTGAACACCAAAAAGGAAACCTGTTGAAGTGAAATGGACACCATGGGAAACGGTGACTTGATCAGCATAGCCCTGACTGTTAATGAACAACTTAATACATTATCCCTCTTAGTAGTTTTTTTTGTCTGTTCTACTTAATATGACTGGTTTAATTCTGTAATTAATACACAGTTATTCTTAAGTGTTGAAAATTAACTGAAACGTGATCCATGTTAAACATAAGAGTGGGAATAAGAGAGGGAAGAGAGGTATAATTTGGGACATGCTCAAGCTGTCTTGCCCCAAATGGTAGAGTTAGAAACATACCAGGGGATTCCAATTCAATCCCATCAAGGTGGCATGTACCAATGCCATCTCACTATTCCAAGTGATCAATTTCAGTTCACAATTGATCATAATGAAAGGACTAAGAGTCAAACGGAGCACATAAACAAGTCTAGTACCTGCTAACACTAACCGATAGAATAAATAAAGGGGAGAGTGATCCAACATGGGAAGTGAGATACTCAGCAGACTCATAGAATGGCAGATGTCCTAAATAGCACTCTGGCCTCAGAATCAGCCCTAAAGGCATTCGGATCTGGCTGAAAAGCCCATGAGAGTATTTCAGGTATGGAAAGCCAAGACACTCTGGCAAAAGATCTCTGTGAGTGAGATCCCAGTGGAAAGAACAGGTCTTCAAAGAAGGAGGTACCTTTCTCTGAAGGGAGGAGAGAACCTCCACTTTGACTATGACCTTGTCTAAACAAGATAAGAATCGGAGAACTCAGAGGGCTTCCATAGCCTTGGAAACTCATGACTGGAGCATAGGGAGATTACTGATGCCATAGACAGGAGTGTCAATTGGTAAAGTCAACAACAGGAGTCACTGTGCACTTACTCCTCATGTAGGATCTCTGTCCTTAATGTGCTGTGCATTGAGATTTAATGCTATAATGAGTACTCAAACAATATATTTCACTTTGTGTTTCTATGGGGGTGCAAACTGTTGAAATCTTTACTTAATGCATACTAAACTGATCCTCTGTAAAAAAAAAAAAAAAAAAAAAGGAAAGAAATTATCAACTCCCAACTTGACTCTCACTGGGATTAAACATGACAATAGGTCTGATCTGATTTCATCATCATTTAAAAAAAATCATCTATTATTTTTCACTTTATGTTTCTGTGTGGGAGCAAACTGTTGAAATCCTTACTTAATGTATACTAAGCTGATCTTCTGTATATTAAGATAATCGAAAATGAATCTTGATGTGAATGGAAGGGGAGAGGGAGTGGGAAAGGGGAGGGTTGTGGGTGGGAGGGACGGTATGGGGGGGAAGCCATTGTAATCCATAAATCGTACTTTGGAAATTTATATTCATTAAATAAAAGTTAAAAAAAAAAGATCCACCTGGAATGTGTGGGATATCATAAAACTCCCAGACTGCCTGACGCCTGTAGAGGCAGCCCCCTCATGAAAGAGACAAAGAACTGGGAGGAGTTCTCTCTTCCGCTGGAGACCATGACTGGAGTAGGTGCCGGGGTACTCTATCTCTGTTTTCCTTACCCACACCCCTTTCTCTTTTTGGGCCCATAGCCCACTCTTGATGGGCATTTCTCTGGATGGGCAACCCATGCTCATGTGTGTGTGTGGGGGGGGGAGGTAGTGTTTGCATTCTCATCTTTTAAATAAAACTATCATTTTGTGCACCTTATGCAGGCCTGTACGTAGTATGTTTCTCTAGGTATGAGGAAAGAGCCTGTAATAAAAAATTCATGCCCTCACTCCCACTCCCCACTTCGGAACGATGACAACAGCTAAGCTTCAGTCTCTAGCCTGACAACTGCGAGCATGCTCTCCCCCCCCCCCCCATCACACACACACTTATTTAGTATACATGTGTTAAATAGAACCCATATGTGCAATCAGTCTTTCTGGAGAACCCAGACTAGTACACATGGTTTTCCCCATCTTGATCTCACGGAATAACCCCTAGGAGCCTGGATACTTGCGCTAAGAACATCAGAGTCATCCTAGTGCTTCCATCCGACGCACCTGCGAGTGTCTTCCACGCCCTCTCAGCATCACATCGTGAATTCACCACCTCTGTCACCCCCTAGTTCTGGGCACCGGCCTCCCAGCCCAGATGTCACTGGTGGCTTTCATTCAAGGCTTCTGCTGCTGCCACTCCTGCCTCACCCCCACCATCCTGACAGCAGCACAAATGCACTTTTTTTTTTTTTTGGACAGGCAGAGTGGACAGTGAGAGAGAGAGACAGAGAGAAAGGTCTTCCTTTGCTGTTGGTTCACCCTCCAATGGCCGCCGCAGCCAGCGCACTGCGGCCAGCGCACCGCGCTAATCCAAAGCCAGGAGCCAGGTGCGTCTCCTGGTCTCCCATGGGGTGCAGGGCCCAAGCTCTTGGGCCATCCTCCACTGCACTCCCTGGCCACAGCAGAGAGCTGGCCTGGAAGAGGGGCAACCGGGACAGAATCCGGCGCCCCGACCAGGACTAGAACCCAGTGTGCCAGCGCCGCAAGGCGGAGGATTAGCCTAGTGAGCCGTGGCGCCGGCCCAAATGCACTCTTACAAACTAAATCATGGGGCCAGCATTGTGGCGCAGGGGGTTAAGTCGCTGCCTGACACACTGGCATTCCACATGAGCATTGGTTTGCGTCCCGGCTGCTCCACTTCCAATCCCATCCCCTGCTAATGTGCCCAGGAAAGCAGCAGCAGATGACTCAAGACTTGGGCTCCTGCGCCCACACGGGAGATCCGGAAGAGGCTCCTGGCTCCTTGCTTTGGCCTGGCTCCCCATGGGGGAACAAGCCAGCAGACGGAAGACCTCTCTCTCTGTCTCTCCCCCTCTCTGTAACTCTGCCTCCAAATAACTTCTTTAACAAACCTTGAGTTATAACACATCCTTCCGCTTTCAACACCCTTCAGCGGCTTCACACGCATTTAGACTTCAACCCAAACAATGAGGCCAGGCTCAGAAAGCCCCGGGACCTCACCCCCAGTAACCTTTCAATGCCACCCTCCCACTCCGCAGCCTCCCTGCTCTTCCATCCTCTCCTGTAGGCTTCCAGGCCTGACTGCACCTGAGCTCCCCCTCTTTCTAGAGTCCCCTTCACCCCCTGAGTGTCCCCTGGACGTCCAGAGCCATGCGAATGCCACCTCCTCACAGACGCTCTCCCCGACGAGTAGCGACTTAGTCACTGTGGTGTTAGTGGGTGGCTGTGGTCAGCAGGAGGAAGATCTACCGCTAGCAGACAAGCCCGCTGCATTTCTATTTGTTCATTTCTTTCTTTATCGCCTCCTGCTCACAAAAGCATAAACTTCATAAGAAACAAGCTCCGCTGTGTTCAGCACTTGATATCTGGTTCCTAAGATAACGCCAGGGCCATGGTGGGTGTGTGACAGGCGTTTGCAGAATGACGAACATGTGGCTGTGAGATGTATGCACATGGCTCAGCCAGATGCCCCAGCTCCTGGTCCACAGCTGATACCTGCAGCAAGCGGTCTTGATGTCCCATGTCGCATCCCCGTGGCCTACTGAGTTCAGCTGCAACTGTGGCAGGCTGTGGGTGGACTGCTCGTTGAGCTTTCTTTGAAGTTTTTGGAAAGAAAAAAGAGGGGAAAGAATGGGAAGGGAAGGTGATGGGAGATGAAGAGAAGGGTAGCGCACAGGTGCAGCTTAGATGAGCTGAGGAGCTCACGGCCCTTGGGACACCCTTCAGCAATTGGAAGGTGGGTGCTCATGGGTAGAAGGCAGCACTGCTCTGGGTGTGTCCCACGCTGTTTCTCAGGGCGTCTCTGCAGAAGTGAAGCGGGGTGCCCACAGTAGTAGCTGGCTCACATCTCTGTGCACTGCTCCTCCTTCTCCATCTTACTCTCCCATCCCCTCCCTCCCGCTCTCTGGCTCGCCTCCCACATAAACTATGCACATCCAAAATCACTGTCCCGGGCTCTGCTTTCAGGGCCATCCAGACTAAGATAATGCGTAATAGTTGTTGGAGGCCTAAATGATTCAACTGCAGCAGACAATTTCAAAGCAATTTAAGAAGCATTCCCTGCCATGTACTTGGAAAATATTATTAAAGCGATTCCCAACTGCGTGTGTACATTATGTATGTTCTCATTATGCTGTTCCACTTAAATCTATAAATTCTCATTTAGATGGATAGTCTCCATTTATAAAAGCATAACTGAGATTTGCATACTGCACTTAACATTTCCAAGGTGGGTTCTCGCTTATGGAATTCATTTGCCTGTCAGGCTGTAAGTATTCCAGTCTGCGGGACCTTGACTAAAGCACTTTACTCCTTGTTCTACCCACATGTGAAATGAGCAGGAAGGGTAGACATTATCATTTCTTTTAAAGATTTTATTTATTTGTTTGACAGGTAGAGTTACAGATAGTGAGAGGGAGAGACAGAAACAAAGGTCTTCCTTCCGTTGGTTCACTCCCTTAATGGCCGCTTCAGCTGGTGCTATGCCAATCTGAAGCCAGGAGCCGGGTGCTTCTTCCTGGTCTCCCACATGGGTGCAGGGCCCAAGCACTTGGGTCATCCTCCACTACTTTCCCAGGCCACAGCAGAGAGCTGGACTGGAAGAGGAGCAACTGGGACTAGAACCAGTGCCAATAGGGGATGCCGGTGCCGCAGGCAGAGGTTTAACCTAGTGTGCCATGGTGCTGGCCCCACACATTACCATTTTAAAGAGAAAAAATTGAAATTATTAATCTGAGAAGAGAGAGAGAGAGAGAGAGAGAGAGAGAGAGAGAGAGATAGGTCTTCCATCTGCTGGTTCACTCCCCAACTGGCCTCAACGGTCAGAGCTGTGCTGATCCGAAGCCAGGAGCCAGGTGCTTCTTCCAGGTCTCCCACATGGGTGCAGGAGCCCAAGGACTTGGGTCATCTTCCACTGCTTTCCCAGGTCATAGCAGAGAGCTGGATTGGAAGAGGGGCAGCCAGGACTAGAACTGGTGCCCATATGGGATGCTGGTGCTTCAGGCCAGTGCGTTAACCAGCTGTGCCACAGCGCCAGCCCCCTGATGGATACTTTCTGTAGGATGTTTCAGTCCTGAGGTTCTACAGGTCCATATGCAAGAATAGATGGCATTTAATGAGAGTAAACCCAGTCTTATGAGCAGGCAGAAGTACATCTCCCATGAGGGTAACCTGTTAGAGGTAGATGTACCATGAGGTTAATGAAGCCCAAGCTTCATGGCCCCTCCTTGCCTTGACCCCTGCAAGACCCTGAGAAGGGTCCTAGCAGTGCAAAATACAAGCAGGTCCTGCTCCCAGTGAGGGAGAGGACACCTGTCGGTGGGAATAAAACCACTTGCTGGCCCAGACCAATTTCTGCTGTGTTGTTGTGAGACTCCCAATCTGTTGAAATTCTCACGTGAGCTTCGTACACAGCTTGCCTGGATTGGGGTTTCTTCAGAGTCAGACTCCTGGCCTCAGATCAAGTGCAAGTGGTTTCTTTAGAAGGTGATTTTGGGCAGCTTTGGGAGGAGAGGGGAGACAGGGATGGGAAGGCAGCCAGTAAGAATGTGCTTCATCTCCTTACGATTGTGAAGAGTCGGAGCTTGGCCCCACTGGGGAAACCAGGAGCTAGTGTAAGATTCTTGGCCGTGGAGAGAGGCAGCCGGAAGTGTTAGTTCTAGGACCTGTCTGTCTAGCCTTGCACTTGGGCAAAGCAGGGTCTCACTGCTGAAAACAAAACGAAGCAGAAAAAGATGCAAACACAAAGAGACTCAGATGCTGAGAGTCTTTAGGGCCAGCTTATCTTGAGATGGGAAGACCTGAGGGGACAGGACAGTAGTTGCTGTGGAATCAGCCTCTAGCGCAGGGCCTGGCCCTAGCAGGTACTCTGTAGTTTTCCACTAAGTGAATGCATTCGTTTTAGTGGCCATAGCAAAGCCACATGAGCTAACCCACGGGAGCAGCATACCACGGCAGGACTCCCCAGTACAGAACTTCTCGGTGCCCTGGGCTTTTGGAGACAGCTTCTAAGACAATGTTGACTTTGGGTCTTGGGTCTACATTGTGATGGAGTTGAATAAAGCTTGAAAACTCTAAGAAGTTCTGAAAGTGAAGCTGGAGAGGGAAGAAGATACTCCCCAAAGGCCAGACTGCTTTCCACACATGTCCAGGGAGAGCTGTCAGAGCACTGGGCTTGCACCCGAGAACAGAATCAAACGTAGTCCCTCACTGGAGAAGCAAGCCACTGAGAGTGGGGGGCATGGTTTATGAAATTAGGATTGCAGTCAGAAGGACTGTGATGGGGTGGTGCTGGAAGGGACAAGGTGGGGGAGAGAAAGAAGGTATCCAAGCTCTGTTGCCTTCTGGAAGCTTCCAATGCACCATATTGACATACTGTGGTGGTCAGACACACTGGTTGCCTAACCTCATCTAGGTTCTAAGCCTGCTTTCATCATGTACTGGCTGCTGGCCTGGGACATTTGCTAAACCCGCAGCTTAGCTCTCTTGTTTACACAGCGAGCTAAAGCCCATCTTGAGACCTTGTGAGAATGAAATGAGAGAATGATCGCAAATGACTTTCCGTGGTGTCTGCAAGTTAAACGCTGAACACATGGAGCTGCAGGGACTCTGGGTGGGCTTCCCTCGGTATCCCCAGCACCTGGCACAGGCGCTGGAGCAGAGCAGATGCATGGGGCACGATGCTGAATTAAACTGAATCACCAGGAGCTTCCCTAAGTCAAAACTCATCACCTTTTCCCTGTCTCCCCAAGAGATATTGGAGGTGACTTCCAATGTTCTGAGCACGTAAAACTTGAATTGAAAAAAAAATTCTGCTACAACCAAGACTGGAAACAGATTTACTGATGTCACCTGTGTGCCAGCACTGTGGCGATGCTTTCTGTGGAAAATTTTGTTGAATCCCGAAAGCGATTATTTAGGTTGAATCGGATGGAATTGGTTGCTTCTCCCCACATATGAGTTTTGTCTTAGGATTTGGATTAGTATCATTGAACAGATCCCGCCACCCCCCCCCCCACCACCACCACCAAAATCAGAGACTTGAGAGAGTAACAGAACCCACATCTCTGCCCTATGCTTCTCAGTGTGTTTGGGACTCACTGGGGAACTGGTGGAAGCACACAGCGACTCAGTAGATGCAATGGGGAGCTGGAGACCCATGTTTCTATTGGTTCCCAGATGTTTCCTGCTGGCCCACAGACCACACACTTTGAGTGGCTGATCTGACTCCTAGAGCTGAGACAGGGATCAGTTAAGGAGACTGCCAAACAAGACTCCTGTGTTACCTTTATTTTTATAAAGCAAGTTGCCTTTGGCCCAACTTTGTTGCGTGTCTCCTGTGCCTTGAGCACATGCTAGGCCCCTTTTTGCTTACCAGAAAGGACTCCGGGTTTTTTGCCTTCTCACCCCTCTCTCCTCTCCTCCTTAGTTTCCCCTCTCCTTCTCCCTCCCTTCCTCTCTTCCCCGTTTCATTCTCTCTCTTTGATCACTTTTCATTAACATTTTTTTCAGATGAAGTCACAGAAACTGATTTTGGTTCCCTTGAGTTAAAAGAGGACTTGATTGGAAGTCTCAGGGTTTCCAGAATGTCTGGAGGACCACACTTGGAGTCGCTGGAACCAAGACAGCCCCACAGGGCCAAGGAGCTCGAAGCCCAACTGCCATGGTCTGGAAGGGGCTGTGTCGCAGCCCCTGCCTCCTGATGTCGACACGGCCACTCGTGCTTGGGCTGATGCGCCATCTACCCGCACCCCCGTCACTACTTTCATAACAGGAATTCTAACCATTCATTTTTCACCATCCTCTTGTGAGTCTGCATCGAGGACAAGTTCCACTGGCTGATCTTGGGTCACACGCCAGGTCTGTGGCTGCCAGGAGACCAGGAGAAGGAGGCCTTGTGCAGTCTTCCCACTGCCCCCGCCCCAGGCATCCACAGCAAGCATTCCCCTCGCAGAAGCGGGGACAGCACAACCTGCAGAGGTGGTCCACCTCGGCTAGCACAGATTGTTCCCTTTAGCCTGCCTTCCAGTAAAGAGAACTGCTCCAGCTGTCCTGCTGTTACTGAGGACTTCAAAGAAAACAGTGAGAAGCACAGACTGAGAGTCTAGAGCCTAATGATGCCGATTTAAACAATGCCAGGCTTGAAAATCTAAGGGAGAAGGAGACAAAAAGTTATTCCCTTGGCTTTAGAATCTGCTGATGAAAGTTCTGAAGTACTTGATGATATTAAATGATTCTGTAAACCAGGTGAGGGGCAGACAGAAGGCTGCTAGCCTCCCTCCCTCCCTCCCCCTTCCTTCTTTTCATGTTGGCATTAATGTATGCACACGTGCATCCAATGAGCACTTATTGAGTGCCTACTATGTCTCTGTGCAAAATGCAGAGGAAACAAAGATGGAACCAAATGGAATGCCTCAGGAACTGATACAGATGACGTTGTGGGCTGTGCTTGAGGCACAGGGAAAGCTAGGAGTTGCAGTATCACTATCCCAGAGACCTCTGAGAATATTGGGTGGAGCACACGTCCCTCTGGCTGGAACATTCACTATGCAAAGTAAAGGTTCTTAGCAGCAAAGGCATCCCTGATTTTCCCCGGCAAAAAGTCACCTGACAGAGCAAGTCACCTTCCCTTTGCCACCAGTAGGGGGCGACAACACAATGGATTAAAGCGGGTCCTAGACGAAGGAAACCTACAGGAAATAATCTAACCTTGTGCAGGAACTGGAAAAGTAAAGTCTGGCAATAAAATCTTCTTTGTTGTGTGTGTGTTTTTTTTTCCTCTTGTAGAAATCAGTTTCAAAACTTTACAGTCTGTTCTCAGGGAGTAGGCCGTTATATTAGTTAGGGAGGAAGTGCACATAAAGAAATCAGGTCCAGTGTAAAATCAGTGGGATTTAGGCAAAAATAACAAGAATCTGGGGGGAGCAATAGCCTAGCAAAAATATTCCTCAGTGTTAAGGTATAATGTGTCTTTATGGACCAATTGATCAGAAGTATTTATAGGGCAACTATTGATGCCATTAGAGACTGGGTGGGAGGGGTCTTCAAAGTAGACAATCGGCCTTCAAGACAGAATCCACATTTCAAGCTGTTACGTGTATGTGTGTTTAATTTGAACACATGGCAATATATTTAAGACCTTATTCTGAAATGCACGTGATAAGGTTTGAAGAGTAACTGGTATCTTCAATCACTGCTTCTGCAATGTAGCTGTGTGTTGCTGAGTTATACAACCATGGGCATATTCAAGGACATGTACGATTGTCAGACGGGGCATGGAGTGTGGGGTTTGCAGGCGCCTGGCACCTGGTCTGCCTGTGCTGCAGGGCTACGTCAGGACGCTCATCACCCTCACTGGGAACTGTCGGGGGGACCCCAGGGACACAGTGCTGGGTTTGCCCCTGACACTGGCACCTAACCTCCATGGGAATGTGGGAAAAATTCACTTCTCTGAGTCTCAGTTTTCTTCTCAATCAAACGGAAATTGAAATAACAGTACCGACTGAGTGGGGCTGTTGTGAGGCTACTCTGTGTAATCCATCAGAAGCAGTGAGCTCACTGCCTGGGGCGTGATTAACTCTCAGCACATAATGGTGCCTCAGTTCCCTTCCCTATAAACTTTGGACAACAACGGCTTATATTTTACAGAGCTGTTGTAAGAATTATCACGGGTGAGGAACAAAGAAAGTAAATTGCTGAGTGTGATTCTTGGTACATATTGAGTATTCAAGAACTACTGTTAGTGAGTAGCAGAGATGATCACTTTGTGCCAGTGTAGTCAGGGGAGGCTTCCTGGAGGAAAGGGGCCTTGAAAATGGACAGTCTTTAGAAAGAATACAGAAGCAGTCTCCTAGCAGGAATCCAGACATGCAAACAAGGCACAGAGGAGGAATAAGAGAGGTGTGCCCAAGAGAACACAGAATCCTTAATGGAGCACCTGCCCAAGTCAGAAACTCAGCCAGATCCTTAAACTAACACTGCAGCAGCCAAAACTGTGCCTAGGCCGTGAGACCAATTACTTGAACAAGCCACGTGGGTCTCTGGGCTTCAGTTCTGCATTGCCAGGGTCAAACAGAAATAATTCCTCTTCAGGGATTCTTTCAGGGCCAACATTTTCAATCTAAAGCCAAGGTATTGCACAGCGGATGAAAATCAGTATGCAAGCACACATGTCTACCCAAGCCCAGAGGACTTGGAAATTCCTGGGCAAGCTTACACCCGGAAGCAAGGTTCCCTTCAGTCATTCATCCACTCTTCCACTGTGGTATACTTACATCCATGTGTTCATCCGTCAAATGTTTGCTAAGCACCTACTGTGTGCAAAACACTGTTCTAGATACCAGGGCTTTATTTTCAAAACCAAGATCTGATCCAGTCCTGTTTGGATACTTTCAGTGACTTCTCATTGCCAAGGGCAAACTCGTGGCCACACACACCATGCACTTTCCCACCTCCACGCTTATGTTCATTCAGTTTTTCCTCTCCAGATTGTCCCTCCTAGTGGTCTCGACTGATCTGCATGGAACGATTCACACTGTTAAGATGCCCCTTCCCCTCTGAAGCTCAGTTCCTGCCCCTGCCCCACTGGCACAATGTTCTCTCCCTTGTGCTTACGTAACACTGGGCGCCACCCTTGTAATTGCACCTGTTGCTCTCTATTTTAGCTCATTATTTGGGCAGCTTTCTCACCTAGTAGGTTTTCAATCCAGTGAAGCAGGAAGAGCGTCTTATTCATCTTTGCACCTCAGCCCCTCGCTTACTGCTTGGCAAGTGCGAGATCATTAAATATTTGATGAATGAGTTTGTTGAAGTTTTGGAAGTGGAGGAGAACCGTGATATGAATAATAGTGACAATAACAGTGACTACCTTATATCATGTACTTCTCACACGCCAGACTCCCAGCCAAGCGCTATACATCCACGATCTGTTTAGTTTTAATCTTCCCAACGTGCTGTGAGGTGGGGGCCTGGGGGACTGGGGAGGTATAACGTGTCTGCAGTCAGAGAGGCCAGGGTCAGCATCCTGGCTCCACCAGCACCTCGTGTGCTCCTACACATTGTGCCCGGCATGAGGGGGCTTGGCTAAGGGGGCTTGGCTAGGGTGCATGTGGAGTTCAAGGCCCCCTCTGCTTGCCAAAGCCAACCACTCCGCAATGCGGCTGCTGCTGACCACAGGAAGGGGACACCTTTCACAGAAGTAAAAATTGGCACTGTGGGCATGCACTGGCCTCATCTAGCTCCACCCCTTGCCAGCTGTGTGGCCTTGCACAGGTGCTTCCTCCTGCTTTTTGCCTTGACCTCCTTGTCTGGAGGATGAGGGTATCACACCACCAAGTTCACTGGATTCTTGTTGGAGTTAGTGAGCTAACGCGTGTGATGCACTCAGCAGCATCCAGTTGGTATTCACTATATGTTATTTATCAGTGGTAGGAATCATAGTAATGGATCTGTTTGCCAAAGAGGAGAATTTAGAGGGGACACAGATGGCTGAGAGTAGAAGAGGGGGGACTCCTCCACTTAGAGTTACCAAAAAGAGCCAGGAGGGAGAAGGGCTGTGAACGTGGAGTGAGTGATGTGACTTCTCCTAACCGCAAGGAAGGCAGGGAAGGGTCATCCAAGTGGGCATGGCACTGTCTTGTGCACACCCCAGTGCCTAGCACAGTGCCTGGAGGAGAGTGAGTGCCCAGTAAGCACTGTTGAATAAACACCAGGTGGAGTGCGATCTCATTTGCTCATCACCACTATTGTCTCCACCAGCGCCCCACTGGAGGTTCAAAGATGACAAGGACCTCATAGCCTACATGAGGTCAGGGATCCATTGAGCATCTCTGTACCTGCAGTTAGGCCTGAAGCAAACCTTGGCAGAGTGATGCAGACATAGATCAGGGTCTTCCGAAGACCAGCGCTGTAAGAAGTCTAGCTAATCAGCCAGCAAGTGCATGACCCAACTGCAATTTCAATCCAAAGATGAGATTCCTAGCTTATGATTGTGCTAAGCAGAGCTTTTCCAAAGCAACCCAGCCTCTTGTTAAACTAGCCAGTACCAAAACCAACAAGTCACTGACTGAGCTACCTGGCCCCTGCTGAAGGTAAATAGTTCCTAATCAAACTAACGACACAAGGTTCCACCGCTTCAATTGTTCTACAGAGAATGTTTAAAACCCAGGCCTGGGATTAATTTTCCCCAGGACCTTTAAAGGCTAGCGTGAACTCTAGTAAGGGAAGGAAAGCTGGCAACATGAGCCATAACTTCCCTAAAGGGCAAAGAAAGGGCGAATGAAGAGTTGCTTATCAGGCTGGCAAAGCCCGCCCGCAAGTAGAGCATGACGTGGAACCATGGCGGGCAGAGAATGCCAGGGTTATTTTTATAAACAACCACAGAGCTATCAACAGTGTGTGGCTGGTGCAGAGATTCCCATATTTGCAGATGATATTGCATGAGCAAGGGTGCCTGTGAATGCGCATGAGTGCCAGCAAGCCCGAGAAGGAAGGAGGAGGCAGAGGCCCAGAGTTTGTAGAACAAGTCAGTGTTTCAGACTCGCGGGAGACACAGGGCTGCGGCTCACATCTTTGACTCACTCAGCCTGGCACAGGGCAGCAGCGGCAGGCTGGGCAGCAGGGTGCCAGGTGCCAGCCAAGAGGGTAGGGGGTCCCCATGCCAGAAGCTCTGCACGGGTGACAGAAGGCTGAGAATGATGATGGCAAGGAGACGAGCATCTTCTTCCAAAGACCAGCTCAGGGCAGCCATCAGGGAACATGGACACCCCTGTCTGAACCCCCAGTCTATCTGCAGACTTGGTCATCATTCCTGACTCCTGAGATGAGGGGGAGGACTTGCCTCAGCTGCCTAACTAGGTCCTGTTGCGTGACAAAGTGACTCATTTCAAAGTAGTAGTCATGGCTCACACTTTGGTGTCTGAGTTCTGGATGCTGTACGTCCTTGGGCAGTTCAGGCAGCCTCTCTGGGCCTCAGTTTCCTCTTTTGCATGTTCATGAGGATTTAATGAGATTGTGCTTGGAGAGAGTCTAACCCACTGCTCAGAAAGTAGTGGTATTTAATACAAATGTTCCCCCTGCCTTTCCCCCAAGCCCTACTCCGTACTCTTGCAGCCAGCCTTAAGTCTTCCCTTGACATACTGGGGCCCTGGACCAGCCCATTGCATCACCTATAGCACCCACCCAGAGTGGTGTGCCCACCGACATGGGCTCCTGCTGTACTGCCCTGGTCTGTATGGTTCTCCAGCAAGTATGACAGGGGTTCCAACCACTTTCAGGCTATGATCAAGACCCAAGCTCAAAGGACTTATTCTAGGATTCTTGGGAAGAATGAACAGGCAGGGGATCAAGCCTGGGAATGCCTGGTGAACTCTGCATGGAGAACCAAACTCTGCTCCTGCATACGGGCAGTCATGGCTAGCCCCCCCCCCCCCCTCCATGTCTACATCCACTATGTCTGATTTCATGTCCAGTTCTGTGATGGGCTATTCCGTGTCACAGGCCTGGTGTGTGTGTGGGGGGCGCTAAAAGTCAGGCACAACTTGTGTGGTCGACATGGGCTGAGCTGGTGTGAGCACGAACATGTTCGTGGCCGACCAGAAGCATTCTGCATTCCTGAGTCAACTTGGGGTGGCATTTGCTGTGGTCTGGGGAACCCTTGGCTTGTGCAAGACTCCAGTTGCATGCCTGTGACAGAGCAGAATCTCTGCATCGCCTTTCTGGGTGCCCCCAGGGAGATCAGGCAGGCTGCCTTTTGGGGACCTCATCCTTCCTTCTTGAATCCATCCTTCCCCACCCACCTCACCCACTCTGCTCCACCCTCCCTGGTCTTTCTACTTGAAAGCTCTAAGCATTACTACTCAGAGCCTCTGTTCCCACTCCTCCTCCTCTGGGACCTTCCTCCTCACTTACCCGACAGCCCCTTGCTGATCACTCTTAGAAAACAGCGACCCACTTCTGCCATACTCCGTTCCTTGCTCATGGAAATTCTTCTATTGAGAACTCAGTACTAGACCTATTGCTCACTTTTTGGTAATCATCGGCTTTCTCCCCCACTGGAATGCAAGCTCTGTAAAGCCAGCAATTTGTTTTGTCCCCTGCTGTCTGCTCAGTTCCTGAAATGGCCCTCAGTGGGCCTTTAACAAATACAGAGTAGATAGATCTTGGACTTGACCTTTAATTTGATCTGTTGTCAATATTAAGTGAAGTAGGTAGGAAGTTATCATTAGCCACATTACACAGAAATAGAAACTGAAGTTCAGAGCTGAGTTGCTGAAGGTTACCCACTATTAGAGACAAGACTATAACCAGACCCTGTAGAGGGTGGTCCCAGGGCATCCATCTGGGAAAGACAAAGGGGGAATACAGATTCCCCAGTTCCACTCACCTACCTTGGAGAATCTCATGGACCACAAAAAATTCATCCTAACTGAGCAAGTATTACAGCTACAAGTATGCTTCTTCGATTGTAGTAAACACATAGATGGACAGCCTCACTGCTCTGTTACTAACATGGGATAACAGCCACCCTAACTAAGAAGGAACTGCCACTATAGGTATACAGTCTGGGTTGTGGCAGGTGTCAGCTCCTACCTGAGCTGCCTGCCCACTGCTTCTGTGCAGGGTGTTGGCTAAGTCTACTGGCTCTGCTCATTCTCTCCTCCTGTGAGTTCCTCTCCCAGCCTGCGACCCTGGCCTCCTTCAGTGGCTTCCCACGGTGATTTTCCACGTGATGTTGTGCTGGGAGCCACTCATTTTGCCTTCTGCCTTCTGCCCCTTTCCCAGGGAGCAGCAGGTTGATTTGCCTGAAGCTCTGCACTTACGTGGAGCATGGACTCCAAGCTCAGTTGATATTGCTCCTGGACTTGTCAGAAAATCAAGTTTAGGGATTGTAGGGAGAGACTATGGTTTTTTTAGTACAGACCACTAACAAACAAATTAAAAAGAATTGATAAGTGCATTAGAAACCGCTTGGGGCTGTCAGGAACTTACCCGCCACGCCCTGTGGGCTTTGAGTCAATATTTGCTTTGCAAGCCAGGAAACCATACATATTTAGCGAGGCAGTCTCCAGCTGAGGGGCACACATGCTGCCTCTGGATTTGGCACAACGTCTACCAGGAGGCGTGCACACAGGCCTGGCGCCCTGGACTCCTGAAAAGCACAGGCAATTTGGCCTGAGAGACCTGGGTTCTCATTTGAACCCTGTCCTCACCTATCGGACAGATTTGGCTTACCAGCTGCCATCTGCACCCATTGGTCCTCTGAATTGAAATGACAGGCCTGAGAGTGAATGCTGATGACTTTCTGATTTTTTTTTTGACAGATATTGTTAGATGGTGAGAGAGAGAGACAGAGAGAAAGGTCTTCCTTCTGTTGGTTCACTCCCCAAATGGTCGCTATGGCCAGAGCTACGCCGATCTGAAGTCAGGAGCCAGGTACTTCCTCCGGGTCTCCCATGCAAGTGCAGGGACCCAAGCAGTTGGGCCATCCTCCACTGCCTTCCCGGGCCACAGCAGAGAGCTGAAGAGGAGCAACCGGGACTAGAACCTGGTGCCCATATGAAATGCCGGCGCCGCAGGCAGAGGATTAACCAAGTGAGCCATGGTGCCGGCCCCGCTGATGACTTTCTGGCTAGCAAATGGCTCGAATGTGAGGGACAGCCAGGAATGGAGGCTGTGGGTGCTTAGGCTGTTTCTTCCTTCTTCTGTCTGTTCCAAGGAGCCAACTCTCTTCTTTCTGTTTTTACCCTCAATTCTAGCATCTATTTTCCCAAAAGCTTGTTACCAATGCCACACGCTTTGAGGGCTTTTGCTGTGTAGAGCCACAGGCAGTCTCAGCATGTGGGACAGAGTGGGCTTGTGGTACAGTGGTGGGCTGCGTGGCGGGATGTGGCAGAGGAGGTATGGAGAGGCTCTGGGTCTAAACCTGGCACTCAGTGGTGGGAAAGGTGTTCTCTGAACACGGTCATTCAACTGTGATTCATGGAGCCCCTTTTGAGCAGCACGCGCTAGCGAGCAAAGCTCAGCCCTGCCCTCGTGAGGGTCTGGGGTTGGAAAGGTGGTCAAGGAACCAGCCCTGTTTCCTGCTCCCATGACATGGAAAATGTCTACTATGAAAAACGAGCTGGGCTGGCATTGTGGTAATGAGGGTTAAGCCGCTGTCTGCAATGCCTGCAGCCCATATGTGCAATGGTTCAAGTCCCAGCTGCTCCACTTCCAAACCAGCTCGCTGCTAATGTACCTGGGAAAGTAGAAGAAGTGCTTGGGCCCCTACCACTACCACTACCCCCTACCACTCATGTGGGAGACCCGGATGGAATTCCTGCTCCTGGTTTCAGCCTGTCCCAGCCCCAGCCCCTGCAGCCATTTGGAGGAGTGAACCAGCAGATAGAAGATTTTCTCTCTCTCTCTCTTTTTGTAACTCTTTCAAATAAAATAAATCTTAAAAAAAACCAGCATGAATTTCCAAAAAAGTATTTGCACCTATAAACAACGTTTAAGCCCAATTTTCCAATGAACTCTTTGAAGTACCCTCAAACAGGCAGCTATGTCCACGGTAAGTGGCACCTAACCCAGGATCTGAAATTGGGGGAGTAGATGTTCTTGTGAAAAAGATCAGGGGGAGAAAGCGGTCCAGGCTGAGGGTGTAAAAGGGGGGTAATGCAGAGGCCAGGGTGGCGGTGACAACAGGGAGTGGGGACCAGAGTGCAGAGCAGGAGGGAGCAGCATGGGAGGGGAGGTGGGCGAGGACGGGGACGGAAGGGCCTGCCTAGAGCCCTGAGAGCCCTGGGAAGTGTCTGGGTCTGTGTGCAGCCGGTGGGCAGTGTCCAGAGCTGGGAGGGCCACATTCAGATTTGTATCTTAGAAAGATCACTTCCCCCTGCAGAGTGCGGCGCCCCCTCTGGACACACCAGAGAGCGGGCGCCTGGGCAAGGGGAGGAATAGTGCAGGAGCAGCTTTGCACGCCAAGAGCAAGTGCAGTGTGGGAGCCTCGGGAACAGCCCCTGCCCCTTCTCAAACCCAACTCGCTCTTTTCTCCATGTGGCCAGAGCCATCTCCAACTTGATCCCAGTAAACACCAGGGCTTTTGTCACCTGGGAACAGTGGGGCCCAACCCTTGTGAGCTCGAGAACCCCTTGGTGACGTCAGAGGCTTCAGCCCCACGTCATGGCCGTCACGCTTTTAGTATCTGTTAATTGAGAAAATACCTAAAGAACAAAGCATGCCGTGGGTGTATGTGTGCTTGCAAACTGTGCCTATGTGTGTGTGGGAGCCCCAGTCTCGCAGCCTCTGGGCATGGCTGTTGTAACATATGGATCCCCCGAAGGGTGGGGAACCACTGCATTGGAACATGTGCGTTAAGAAGCCGCGTAGACATCTGTCCCCAGAGCGCAAGCAAGCAGTGCATGGCTGCCTTCTCTGTAAACCGCGGGGTGCATAAACTCAGCTGGTTCTAATTGCACAGGGCATGCCATATTGTTGCCCGATGTAATGTCAATTTTTATTTATTTGTGTTTGTGAAAAGCAGGGCTGATTAGACCACTTAAAACTACACAGGCTAGTTACAGCCCGGCCGGCGTTAGTGATTTCAGCTGCCCTGCCTCAAGTCATCAGCGCTCCCAGCTCTCGGCCTCCCTCTGAGAATGTAAACTTGGGGCTTGGTGCTATCATGATTTCTATTTCATCCTGACTCTTATAAACTACCATATAAAAAGCAGCCGCCAAAGTTCTTGTTCTTTTTTTTTTTTTTTTTCAATTTCATTTTGAGGCTTGGAAAATCACAAAATAAAAATAGCCCTGAGAGTGGAAAGTTTGGGGGCGTTTGTTTAGCTTTCTTTGAAATGTACTTTGTGAAGGAACAAGTCAGTCATAAGATCCCTCTTTGTGGAGTGCTTTACAGTTGGCGTAATTTTTTTCAGATCCTTTTCTCCTTGTGGGTCCTCACAGAGGCCCTGTGCAAACATGGGCCTGGGCTAAGAGGACATGAGCTGGGAGCAGCAGGGTCAGTCCAGGTAAACCCTTGTCCCCAGGCCTGGCCTCCCTCTGCAATTCTCTAAATTCCCTTACGCAAGCCCACTGCTGGCCTTGACTGTTCTAAGGAAGGGCAAGCACCCGGGGCCATAGTTGGATAAATGCAGATTCCAGGATGGCCACCTGGGATTCCTCCCTGTTCAGGAACCTACTACTCAACGTGAGATTCACTTATAGGGGCTGGCGCTGTGGCGCAGTGGGCTAAAACTCTGCCTGCTGCCTGACATCCCAAAGGGCACTGGTTATAGTCCCTGCTCTTCTGCCAATCTGGCTCTGTGCTTATGGCCCCAGAAATCCATGGAAGATGGCCCAAGTGCTTGGGCCCCTGCACCTATGTGGGAGACCTGGAAGAAGCTCCTGGCTCCTGGCTTTGGATTGACCCAGCTCCAGCCGTTACAGCCATTTGGGGGAGTGAACCAGTGGATGGAAGATCTCTCTCTCTCTCTCTCTCTCTCTCTCTCTCTCCCTCTCTGTAACTCTGCCTTTCACATAAATAAATAAATAAAAATCTTTAGAGAGAGAGAGATTTACATATAGGCCCTGTGAGTCCCTCATAGGCAGGCTACGAGCTCTGGGGCAGCACGTTCACTTTTTGTCATCTCTGTGTCCGTAGCACCCAGGAAAGGCTACACCTCATGGGTGATGCTCGTGTCAATGGTTTCCATACTGGAACAATGTTGAATGAGGAGGTTCTCGCCATCCTCCTGCTTCATTCAATTTTCTGATTATGATCAGGAATCAGTAACCAATGTCCTGAGTAAGAGTTTGCTTGAAGTTTTGAGGTTATTATTTAGTTTATCATTTCCCAAATTGTGTGTTGAGGAATGCCCTGAGACATATCAATAGGCATTCCAGAAACATTCAAAGTTACGTGGTCCTACAGGTTGGGGAAATACTGATGCAAGGAGTTCAACAGACTTTCTGAAGTGCGGGTTTTCTCCAAGCAGATTCTCCTCCAGGTCTGGTTCCCTTCAAGATGTCCAAATCGGCGTGAGTTCCAGGCATGCCTCGTCATTCTCATGATTGTTTAATGAGTAACTTTCAAACACATGCACCTCCACGCATACCTGGAACTCTTTTCCCGAACGGCCCCTGGTTTGCAGGGCTCTTGCTCTCATTGTGTGGCCAGCCTCAGCAGAGGCAGAGGAGTACAAGGTCCTCTGTGTTATCACCTCCCTGCATTGCATCTTCCACGCAAGGCCAAGACCTAATGGCTGACAAAATCGCTTTGCTTTAATTTCTTCCCTTGAGTTGAAAAAGTGTTAGAGTCTCCTTTATTTAAAAAAGTCTTGGCCGGTGCTGCTAGGATAATCCTCCGCCTGCGGCACTGGCATCCCAGGGTTCTAGTCCCGGTCAGGGCACTGGATTCTGTCTCGCTTGCTCCTCTTCCAGTCCAGCTCTCTGCTGTGGCCCGGGAAGGCAGTGGAGGATGGCCCAAGTGCTTGGGCCCTGCACCCCATGGGAGACCAGGAGAAGCATCTGGCTCCTGGCTTTGGATCGGTGCAGCGCACCGGCCGTAGCGGCCATTTGGGGGGGGTGAACCAATGGAAGGAAGACCTTTGTCTCTGTCTCTCTCACTGTCTAACTCTGCCTGTCCAAAAAAAAAAAAAAAAAAAAAAAGTCTTGCCTTGCCTATGCCTCTTACTCAGGTCACGGCCTCATTTGTCCCTTCCTCTTTGACTTTAAACTTTTCTGTGACATGGAGCACATGCAGCGTCTCCACCTCTCCTGAGGCTGCCTGCATCCACGTGGAGTGAGCACACAGGGACCCAGCCTTCTTGCTCCATTCGCAATGACTCTGCGGGTCCGCCCAAGCTCCAGGGCTCCACCTGGGATTAGCTGAGACCTTGACTTCAACATGCCACTTCTCCATCTGCCCAGTTCTCTCCCTTCACTCCCATCAAGTTATTCAGTGTGAGAGGGTCCCCAGAATGGTTTCCATATGCCAATGTCCACCTCAGAATCTGCTTCCCAGGAAATCTGACCCAAGAAAGCACCTGTTTGCAGGACACTTTTGAGCTGACAATAATAACACCATCACTGGTGGGAAATGGGACACAGAGGGCTCCTGGTACAAGGTCACAGTGCAGTTGTTAATGTTTCTGCCACAGTGGACAAGAAAGATATACAAGTGTAAAGAATAAGTGGTGGGTCAGGATGGGGTAATATGGAGTTCATAGATATATTAAAGATTTCTTTATTTATTTGAAAGGCAGATTGAGAGAGAGAGAATCTTCTATCTGCTGGTTCACACCCCAAATGGCTGCAACAGCTGGGACTGGGCCAGGCCAAAGCCAGGGGCCTGAAACTCCATCTGGGTCTCGCACATGGGTGCAGGGGCCCAAGTACTTGAGCCATCCTCCTCTGCTTTTCCAGACACTTCACCAGGAAATGGAGTAGCCAGGACTCAAATCAGTGCTCCCAGGGGAAACCAGCATTGCAGGCTGCAGCTTAACCTGCTATGCCACAGTGCTGGCCCAATATGGAGCTATAAAGAGAGAGGAATTGAATGTGTGTGGCTGAGAGAAACTGTTGCTTTGGAGAAAGAAAATGAAAGGCTGAGGGTGGATATCTAGCAGCATATAAAGAGATTCTCGTCTCCTGAAGTCTGAAACAGAAAGGGTTGAGGATCAGGTTCAAGACTGAATCACAAGTGGCGAGCTTAACCCGGTGGGACGACTCCGCCAGAGTCGAGTTGTGATTGGGATGGGTTGGAAGCCTGAGACCTTGCAGGACATCTTGGGTCTCCAGATTCCCCTGAATTCTCTGTCACTGTCAAGGTCACCCACCACTCCCAGTTAAAGCTAGTTCTTCCTCCTGGCTTGTAGACAAAGCAGAAGCTTGTGCCTTGCAATATAACACATGACCTCTCCCCACTCTCCTGTATCCCCCTCTAGGCCATGAGGCCAAAAAAAAAAAAAAAAATATTACATCACAAGACATTCTAGGTGGGAAATTGCTGGGCCTGTTGCAGGAAGGTGGGAACTTTATTTCTAAAGAGCAGTAGCATCCAGCCAATGTGAACCAACAGAAGCTGGGATAATAAACACATGTGGAGAGCGCTGGATCACGGAGGGGCAGACCATGAAGTTGAGCGAGAGAAAGTCTACAGGGATGGCAGCACTGTCCCTGAGACACAAGGCTAACACACGTCCAAGCTCATGCTTAGGAGGTTGGGGAAGGCTGTGACTCACAGTGAGCGAAGCTGAAATGATATAGCTGCCATGGAAGACACTGGAAGGAGAGAGCAATTAGCTCAGAGAAGTGTGCGTACTAGAACAAACAGCTACCCAAGGCCCGAAAATCTTCCCAAATGCTGTGTTTCACAGCTGGGCTCTGAAGACACTCTACTTGCCCCAGCCATAAGGAATACGCAGACCCGAGGAAGATCACCAGAACCAAGAAGCTGTGTGATGTCTCTGCCCTGTAGATCAGAGCTGATGCTGGGAGATGGGATGGTAGGACCTCCAGAAAAGAGGACAAGTCGTAGCATTTAACTACCAGAGTGAAGCAGAGCAATGATCTTAATAAATGCCAGGACAGAAAAGCCCATTCTTCAGAATGCCAGGGAGATGGTACTGTGTCCTCAGTAGGTAGAATATGCAGGTCTGGGGACCAAGGGGTTTATGTACAAGTAGGCCCCTTCCCATCATTGCCAGTTATTCACTCTGGGGATACGTGCTTCCCCTCAACGACTCTGGGCTCTATGGTTTTGGAGGCATTAGCTCATAGGGCAGAGCATGTTTGGCCACCAGGTAATCCATCTGAGTAGTTCTTGGTACTTCTTTGCCTAGTTTTTATGGGAAACAGATGGGAGGGTATCAATCATTACCTGAGAAGGACAGGTGAGCCAGAGTTCAGATATCTCAGACATAGGAGTCTGGGGTGCCTCCCCACCCCCAGGTCAGCACACTAAAGCTGCAGTGGTCGTAGCTGAGGCTGAGGGGCCTGGGCAATGGAGGAAGGAGAGGCTGTAGTCCTTGAAACCAGGTGTTCAGGCAGCACAGTGGTTCACACTGTGGGCCTTCTTACTGTACACGTCTCTAGACAAACAGGTGCACTAGGAGTCTGAAAGGCGCCCTTTGGCGATATGTACTAAACATGTGGGTCCGAGCGGCATGCAGAGCACTGGAGTGGACGCTGTGGTGCAGCAGCCAAATTTTGGCCCTCGTCCTCAGGACCACAGCATTCATCCCCACCCACCCTACCACCACCATTACTAAGAGTGCTGGGAACTGGCAGAGAGCCGCTGAGCCATTCGCCAGCATAGCCACAGCTGAAGACAGTCGCCTTGCCCAATGGCACACACCTCTCCTGGGACAGCTGGTGAGTCATTGCTGAGGGGGAAAAGGCTCAGCCCCATTGCCCCAACTCGGAACAATGCTTCAGAGCTTCCCAAGGGGACGACGGAGGAGGCGCTGGTTACAGCTGTATCTCAGCCCGACGTCGTCCCACACCCAACCCTCTTCTTTGATTTCCCTACTCCTTTGCCCTGATCCTGAGAGTCCTCCCCATGCGCTTCCTGCATGCTGGTCTTTCCCAGAGGGAAGCGTGCTTCAGCAGCCAATCCTCAGTTTCAAAACCACAGGAAGCTCCAACTTGGACAAACAAACGACAGCTAATACAAATATGCATACACGCAACAATATACATTCGCACAAATATGGCAAAACTGCAGAAAATCAAGAGATATATAGAGGTGGAGAGAAGAAGACAAGTCAGGAAAAAAGATAGGACTTTTCCCCAACAATCAGCATTTTATCTGATGGCTGAGTTCTCTGGAGAAAATATTGAAACTAAAAATGGTGAAAGGATATTTTTTAATGTGCTGAAGTAAAACAACCTGGAATTCCAAACCTACAAAAACTATCAGTCAAAAATAAGAGCAAAATACAGAAATTTTTAGAAAAACACAAACTCAAAATTTTCCAACAAAATCAGCAACTCAGGAATCTCTAGAACATGGAGACCAAACAACATACTCATGAATGAATAGTAGGTCATTAAATAAATCAAAAGAGAAATAAAAAAATTTCTGGAAACAAGTGAAGACAACAATACAACATATCAAAACTATGGGATACAGCAAAAGCAGCGTTAAGAGGAAAGTTTACAGCAATTGGTGCCTACATTAAGAAATTAGAGAGGCACTAGTAAATGAGCTATCAGTGCATCTCAAGGATCTAGAAAAACAACAGCAAACCAGACCCAAAACTAGTAAGAGAAAAGAGATAATTAGAAAATAAATCAACAAAATTGAAACAAGGAGCACAGGCCGGTCCAGGTGCACGCGGAGCCAGGGCGTCCCTGCAGGTGAGTGTGTTATGCAGCAGCAAGAGCCTGGCCAGGGCCCGGGTCAGGGCGCAGCAGGCTGGGCCACACCATGCAAAGCCAGCATCCCACGTCCAAGTGTGGCTCCCTGCCCATGCACCTGGGAAAGCCGCAGAGTGCTTGGGCCCCTGCACCCAGGGCAGAGACCCAGAAGAAGCTCCTGGCTCCTGGCTTCAGCCTGACCCAGCCCTGGCTGTTGTGGGCATTTGGGGAGTGAACCAGTGGATAGAAGCTTTCTCTGTCTTTTGAATAAAAATAGATATGTAAATGAGAAAAAGGAAGTCCCCTCACTGGTCTGAGGTGCCAAAGGGATGCACAGAATATTAAAAAAGGGGGGGGGGGCCGGCACTGTGGCACAACTGGTTAACGCCCTGGCCTGAAGCACCGGCATCCCATATGGGTGCTGGTTCTAGTCCCGGCTGCTCCTCTTCTGATCCAGCTCTCTGCTGTGGCCTGGGAAAGCAGTAGAAGATGGCCCAAGTCCTTGGGCCCCTGTACCCACATGGGAGACCTGGAGAAGCTCCTGGCTCCTGGCTTCAGATCAGCATAGCTCTGGCCATTGCAGTCATTTGGGGAGTGAACCATTGGATGGAAGACCTCTCTCTCTTTCTTTCTCTCTCTTTCTGTAACTCTCTTTCAAATAAATAAAATAAATCTTTTCTTTTTTAAAAAAAAAAAGGAAGAAGAAAAGGGAGAAACAAGAAATTACATGTGGAGCAACAACTTTCCATCTCCCAAGCAAACAACATGAAGCCCCAGGCAGCTGACCAAACATCAGGAGGACGAAGCAGCAAGGGCACAGCCGGCCGGAGCTACCCTGCAGCCTGTGCTGGGTTGCAGGAGGCCCTGCCCGTAACCTCAGAACCTCAGGACCTTACAGTTCTGGCTACGACTGCGTCACAGGCCTCTGCTCAACGTTCAGAAGTAATTTCTGGCTTAGGCCACTGCTGATGAAAATCTGGGGTCAGGGGAGGAGCTTACAAAGGTCAAGGGGCTTCACGTGTGCCTTCCAATCCCTCTTGGAGCACGGGCGAGGCGGGGCGGGAGCAGGGCATGGACCCTCCCTCCCCTGGCACAGCTTGCCCGGTGCCTCTCTTCTAGCGAGTGGCAAGGGCCAGTGAAGTGTTTCCGTGGTCCTGTTGGCCAACGATGGCACCCACGAGGGGCTCCCTGGCACCCCCACTTTACAGCTGGCGGGTCAGAAGTGTCCTTCATTTGCAGGGTCTGCATTAACTGGGCAGGCAGTGCCAGGACTGAGCTGAACTGCTGGACACCAGGTGGTGTCTGGAGAATCAGGGCAAAACCCACACAGTTGGTGTCCAAAGTACTATGTGAGTAGAGAAACAGGGTTTTCTTTCTTAATTAAAAATTATTTAATTTGGGGCCGGGGCTGTGGCATAGCGGGTAAAGCCGCAACCTGCAGTGCCAGTATCCCATATGGGCGCCATTTTGAGACCCAGCAGCTCCACTTCCCATCCAGCTCTCTGCTGTGGCCTGGGAAAGCAGTAGAAGATGGCCCAAGTCCTTGGGCCCCTGCACCCTCATGGGAGACCCGGAAGAAGCTCCTGGCTCCTGGGTTTGGATTGGGTCAGCTCTGGACGTTGAGGCCATATGGGGAGTGAACCAGTGGATGGAAGACCCCCGCCCCCCGCCTTTCCTTCTCTCTCTGAGTAACTCTGACTTTCAAATAAATAAATAAATCTTAAAAAATTAAAAAAAATACAAAATTGAAACAAAAAATACAAAAGATTAGCAAAACGAAGAGCTGGTTTTTAGAAAAAATAAACAAAATTGATACACCATCGGCCCAACTAACCAAAAAAAGGAGAGAGAAGACCCAAATCAATAAAATTAGAGATGAAAAAGGAAATGTTACAACAGACATCACAGAAATAAAAAGATTCATCAGAAACTACTAAAAAGAGCTGTATGCCGACAAACTGGGAAACAGCAGAAATGGATAGATTCTTAGACACATACAACCTACATAAATTCAGCCATGAAGACATAGAAAACCTAAACAGACCCATTGCCAAGGCAGAAATTGAATCAGTAATAAAGGCCCTCCCAACAAAGAAAAGTCCAGGACCAGATGGCTTCACAGCTAAATTCTACCAGATTTTCAAGAAGAACTAACTCTAATTCTTCTCAAGTTATCCAAAACAATTGAAAGGGAGGGAATTCTCCCAAATTCTTTCTATGAAGCTAGCATCACCTTAATTGCTAAACCCAGAAGAGACACAACAGAGAAAGAGAACTAGGGACCAATTTCCCTGATGAACATAGATGCAAAAATCCTCAACAAAATTTTGGCCAATCAAATCCAACAACACATCAGAAAGATCATTCACCTGGACCAAGTAGGATTTATCCCTGGTATGCAGGGATGGTTCAACATTTGTAAATCAATCAATGTGATATTACAAACTGCTGATCAAAAACCATATGATTATCTCAATAGATGTAGAGAAAGTGTTTGATAAAATATAACGCCCTTTCATGATGAAACTCTAAGCAAATTGGGTATAGAAGGAACATTCCTCAGCACAATCAAGGCACTTTATGACACACCCATGGCCAGCATCCTATTGAGTAGGGAAAAGTTGTAAGCATTCCCACTGAAATTTGGAACCAGACAAGGATACCCATTCTCACCATTGCTATTCAATATAGTCCTGGAAGTTTAGCCAGAGCCATTAGTCAAGAAAAAGAAATCAAAGGGATACAAATTAGAAAGAAGAAAGTCGGCCGGCGCCGCGGCTCAATAGGCTAATCCTCCGCCTAGCGGCGCTGGCACACCAGGTTCTAGTCACAGTCAGGGCACTGGATTCTGTCCCGGTTCCCCTCTTCCAGGCCAGCTCTCTACTATGGCCCGGGAGTGCAATGGAGGATGGCCCAAGTGCTTGGGCCCTGCACCTGCATGGGAGACCAGGAGAAGTACCTGGCTCCTGCTATTGGATCAGCGTGGTGCGCCGGCTGCAGTGCGCTGGCCGCGGTGGCCATTGGAGGGTGAACCAACGGCAAAAGGAAGACCTTTCTCTCTGTCTCTCTCACTGTCCACTCTCTGCCTGTTAAAAAAAAAAGAAGAAAGTCAAACTACCCTTATTTGCAGAGGACATGATTCTACACATAGGTGTGGGGAGCAACTTGGACTAGACTAAGTTACTCGAATTAAGACTTATTCTATGCATCTGCTCTCCCACAATATGGCGCTGGGAGAGGAGGAAACAGCTTCTACACAGCTGCCTCCAGTTCAACCAATAAACAGCAAGACCTGCTCCTGATTGGAGGAGAGCAGTGTACTCGGCGTGTGGGTAGCAGAGTTGGGATTGGTGGAAGAGGACTATAAAGGAGGAGAGAGACAACATGCACCAGGAACATCTGAAGGAACACCTGTGCAGCCCCCGAGAGAGCCGGCCAGTGGTGTGCCGCTCCCCCGTGGAAGTGGGGAAAGTGGCAGGGGGAACCGCCCTTCCACGGAGGTGGAAGGGATGGTAGCCAACCCGGGAAGAACCAGCAGCAAACCCGGGGAGGGCCGAGCAGACGAAAGAACAACGCAGGGTTCTGTGTCGTTCCTCCACAAAGAGGGGGAGCGACAATAGGGGATCCAAAAGATTGCACCAAAAGACTATTGGAACTCATAGAAGAGTTTGGTAAAGTAGCAGGATGTAAAATCAATACACAGAAAACAACAACCTTTATATACACAGACAATGCCATGGCTGAGAAAGAACATCTAAAATCAATCCCATTCGCAATAGCTTCAAAAAATCAAATACCTTGGTATAATTTAACCAAGGATGTCAAAGATCTCTATGATGAGAATTACAAAACATTAAAGAAAAAAGTATAAGAAGATACAAAAAAAATGGAAAAACTTCCATGTTCATGGATTGGAAGAGTCAATATCATCAAAATGTCCAGTCTTATGAAAGCAATTTAAAGATTCAGTGTGATACCAATCAAAATAACAAAGACATTCTTCTCAGATCTAGAAAAAAAATGATGCTGAAATTCAGGTGGAAGCACAGGAGACCTCGAATAGGTAAAGCAATTTTATGTAACAAAAATAAAACCGGAAGCACCACCAATACCAGATTTTAAAATATACTACAAGGCAGTTATAATCAAAACAGCCTGGTACTGGTACAAAAACAGATGGATAGACCAATAGCACAGAATAGAAATGCCAGAAATCAATCCAAGCATCTACAACCAACTTATATTTTACCAAGGAGGTAAAACCAATTCCTTGAGCAAGGACAGTCTCTTCAACAAATAGTGCTGGGAAAACTGGAGTTACATATGCAGAAGTATGAAGCAGGACCCCTACCTTACACCTTACACCAAAATACATTCAAAACAGATTAAAGACCTAAATCTATGACCTGATACTGTCAAATTATTAGAGAACATTTGGAAAACTCTGCAAGACATTGGCATAGGCAAAGAGTTCTTGAAAAAGACCCCAGAGGCACAGGCAATCAAAGCCAAAATTAACAAATGGGATTACATCAAATTGAGAAGCTTCTGCACTGCAAAAAAAAAAAAAAACAAAAAAACAAAAAACAAAACAAAACAAAACAAAACAAACACTCAGGAAAGTGAAGAGGTAACCAACAGAATGGAAGAAATTACTTGTAAACTATGCAACTGACAAAGGATTAATAACTAGAATATATAAAGAGAACAAAAAACTCCACATCAACAAAACAAACTGTCGCTCCCCCTCTTCGTGGAGGAATGACACAGGACCCTGCGCTGTTCTTTTGTCTGCTCGGCCCTCCCCGGGTTTGCTGCTGGTTCTTCCCGGGTTGGCTACCGTCCCTTCCACCTCCGTGGAAGGGCGGTTCCCCCTGCCACTTTCCCCACTTCCGCGGGGGAGCGGCACACCACCGGCCAGCTCTCTTGGGGGCTGCTCAGGTGTTCCTTCAGATAGATGTTCCTGGTGCATGTTGTCTCTCTCCTCCTTTATAGTCCTCTTCCACCAATCCCAACTCTGCTACCCACACGCCGAGTACACTGCTCTCCTCCAATCAGGAGCAGGTCCTGCTGTTTATTGGTTGAACTGGAGGCAGCTGTGTAGAAGCTGTTTCCTCCTCTCCCAGCGCCATATTGTGGGAGAGCAGATGCATAGAATAAGTCTTAATTCGAGTAACTTAGTCTAGTCCCAGTTGCTCCCCACAGTTCCCCCTTTCTTTTTATTTTTGGCGTTGATACATGCCTGTCTTCGGTGCCCCGCAGCGCACACTCTGCTCTGCTTGCTGGAGTTGCCCACAGGTGCTTACAAGCCCTACCAATCAGGCAAACCAAATCCGGGTCCTCTCTTCGCCATGTTGTGAGGAGGTTTTTAGGCGCTGATGCGTGCCTGTGTTCGGTGCCCTGCAGTGCATGCTCTGCTCTGCTAGAACTGCCTGCAGGTGCTTACAAGCCCTACCAATCAGGCAAACCAAATCCGAGCCTTCTCATTGCCGTATTGTGGGGAGATTTATTGATGTTGATTCGTGCCTATCTTCGGTGACCTGCAGGTCATACTCTGGTCGAGCTGCCTGCTGGTGTTTATTGCCTAATCAGGCAGACCGAATCCAAGCTCTCTCATTGCCGTGTTGTGGGGAGGCCTTAATTTTCTCTATTTCTCTATCTCTGGGCATTCCTATCTCTCCTATTTTACTTCTATCTGCCAGCATTCCTATTTCTCTCATTTTACTTCTATACTTCTGTTTCTCTTATCCCCGCGGCTTCCCGGCGCCCGCCCCGAGGCTGCTTCTCGGCGCCTCGCCCCGCGGCGGCTTCCCGGCTCTGCGCCGCTTCAGCCCACGCGTCTCTCATCTGTGTGGCTTCCCGGTGCCCGCCCTGCGGCGGGTTCCCGACTCTGCGTGGCTTCCCGGCTTCGCACGCACTCCTTGGTCTCCGCACCCTTCGCGCCCGCACCATGGCCCCACGCCAGCCCCGCACTTCCTATCTACTCGCGCCCTGCGTGCTCTGTGCACGGCGGCTTCCGTGAATCACACAGCCTAGCTCACGTTTCTGCTTCTTGGTTTTCAGTCTAAGTTTCCCGGGCTAACCTGACGAAATGCAACCTAGCTTGCGTCTCCGCTCCCGGTTTGGCTTCCCGTCTTTTGCTCCCCGGGCTAATCTGACGGATTCCAACCTGGCTTACGTCTCCGCCTCTGGTTTTAGTTTTTCACCTTTTGTTCCCCGGGCTGACTTGACGAATCCCAACCTAGCTTACGTCTTCGCCTCAGCCTGCCCCCGCGGCTTCATTTTCCCTAACATTTTTCTCTACCCGGTATGTTTCCTAACTTTTCTTCCAACAATATTCCCCTCTCATTTCTCCTGGCTTCTCCCCACAGTCCGTATCCGAGTCTAAGTTTCTTCTTGCTTTCACTTTCACTTTCAATCCTAGCTTTCAATCCTAACTTCTTCCCGCTTCTTCCCTCCTAGGTTCCCTATCCAAGTCACGGCACCATTATGTCGCTCCCCCTCTTCACAGAGGAACGACACAGGACCCTGCGCTGTTCTTTTGTCTGCTCGGCCCTCCCCAGGTTTGCTGCTGGTTCTTCCCGGGTTGGCTACCGTCCCTTCCACCTCCGTGGAAGGGCAGTTCCCCCTGCCACTTTCCCCACTTCCACGGGGGAGCGGCACACCACTGGCCGGCTCTCTCGGGGGCTGCACAGGTGTTCCTTCAGATGTTCCTGGTGCATGTTGTCTCTCTCCTCCTTTATAGTCCTCTTCCACCAATCCCAACTCTGCTACCCACATGCCGAGTACGCTGCTCTCCTCCAATCAGGAGCGGGATCAGCTCCTGCAGGTTACTGGTTGAACTGGAGGTAGCTGTGTAAAAGTTGTTTTTACTCCTCTCCCAGCGCCATATTGTGGGAGAGCAGATGCATAGAATAAGTCTTAATTCGAGTAACTTAGTCTAGTCCGAGTTGCTCCCCACAACAAACAACCCAGTTAAGAAGTAGGCAAAGGACTTAAATAGACATTTTTCAAAACAGGAAATCCAAATGGCCAACAGAAACATGAAAAAAATGTTCAGGATCACTAGCTGTCAGGAAAACGCAAATCAAAACCACAATGAGATTTCACCTCACCCCAATTAGAGTGGCTTATATACAGAAATCAGCAAACAACAAATGTTGGCGAGGATGTTTGGAAAATGGTATCCTAATCCACTATTGGTGGGAATGTAAACTGGTAAAACCACTATGGAAGACAGTTTGGAGATACCTCAGAAATCTGAATATAGACCTACCATATGACCCAGCCACCCAACTCCTGGGAATTTACCCAAGCAAAATGAAATCAGCAGATAAAAGAGTTATCTGCACCCCCATGTTTATTGCAGCTCAATTCACAGTAGCTAAGACATTGAATCAACCTAAATGTCCTTCAACTGAAGACTGGATAAAGAAATTATGGGATATGTACACTATGGAATACTACACAACACACAGAAAAAGAAAAGAAATCTGGTCGTTTGCAAAAAAGTGGATGAATCTGGAAAAAATAATAGTGAAATAAGCCAGTCTCAAAGGGACAAATACCATATGTTCTCCCTGATTTGTGAGAACTAATAGAGCACCTAAAACAAAATCTGTAGAAGTTAAAGTGACACTTCAAGAAGGATGACTTGAGCTGTCCTTGCCTTGCCCTTGTCCTCAAGTGTTGAGGAACAGTTAAGTTTTTTGTTATTTTTTCTTCATACTGTTTGTTGAACTCTTTACTTACCACAGAGTTAATCATATGCATATAAAGTCAATTGAAAATAGATCTCAGAAAAAAAGAGTGGGAATAAGAGAGGGAGGAGGAAGTTTGTAACTATAAAATGGCATAGATCTACATACATTCCTACAGACTTACTTCTAAGGGTACAGTTAAAAAACTTACCATGGGACCCCAAATCCCATTAAGCTGGATATAAAAATGCCATCTTAAGTGTTAAAGTGATCATATTAAGAGTTAAAGTGATCATATAGATAGGATTAAGTGTTAAAAGGATTGTATAAACAGGATCAAGTGTTTCATAATAATAATAGATATAATTAAAAAGGAGAGAATGTTCCAACACGGCAAGCAGTCCACACAGCAGACTCCTAGAATGACAATTGCTCTAAATAGCATTCTGTCATCAGAATCAGCTCTTAAGGCATTCTTTTCTGTCTGAAATGCCCATGAGAGCATTTCAGGCATGGAAAGCTAAGACACTGTGCCAAAAAAAAAAAAATGTCCTACACGAAGGATCTCAGTGAGATCCCAGTGGAAAAAAGTGGCCATCAAAGAAGGAGGTACTTGGGGCCAGCACCGTGGCTCACTAGGTTAATCCTCTGCCTGCAGCACCAGCATTCCATATAGGTGCCGGATTCTAGTCCTGGTTGCTCCTCTTCCAGTCCAGCTCTCTGCTGTGGCCTAGGAGGGCAGTGCTTGGGCCCTGCACCCGCGTAGGAGACCAGGAAGAAGCACCTGGCTCCTGGCTTGGTGCAGCTCTGGCCGTCATTTGGGGAGTGAACCAAAGGAAGGAAGACCTTTCTCTCTGTCTCTCTCTCTCTCACTGTCTATAACTCTACCTGTCAAATAAAAATAAATAAATAAAAAACAAAGAAGGATGTACTTTTCTCTGAAGGTAGGAGAGAACTTCCACTTTGCTTATGGCCTTGTCTAAATACTGATGAAGATTTTGGATTCCAAAGGCTTCCATAGGCTTGGCCCCTCATGTCAACAGCCTCGGGTGATCAGTGACATCATACATAAGAGCATTAATTGTTAAATTAGCAACAGGAGTTACTGTGTACTTACTTCCCATGCAGGACCTCTGTCTTCAACCAGTTGCATTATGAGAATTAACTGTAAAACTTGTTCTCAGTTTTGTGTGTGCACATGTGTGTGCAAATTATTGAAATCTTTACTTAGTATGGAGTTGGTCTTCTATGTATAAAGTTAATTGAAAATGAATCTTAATGGACAATGGGATTGGGGATGGGAGAGGGAAGAGGAGGTGGGGTGAGAGTGGAGACAGGATGGTGGGTACAGTGAGAAGAATCACTGTATTCCTAAAGTTGTACTTATGAAATTTGTACTCATTACATAAAAAGTTTCTTTGGGGGAAAAAACTGTGCTAGGAAAAATTAACCAAAATTAGGTAGGTAAAGTTAAATCAATATGAAACAAAGTAGACTTTGAAGAAAAACACATTAAAAAGATAATGAGAATTCCTACATGATGCTAAGAAGTTTCATTTATCAGGAAGATAATTGAAAACTTACATTCTGTTGCACAGCTGTTGCACAGCTTCAAAGTGTTTAAGGAAAGATAGTTTGATCCATGAAGATTCATTATCGAGTGTTTCACTAGTTCAACACACTTTCTTAGTTGACAGATCAAGTACAAAGCTTAATATTGGCATAGGTGTTTAAGATGTGAACACCCCAATTCGAAAGCTCTTAGGATACTGCCTTGGCGCACCCTCTCCTTCCAGTTCTTGCCTTTACACCACATTCACTCCATCATTCTTGCTCCTGACTGTGTCATTTGTCTGTCCTTGAGTTGTGTTCTGCATTGCAGATTGTTATCTGCCTGCAGTCTGGGCAGCTACTACTACTCCCAGTTTGGCTTTCCCAATTTCTTAAAGTATTTTCCTAGCTGAAGAGAAGTCCCCACACTACAAAAGGGCTAAACTTTAATCCCTTCACCTTCCCCACACTACAAAAGGGATCAAGAGATAGGGATAGTGCCTGGGATGTGTCAGATAAGTGCTTGTAAATGTATGTAGAATAAAAACAACAATTATAAATGGAACGGAAGGGTTTTCTCCCGGCTTCTGGGCCTAAGTGCTTAGTCATACCAGATCCTAATCCTTAAATGCAAAAGGTTTTATCCATCTTTACTCTCACCACCTTACATCCTTACATATTCTAAGTTTTCTTTCTTGAGTTCCCACTTCCTACCACTTAGTGCCATTTTTTTTTTTATGAGAGAGGCAGGGGCTGGCTTTTTTAGTACAGCATGGTGAAAACGGCAGTGAGAGACAGAAACAGCCCATAATATCTACCACGTGTGCAAGTCTCCAGCTGACAGCCCTCTCAGAAAGTGAGAATTCATCTGGCAACGAATAACGGGGGCTACAAAGCTGTTCCTCCTCGTTGACCCAATAATTCTACTTCTAGGAATTTATTCCAAGGAAATAACTTTGGGGTAGGGGGAAGATTTACCTCTCTAAAGATGTTCATAACAGTTCAACTCATATGGAAGGAAAACTGGAAATAATCCAGATTCCCAGTGCTGGGAAAATGGCAGAGCAAATCATGACACTATCACAATGGAATACTCTACAACTGTTATAAATAATTGTATGCACTAAGCCATGCTTGGATATGTTCTTGTGAAGGGCCATTCAATGAATGAGACAGCACACCAGCACACTCACCATTGAATGTCTATGGGGGGTAAGACTCTCCAGATGATAGAATTATTTGGTTCTAAGGATGAGGAAGCTAAAATTCAAAATGTTAAGTGCCCTACACACAGAAGAGCTAGAATTCAGGCCAAGGTCTCTTTGATCTCAAGGCTTATATCACCCAGTACCTGTAGCTCCAAATGTGTCTAGTTTCCCAGTGAAATTAGAAAGAGAATCAAGAAGGGATGGCACTGTGGCAAGTGGGTAAAGCTGCTGCCTGCAGTGCCAGCATCCCATATGGGCACCGATTTGAGTCCCAGCTGCTCCACTTCAGATCCAGCTCTTTGCTATGACCTGGGGAAACAGTACTAGATGGTCCAAGTACTTGGTTTCCTGCACCCACATAGGAGACCTGGAAGAAGCTCCTGGCTCCTGGCTTCAGTTCGGCTCAGCTCCACCCATTGTAGCCTTTTGGGGAGTAAATCAGTGGATGGAAGACCTCTCTCTCTCCCTCTCTCTCTCTCTTTAACTCTCCCTTTCAAATAAATAAAATAAAATAAATCTTTTTTTTTTAAAAAAGAATGAGGCAGTGTTGAAGATGAAGCCCACAGTATTAGATCATCCCATTAATTTGTAAGGAGTACATTTTTCTTGTTTTTGCTCTAACTAAAGAGGACAAAAAAATCAATAGGAGAAACAATAGTCAACATCTTATACATGTCAACTGGCTCAGCTCACACAACTTTGGCTGAAACATTAAAGTGTAGAAAATTTTCCACTCAACCAGTGCCAAAACAGTTTCACCCAGATCAGCTGCAGATGAGAGCTTTCAATGTAAATTTTAAATAAGTGGAATCAAAATCCTGAAGCATTTCTTTTAAAAACTGGAATAGCGGAAGAAACATGACTTTACCAGTAAGATCCTGAAGACAAAACGCAATCAAAGCAATGGCTACCAAGAGGTGAAAGTGAACCAGTCAAAGCTAAAAGGACCAGTCAAGAGCAAAAGTCTTGGCAACAATGTTTTGAGATTTAATGGTATTTTGTTCGTTGACTTTCTGGAGGACCAAAGAACAGTAACATCTGCTTACTCAGAGAGAATTTTGAGAAAGTTAGCCAAAATTTTAGCAGAAAAATACCTGCGAAAACTGCATCACACTGTCCTTCTCAATGACAACAATGCTTCTGATCACTCCTTCCATCAAACAAGAGAAATTTGATTTAAAAAATTTTTTTTATTTTACAGGTAGAGTTGTAGACAGTGAGAGAAGGAGACAGAGAGAAAGGTCCTCCTTCCTTTGGTTCACTCCCCAAATGGCCACCACAGCCAGAGCTGCGCAGATCTGAAGCCAGGAGCCAGGTGCTTCTCCTGGTCTCCCATGTGGGTGCAGGGCCCAAGCACTTGGGCCATCCTCCACTGCCTTCCTGGGCCACAGCAGAGAGCTGGACTGGAAGAGGAGCAGCCAGGACTAGAACCCAGTGCTCATATGGGATGCCGGCGCCACAGGCAGAGGACTAACCAAGTGAGCCATGGTGCTGACCCCAGAACAAGAGAAATTTGGAAGCCAGAGCTGCAACTCAGCAGGCTAAGCTGCCACTTGTGATACCAGCATCCCATTAGAGCACTGATTCAAGTCCCAGCTGCTCTGCTCCCAGACCAACCCCAGCCGTAATGTTCATGTGGGAAGTGAACCAGCGGATGGAAGATCTCTCTCCCTCTCTGTTGCTCTGCCTTTCAAATAAATAAATAAATAACTTTTTTAAAAAAATGAAATCTGCGCAGTGAAGACACCTGCACTAATTTTCTCCTCATTGTGTATCCAAATCACCCAAGGGATGTGTTCAGCCCTCTTTCTTCTACCCCCTGCCCTGCATTGAAACTCTAAGACTATGTCTGTGGTGTTATGAGTTACTGCTCTTGGTAGAAATGGGAGTATTTATTTATTTATATTTTTTGGTTTGGAGCCAGAAACAAAGACTGAGAATCAGTGGCAAAAGTGTTGTCTTCAAAAAATCTCATTGAAAACCCAAGAGCTTGGACATGGATGGGAAGAGTGAGCACTTTCTCATTCTCAACACATTGCTGACACAGGAGGCATGGGAAAACATGGAAGCGCATGATTTTTTTGGTGGATTTTGGAATAATGGGGATTTGGATTCAATTGTAGTTGCAGGTAAGATTTTAAGCACACACTCTCCACCGCCGTATGTCCTTAAAAACACTTAGAACGGCATGCTTACCTTACTATTTACCCTAATAAAGCTGAATTTTGTGACCAAGAAAGTAACCTGGTTGTTAGGCTAAAATATCTCCACAAAAGCTAAGCATAGGAAGTATTTGAATCCTGAAGGTCTTCTGTTCTTTGGCTGATGCTTGTACTTTGATCTCTGTCTTCTCTCACTTGAAAGCAAAGTTGTAGCAGCCTTTCCGCCCCCTTCTCCCACCCCCCAGGACCAACCACCAGCACCTACAGTCACTAGCTGACTTCACCACCTTCCGCTTAATTGCTCCCGGCTGGAGAAGCAATTGGATCACATGCTTGGCTTTGCCAATGAATAGAGGACAAGAGGCTGCTTGGAACTGTTTTTTGGTCTTAAAGAAACTATAAAATCAATCCAGGCAAAGGAAAGGTAGGAGACTTCAAGCTCAAGGGCAGTAGACCCAAGGGACTCCTTGCCATCAGCACATGAGCTTCTGAACTATCTTTCTCAGCTGCTCTTCAGAGCTAGAAGCTGTTCCTTCAAAGACCTTGCAGAGGTAGCTAGATGAGGTTGGTAATGGAAGACAGTGGCAGGGGTTTGTTTGAAAGGCAGAGTTACAGAGATGATTCACTCCCCCAAGTGGCTGCAATGGGCAGAGCTGGGCTGATCCAAAACCAGGAGCAAAGAGCTTCTTCTGGGTTTCCCACAATGGCATCTTCTTTTGCTCTCCCAGCTGCATTAACAGGGAGCTAGGTAGGAAGTGGAACAGCCAGGACTCGAACCAGTGCCCATATGGGATGCCTGCACTGTAGACAATGGCTTAACCTACTACACCACAGCACTGGCTCATCTTTTTTCCCTCCTCTTCCTCTTCTTCCTTCTCCTTCTTCTTAAGATTTATTTTACCTATTTGAAAGGTGGAGGTACACAGAGAGAGGGAAAGACACATTAAGGGAGAAATCATCCATCCACTCATTTACTCCCAAATGGCCACATTGGCCTGGGCTGTACCAGGCTGAAGCCAGGAGCCTGGAACTCCATCAGTGCACTAGTGCACTCCCAGGTGCACTAGCAGGGAGCTGGATCAGAGTGGAAGAGCTGGGACTTGAACCGGTGTCCATATGGAGTGCTGGCATCACAGGCAGAGGCACCAAGATGCTGGCCCCAGACCACATCCTTCTTAACGGGCAGATGGCTGGGATTTTTTACTTTGTCATTGCAAACACAGAAGAAATAAATAACCCTATAGGTCAGGAGTTGACAGAATAATTCCGATATTAAAATCAGAACTTGCTCACAGAGCAGGACTTTAGAAGAGGTAGCCCATGCTGTACAGATCCCCCTAAGAGCCACCAGAAAATACAATTTACTTGCAGTGTGACTTTGAGCCAGTTACTTCACCTCTCTAACCTTGATCTTCTTCATCTGTGGAATGGGGGCTGGGTCAGCACTGTGGCGTAGCAGGTAAGGCCACTGCCTGCAGTGCCAGCATCCCATATGGGCGCTGGTTCAAGTTCCAGCTGCTCAACTGCTGATCCAGCTCTCTGCTGTGGCCAGGGAAAACAGTCCTTGGGCCCCTGCACCCGTGTGGGAGACCCCAAGGACGCTCCTAGCTCCTGGCTTTGGATCAGCACATTTGCGGTCCTTGTGGCCATCTGGGGAGTGAACCAGCAGATGGAAGACCTCTCTCTCTGTCTCTCTGCCTCTGCCTCTCCTTAACTCTGCCTTTCAAATAAAATAAATCTTTTTTTTTTAAAAAAAAGAAGAATGGGGCTAATTCTTCCTAGGAGGCAGAGTTGTTGTGAAGATACGATGAGTCTAACACATTAATACATCTTGCTGTGTTAACGGGAGTTACTTGAGTTACTTCTGTTGATGTTATGCATTGATCAATTGGATTCTTTCCTTCTCCTTTCTGCTTCCAATGTTTTCAATGAGAAAACAGGATAAATGTCACCAACTCAAGGCTGTGATTTTGGAGAAAAGCCCTAGGGGAGGACCTGCAGAGTTAGAGGAGGCTTCCACAGAACTGGTGTGCAGGAGCCAACAACGAACACAACCAATGAGCAGGGAGAACTTGGCTGCCTGCCCTGTTTGCCCGCCTGAACCACCATGTGCCCAGTGGGACCTGGGCTCCCTCCTCTGAGTATCCTAGGAGTGCTTCTGCTTGGCTGTGCCCACAGCGGTCTAAATCTGGAAACAGAGTCTGATCCATCAGAAGGAAGTGTTGCACGCTCTGTGTGCTCCGAGCACTTTGTGCACAGTGTAACTACAACCACGCGACACCCCATCGTACTGTAGTAACGCGCCTGTCTCTTGTTGCTCTGTGCACTCTGTGACGAGAGAGGTCGAGTCTGATTCATGCCTGCTCCCACAGGGCCTTCTCCCGTAATTGGCGGCCTGCAGGCACAGAGTAGGCACTTCTGCACTCAGGAGTTGTGAATTAGGGTTTGCGTGATGGAAACACCTCGTGCTGTCCCGCTTTCCTCGGCATCGGCCTCTGCTGTTTCTCAAATGTAAAGGAATTTAAACCAAATAGGCTTTCTTCAAAATCAGAATGGGTTAGGCTGTGTTTCAGTAAAAGCCCGCTCTAAAATCTCAGTGGCTTAACTTAACAAAAGTTTACTCTGACTCATGCAAACTCCCCTGTGGCTACGGGCAATTCTCCAGACAGCTGTTCTCCATAGACTGGCTCACGATCCCAGGCTCCGGCATCTCTGCACAAGGCAAGGCACGAGCTGGTGAAGAGTTCTCGCCCTCCCTCCCCTCGGAGCCTCTGGATCAGAGCTAGTCATGTGGCTGCACTCGACTGCAAGGCTGCTGGGAAGAGTCATTTTCCAGGTGTCCAGGGACGAGGGGAGGACTGGTGTGCAGTAAGCATGCCGAACAAGGGCTCAAGTTACAATGCAAGGCAGTGCAAATGAAAAGTGGGGAAATGGTCAAAGTTTGTCCTCCTATTGTGAGTGTATACTCTTTTATTTATTTATCCAATAAATATTTCTTGAACACCTACTAGGAGCCCAACATTGCTGTAGGCACTGGGACACAGCACAGTAGTGAATAAAAATTGTCCCTGGCTGTGGGGAGCAACCCAGACTAGACTAAGTTACTGGAATTAAGACTTATTCTATGCATCTGCTCTCCCACAATATGGCGCTGGGAGAGGAGAAAACAGCTTCTACGCAGCTGCCTCTTGCCAACTTGAGTGATGACCTCCAGGAGCTGATCCTGCTCCTGATTGGAGGAGAGCAGCATACTCGGCGTGTGGGCAGCCGAGTTGGGATTGGCGGAAGAGGACTATAAAGGAGGAGAGCGACAACATGCACTGGGGAACATCTAAGGGGAACACCTGAGGAACATCTGAGCAGCCCCCGAGAGAGCCGGCCGGCGGTGTGCCGCTCCCCTGCGGAAGTGGGGAAAGTGGCCAGGGGGAACCGCCCTTCCACGGAGGTGGAAGAGACAGTAGCCAACCCGGGAAGAACCAGCAGCAAACCCAGGGAGGGCCGAGCAGACAAAAGAACAGCGCAGGGTCCTGTGTCGTTCCTCCACGAAGAGGGGGAGCGACATAATGGTGCCGTGACTCGGATATGAAGCCTAGGCAGGGCTTAGTGTCATTCCTCCATGAAGAGGGGGAGCGACACCTGGCATCATGAGCCAGAAGAGACAAATAATAGGTAGTTTTCTAAACTCTCAAATGGTGGCATAGGCTATGATAGTAAAAGATGGTAAAAGGCTGGGGAGGGCTAGAGGAAGCTGCTACTTGGAGCTGGTGATAGAGAAAGTCCTCACTGCTAAGAGACTTCATGAAGTGAGAGAGCTGCCAATACATGGGAGTGGGAGCAGAGGCAGGACCGCGGCCAAGGGAAGACTCAGTGCCGCGGTCAATTCCTTTAGTTCATTCACTCATCAAACTTCTAAGTGCTTACCACCACTATGGCAGACATTCTCTTATAGAGTTGGTACCATATATGTGAGTAAAACCCAGACAGCAATTCCAGCAGTCCACTGTCCAACAGAGGAGAGAGACATGCAAACTGATACATGTGATGAGAAGTAAGAAATCAGAGGTAACACAAAAGCCAGAAAGTTGCAGGTTGGAGAAGAGCTAAGGAAGATGGTGGTGCACATCCACACCCTCCACGTAGCCCACAGCATTCCTCTAGTTTACCAGACGTTTACTCTGCCATTTTCTCCCTAACTCTGCCCTGAGATTGCACTCTCTCCACTTTTTAAAAACTATCTTCCCTTAGACTAGAGCAGTAAACTAGAAGTAAAATTGACACTTTGAGAAGCAATGACTTTGAATAGCCCTTGTCTCAACTGTTGAGGGACAGTTTTTTTCTCCATACTATTTGTTAAACTCTTTACTTAAAATAGAATTAATCATATGTGTATAAAGTTAATTGAAAATTGGTCTTAGTAAAAAATAAGAATGGAAATAGGAGAGGGAGGAGGAAGAGGGGTGGGAGAGTGGGTGGGAGGGCAGGTAAGGTGGGAAGAATCACCATGCTCCTAAAGTTGTAATTATGAAATATGAAGTATGTAGTCCTTTAAAAAAAAGAGCTAAGGAAGATGTTATATAAATAGTGACTTGAGAATCTAAATAGAAGTTAGGAAAACCAGGTATAAGATAAGGACACTGTACATATTATCTCTTACTATATAATAAAATATCCCATGATTGTGCTTGAAATCACATTTCATTACTTATTTTTTAAAGATTTTTATTTATTTATTTGACAGGTAGAGTTAAGGACAATGAGAGGGAGAGACAGAGAGAAACATCTTCCATCCACTGGTTCACTCTTCAAATGGCTGCAATAGCTGGAGCTGGGCTGATCCAAAGGCAGGAGCCAGGAGCTTCCTCCAGGTCTCCCATGTGGGTACAGGGGGCCAAGCACCTGGGCCATCTTCCACTGCTTTCTCTGGCAATAGCAGAGAGCTGGATCAGAAGAGGAGCAGCCAGGACTAGAACCGGCACACATGCGAGATGCTGGTGCTGCAGGTGGAGGATTAACCTACTGTGCCACAGCACTGCCCCTCATTATTGCTTATGATTCTAAGTGGTAGGGCTTTGCTGGACAGTTCTTTTGGTGTATGTGGTATGGTCACTCATGTGGTTGCATTCGGTTAATAATCTGGTGTAGGCTGAATACCCAAGATGATTTCATGTCTGTGCATGGTGCCCCACTGGGGTGGTTGGAATATTTGGGGCTCACTGGACCTCTCTGTCTCTCCATAAGGTCTCTCATTTAGTCTACCTGAACTTAATATGGTAGCTGGATCCCAAGACAGCATAGCCTCTTAAGGATTGGTCAAACCAATCCAAAAGGTAGCCCAAATTCAAGGCAGGGGCTTGGAGGGGGGGCATGGAACAGTGTGGACCTATTTGTCAAGGACTGGAAGGAATTTTTGAAGGCCATAGTTTTTACAATTGATGGCCAGTGCTAACAATATAATAGAGCAAGCTTGCGGTGTGTGCTCCCGCGCAAATTTTCCTCCATGATGTGAGCTCCTGTAGGAATCATTAATTGTGTTCACATATTCACCTGATGAGCCCAGTTTCTTTCTCAAGCAATGGGACCCGTTTGCCATCCCGATCATAAAGGAACATAGCAACCACCCAAACCGTATGTGAGGTTGTGAGGTACGCTTGGATGACTCTATAGCTCCCGTGTCTGCAGATGAACAGGGATGGGGGAAAGTGGTGGGGCTGCAGACGATGCTTTTTGTCTTATGATGATGATAAGTAGTCAATTTTAAATGCCTGAGGGATGTCAAAATGTAAAAATAATTTTACTGCCAGATGAAGATAGAAACAAGAAAGCCAGAGCACGTGAGCAGGGGTTGGGTGAAGAGCAAACATGTTAGTCTGGAGACAGAGGAATTTGGAGGGGCCCAGGAAAGGGAGCCAGAGACACAGGCATGTCAAGGGGTTCTGGAGCAAACAATTTTGATCTGAACTCAGGAAATTGTGCTTGATTTCCAGCCAGAATGAGCTCGGCACCCCCAAGCAGTGAGGCTTGGGGAAATAAGGTTAGCCGGGCCTGGAGGTGGGACAGGTTGGAGTGTAAAGGCAGCCTCAGGTGTGCAGCTCTGCCCGCTGAATTCAGTGCTTGTACCTGACCTGCTTCTGTGGGGCTTGAATCCCCAAATGTACCATAATGTGTTCAACTCTGTCTTGTGTTCTCTACTACCCAGAGCGTTGGATTTCAGGCACCCATCATTGTAAAAAAAAAAAAAAAATTACAGAACAGTTAGGACTGAGCTCAGACAGGACAGATGCAAACTAGAAGGAAACTGTGTGATTGCCTTTGGTGGTGGCGGCTGCAGGGGAATTAACTGGGCTCCACAGCAAAGAGCTAAGGATTTCCTGAGAGGTCACACACACACACACCAGGCAGTGCCTGATATTTGAATGCTAGATTTTAACCCTGACCCTTCAGCAAAGCAAAATCCTGATACAGAGACACCGTGTGAGATGTGAGACAACAATGTCTTTCCCTTCCCCCAGGCAGTAGCGATGTGTGTGTGTGTGGGTGGGTGGGAACCTGCTGGACCCGGAGTCAGGAGGGGAATTACCTGATTGTATCTGTAGTGCACAGTGGATTCCAGGGTCATCGACTTGGACTTGAAGCCAGCCCCTGCTATTTCCTGGCTGGACAACTGGCATGCCTTGGAGAAGTTTGTAAAGTGATGACAAGAAGCTAAAGATCTTCAAAGTACCCTGGGTAGTGAGTAATGTCCTCTCACATAGGCCCTGGTCGTTTTATTCATGTTTGTCAGCCAAGGACCTTCCGATGAGTGAATTTCATTCTCAGCCAAAGATTTTGAATTCCGCCACAACTTGGTGTAGCGGCTGAGTGTTCTGGACTCCCTCCCCACCAGGTAGAGAGAGTTCCTTTCGTGTTGCGGTTTCAAATCCACCTATCTCTGTGGCCAGATCGCTGTAGGCTCTGGAATTCAGGAAAGACACTTGCCCAGATAGAATAGAGAAGTGTGTTTCCTGACATCCCAACCACCATCTGGGGCTTCTTTTACGTCAATGGTCATATTGTAGATCATATTGTACCCTGTTAGAACATTCACTGTCCACTCTTTCTCAGGGCACTTCAAGGCCCTCCCCAGAAACCTAGGAATCCCAAGGAGGGTGGTGGATTAGGAGTGGGACTGAAACACCTCAGTTCATCATACAGAGTCCTTCCCTGGTGTGGCCTTTGCAAGGGTTTTCTATTGAGAGGTTTCTTCTTTTATCTTAGGATAAGGACAGTGTTGCTTAAGTCCAAAATATTTCCGCATTGCTATCTGCCTGAGTGTTGTGTGGTCTCTCTGGTGGGAGAATCTCAAGGCTTAGTTCAGATCCTCATCTAATCATTTTAGAAACACTCTCTGAAGTCCATTGAGTTCCAGTCTTGTGGCCGATCACTGTGTTCCGGGGACAAGGTGGACCTGGGAGGTGATCCCCGGCCAGCACAGCCTGAAGGTCTTTTCCAAGCCAGGCACTGCTAGATGGTGAGGATGCGGGCAGGTCTCAGCCCTGCAGGTGGTCCCCGCCTAGTGAAGGGCTCCCCCTTGAGCAAGAGCCTTTCTTGCTCTTGTTCTCCAGAGGCTGGTAGGCTGCATGCACTGTGCTGGTTTACTGTCTGTGACATGGGATGAATCATGTTCCACAATCACTCAGCACCTCCTCTGCCATATTTAGTCAAGGCAATACTAGGAGTCAAAAAACAACTGCCCCCTGCCCCCACCCCTGGTTCATGGATAAGAAACAAACAGAATAGAAGTTCATGTCTTGCTCCTGTCAAGCCCACATATGTTTCTGTCTGCTGGACTAGTGTTCTCCAGGCAAGGCTACAGGAGCCTGGAGTTTGAAGGACACGCTGCTTTCCAGCAGGTGCTGGACAAAGTGGAGAAGACACACACACTTCATAACTGCTCTGGCCCCAAAGGGACATGCTTAGCTTCTGTTCGTGTTCCACTGGTGAGAACAAATCTCAGGGTCATACCAAGCTGCAAGGAAAGAGGGCACCCCTGGCTTGACATCACTCTCCAGACTTCTCTCTCCACTCTGGAAAGGGACATGAACCTCAGTGGGACAGCTGACTGTCTCTCATGTCTGCCTTCTGTTGGCATGCTAAAACACTTTTCTTATCTGTGCACTGATTTGCCTGACTCCCTCCTTTTTGTATCTTTGCTTCGCTCATCTACAGATTCTTCTTGATATATGATGGGGTTATATCCTGTTAAACCCATCATAAATTAAAAATACCATCAGTCATAAGTGCATTTAATACACCTAATCTACTGAACAGAGTAGCTTAGCCTTGCCTACTGTAAATATGCTTAGAATGCTGACATTAGCCTATGGTTGGGAAAAATCATGTAACACAGAGTATTTTATAGGAAACTGTTGAATGTCTTGTGTAATTTATTGACTGCAGTAAGCTCTATAATAAGTACGGTTGTTTCCTCCATGATCAAAAGACTGGTTGGGAATTCTGACTCAATGTTGCTGCGCAGTCTCAGGAGAGAGACTATGGTATTGCACACTGCTAGCCCAGGAAATGATCAAAATTCAAAATTTAGAGGTGGACATTTAGCCCAACCATTAACACACCCACATCCCATATTAAAGATCCTGGATTTAAGTCCCAGCTCCAGCTCGTAACTCAACTTTTTGTGATTGCTGACCCTAGGAGGCAGCAGGTGATGGTGCTAGTAATCAGGTTCCTGCCACCCATCTGGGAGACCTGGATTGAGTTCCTGACTCCTGGTTTCACCCTGGCTCAGCTCTGGCCACTGTGAGCATCTGGGGAGTAAATCAAATGGGAGCTGTCTGTCTGTCTGTGTCTAGGTGTTTCTCTAGCTGCCTCTCAAATAGATGGATTTCTTTCTTTTTTCTTTCTTTTTTTTTTTTTTTTTTTTTTGACAGGCAGAGTTAGACAGTGAGAGAGAGAGAGACAGAGAGAAAGGTCTTCCTTTTTCTGTTGGTTCACCCCCCAAGTGGCTGCTACGGCCAGCGCGATGCGGCCAGGGCGCTGCGCTGATCTGAAGCTAGGAGCCAGGTGCTTCCTCCTGGTCTCCCATGTGGGTGCCAGGCCCAAGCACCTGGGCCATCCTCCACTGCACTCCTGGGCCACAGCAGAGTGCTTGACTGGAAGAGGAGCAACTGGGACAGAATCCGGCGCCCCAACAGGGACTAGAACTCAGGGTGCCGGCACCGCAGGCAGAGGATTAGCCTAGTGAACCATGGCGCTGGCCAAATAGATGGATTTCTAAAATCAAAGTGTGGCTTCAGCTTCCATGGTCTCAGCCATCACACACTGCAGTTGGGCAGGCGCTCCAGGCTGTGAGCGGTATCCTCCAGTCCCTGAGTGCTGGCCACCCCTTGCTCTGCCACCCACCTTCGGATGTCTGAGCATGCTACCCACACAGATGGATTACATGGGCCATAAGCTGACTGAACAGATGTTTTGGGGAATTTTTCTTTTTTCTGCAATAGTTGGGTTTATCTACGGCTGAATGGTTCAGGTGGATTGTGTACAAAGTTATGGCTGGATTTGCCTTTTTTGTGTTTGCTGACACTTCCTCCATGGCTAATTTATCAGTGACATCCCCTCAAGTGGTTCCTGTTCAAGATTCATGCACAGGAGACAAGAAATCAGGAGACAAAACAATTAAGAGGAAAACTAAAAATAATTGGTGTTTCCATGATTCAGCACCTGCTTTGTTCCTGAGATGAGCTACACTGCTTTCACAGCCAAAACCATCCATGCTCTTACAGCACCACTGTGTCTAGACTTAATTCCCTTAATATTTCATTTCCAACCTAGTTGAGGTTTGATTTATAAATATTTTAAGCGCTCTCTTCATCATCTTGCTGTGGAATGAAAAACAGAAAGTGCAAGTATGAGAAGTTTCAGGTATACATCGATCATCAATAGTAAAAACAGCAACAGCAACAGTAACAAAATCCGGCTCCTACTGATTGTGTGTTGCATCTCACAAGATGGTCTGAGCCAGTCAGTTCCCCTCATGGGCCTTCATGTTCTCACATGTGGAATAAAAGCAGAATGCTTTGTCGATATAACAAATATCCAAGAAGAGTTACTTATGAGGGAGGAAAGTTTATTTTGGCTTACGATTTTGGAGGTTCACAGTCCAAGAACGGGTGATCCCAGTGGCCCAGTGTCTGATGAGGGTGGTGGATGGTGGAATGAGGGCAGAAGAAGGAAGCATGGGAGCCAGGAAGCAACAACAAGGAGCATGCTTCTCCATGCAGCCTCTCCTTGCAAAGCCACCACAATTCAACCACGGAGGCTCTGCGCTCGAAACTTCAATCCAATCACTTCTGCTTCAGAGAGCGTACTGGGTTAAGTCTCCACTCTTTCAGCACCAGTAGCACAAGACTTTGGGAAGCCGAATCTTGTTCAAAACGTAGCAAATACCTACCAGATGGGGGAGTCAAGAGATGAAATGTGATTCACATCCTAGGGGCCTAGCACCATGCCTGACGAGAAATTCAACCTCTAGTTATGGTTAGTTGGGAGAATGATGGAAGAAACTTCTGTCAGTCATTTTCTTACTAGTTTCTGCTCATTTCTGGGGTTGTCTTTCTTGATATTAATTAGAGATGTGGGGAGGAGGACAAGGAGATGAGAGGGAAACTGGAGTTTTCTCAGCTACTCAAGAAAGTCACTGAAGGCAGGAAGTGTGCAAGAGCGTCTATGTGCAAGGCTTTCCCCTGTGTGTGCACTTGGAGGGGATGCCTGGTAAACTGACGCTGCACAGGTGAGTTGTGCTGGGTCATGGGTGAATGATTACACCGTTGCCACACAGAGGCTGGGCACTGGAGACCACAGAGACGCCATAGGCCAGAGCTGGGGTTGCCTGATTTCCCAGCATCAGACCATATTTGGTTCTCCTGGTTCCAGAGCACGAGGCAATGTTTCCAAGGTGGAAAGGCCGATGCTGGTCCTTTCCTGATTGTTGCCCAGATGACTTTGGACCTCTGCGCTGACCTCAGTCAAACTGCTTCCTGGGGCATTTGGTGCAATGTCTTTCCAACAAACCATAGGCCACTGTGGCTCAGTTTGCATTAGAGATCAGAAGACTTGATTTTGAGTCCTACATGGGCCACTATTTTAACAGGGCTGAGTGGCAGAGTTGGAAAGAGCCCAGGCTTTGAAGTTCAACTGCTCTGGCTTCGAATCCAGACTTGGCAACAAGACTTAGGCAACTTAGTAACCATGCCAAGTCTCAGTGTTCTCATCTACAAAATGGGAACAATCATCTTGCCACCCTCCCTCCCCCTCTCCTTCCCTCACAAAGCTGGAGAGTCACGGGCTCTGGAGGCAGACACCTTGGACTCAATTTTTTTAAAAATTTTTTTTAATTTGAAAGACAGAGTTCCAGAGAGGGATAGAGACAGAGAGAGAGGCCTTCCATCTGCTGGTTCACTTCCCAGGTGGCCGCAATAGCTGGAGCTGCGCCGATCCGAAGCCAGGAGCTTCTTCGGGTCTCCCACGCGGGTGCAGGGGCCCAAGGACTTGGGCCATCTTCTACTGCTTTCTCAGGCCATAGCAGAGAGCTGGATCAGAAGAGGAGCAGCCGGGACTAGAACTGGTGCCTTATATGGGACACCAGCGCTTCAGGCCAGGGCGTTAACCTGCTGCACCACAGCACTCTCCCCCGCCCGACTCATTTAACTGTGGGTGTATTAACCTTTCTGTGCCTCGATTGTCCCGCATGTAAATGGTCAATAATAACTTTCTGCCATCTACGCCCACAGCAAAGATTAGCTGAATTATTTAATATGAAAAATTTAGGTTGGGCACAAAATAACCAACCAATTGCGGTAAGTAATCCTAGCTCTTATTACTACTATTGAGAGATTTGAATGAATGCAGAGTTGTGTGACAGCCCTGAGTCACTGATCTCCGGTTTCATCAGCACAGTAATGGGCCCTTCCCTGCCCCGTCCTCAGGACACTGTTTCAGCTCTACCCCTGGTCCCTGTGCAGTCGTAGGAAATGGCAGCATCGAGGGGGCCTTGCTGACTTCCATGCTCCTATGCCTGTGGCAAAAGGGCTAGCAGGTTTTCTCCACGGCACGGCCTGTGCTCTGGTGCTTTCTCGCCACCACGCCTGAAACACATGTGCCATCAGTACAGCTCCAACAACACGCACTGAAGCATTCCCTCCCACCCCACTCTCGTGGGATTCCACTTCCCTGGAGTGGGAGGGGACTGACTCCAGGCCAGCATCATAGACCGCACAAGGGGAACTGGCGTGCTGGGGCCTCTTTTAGGGTGAGCCATCTTCTGATACCCCACACCGGGAAACTGCAGGCCATGGGGTTTGGGAAGAGAAAGACCACACCAGAGGTCGACTAATCTGCCTTTGAATCTAAGTTTCACCTTAGCCAAGTGCTGTTGACTCCTTGGCCTCCCCTTTTTGAGCTCCATTCCTTTACCCACAAATCAGGGTCACGGACATTTTCTCCATGGTGCTGCTGTGGATGAGACGGCGCAGTGTCCGGCGCATTACAAGCTTTGAAAAAATGTTAACTAAAGCCACTGAGACAGGGGTCATCAAACCCGCGTGCTAAAAAGACGTCTGTGACAAATGTCTGCAAGGTATTGGGTAAATCACCTGGATCCTCCAGATCTTCATTTTCTTCATCTGGGACGTGGGTATGGTAGCTCTATACCATGTCAGCTTAGCTAAGTGGGAATCACGTCTCTCAGTGGATTTGGGCACAAGACGACTCTGTGCTAGATTTGGAAGGTGGAAGTGATAGAGCAGCCATTTTTATGTTGCATGGTGGCAGCATGCCCCCACTGTCACTGATCTGCCGGCATAGCTTGTTGGTGTGGGGCTGCACTCAAACCCGTGCCTCCTTCTGCTCCTGCTGGAACCTTCAGCTTCTCAAGTCCTGGACTGGAGTGTGTATAGCCGCATGCAGAGGGCACGGCTTCTCCTGCAAGTCACGGAGGCCTCAGATGTGGGAGACAATGCAGGTTCCGGTTCATCTGCGTGGCTTCTGTATTTTCCATATGGATTCTAGTGGGTCCATGTGGACAATCGTTTATGTTTAGCTTTCCTTCTGGATCTCCAGGCTTGCTAAATTGTATCAACTTTGGGTCCAACGCCCAACACAGAAATGTCTCTGGCAGGCTGCACAATTGCACAAGGCCTAATTTGTATCAACCCCCCTTGTTCTGTAACAGTCATTATGAATCTACTTTTCTGCTCAGACTCTGACACCATGGGGGTAGTAGCAGCAACCTCCCAAGATTCCTTTAAGGACCCAATGAGACCATGGATGAGAAATTGCTTTGAAAAGTACCGTGTTGTGTGAGTGAGTGTGTGTGTGTGTCTTTTTCAAAAATCACATACGAAAAAATGATCCCTTAAACTCAGAAGTGTAATTCTTTCAAACATTCTAAAAGCAAAACAAAGTTGCCAATAGAATTCTTGGCTTCTCTAAGACCTGCACATTGTTTTCTTTTCCAGGCCAAACTCTTGGATGAGCTTTGACACTGTTCTCTCCAACACACCTTTTTTTTTTTTTTAACATTCCAGAATCCACTCACTTCTCACCACCTGCACCTACAGCTCCCTGGTCAGAGTTTGCAAAGGGCTCCTTCGTGGCCTCCCCGCCATTCTCACCCTGAAATGATCTGATTAAAACCCGAGCTGCACCGTCTCTTTCTCTGCTCAGAGCCCTCCAGGGGCTTCCCTTCCTTCTCAGAGGAAAAGTCAAATTCCTCTGGACGACCCAACTGGCCTGGCTCCTACAGCTTCTCTGATTTCATTTCCTGCCACCTTCCCCCTCCGTCACGCAGCACTGGCCGTACTGGCTCGCTTGCCATCTTCATACATACAGGGTGTGTGCTAGCCCTTAAAACCCTTTTCCTGTTTTCCAGGGAGAGGGAATCAGATGTTGAAATGATGACCGTCTGGTGTTACTGTTGGTTTCGATACATCTGGGGACATTGCTTGCCACCCGTGCACAAGTATTTACCAGTAAACTATATGACCTCAGACCAAAGCTGGATGCCATCCTGGAAAGTGCTTTTTACCAGAAATTAAATACAAATTGAGGTCAATGATAGTATTATGGGGAACAATGGCAACTTAGATATCAATTGCTATAGTTCACAGCACCATCTCATGTCTCTGTTGCTGGCCGGGGTTTTCAAAGTGCTTTCAAGTTTGCCATTTTCTTTCTTTCATTCTTTCTTTCTTGCTTGCTTGCTTGCTTCTTTTCTTAAGATTTATTTATTTGAAAGTCAGAGTTACAGAGAGAGACAGAGACAGAGAGAGATAGATCTTCCAACCACTGGTTCACTCCCCAAATGGGTGCAATGGTCTTGGCTGGGCCAGGCCAAAGCCAGGAGCCAGGAACTTCTTCCAGGTCTCCCATGTGCAGGCAGGGGGCCCAAGGACTTAGACCATCTTCTGCTACTTTCCAAAGCACATTAGCAGGGAGATGGATTGGAGGACTCAAAAAAGTGACTGTATGGGATGCCAGCATCACAAGTGGTAACTTTACCCATTATGCTACAACACCAACCCATGTTATTTTATTTTCTAATTTTTTTTAAATGATTCATTTATTTGAAAGACAGAATGGCACAGAGAGAAGGAAAGAAAGAGATAGAGATCAATCAATAGGTAGATAGTTCTTGCATCTTCCAGTTCATTCTTCAAATGGCCACAGTGGCTAGGACTGGGTCAGGCCAAAGCTGGGGGCCTGGAACTCAGACCAGGTCTCCATGTGGGTGGCAGGAACTCAAGTAATTGGGCCTCTGAGGAGCATTAGCAGGGAGCTGGATTAAAGCACGGAGTAGCTGGGGCTCAGACCAGGTGTTCTGATATGGGATGTGGACATCCTAAGCAGTAGCTTAACATACTGGGCCACAAGGCCTGCTGCATTCTTTTAAATTGAAAAATGATTTATCTGTTTAAATGACAGAGAGAGACCAGCCTCAGAATCAACCCTTGGGGCATTCAGATCTGGCTAAAAGGCCCATGAGAGTCTCACAGGCATGGAAAGCCACGACACGGTGGCAAAAACAATCTAAATGAAAGATCCTGGTGAACAAGACCCCAGCAGAAGGAACAGGCCATCAAGGAGGGAGGCGCCTTTCTCCGAAGGGAGGAAGGAACCTCCAATGTGATATGGCCTTGACTAAACAAGTTCAGAGTTGGTGAACTCAAGGGGCTTCCATAGCCTAGACAGCTCATGGCAAGAGCCTCGGGTGATTGCTGACATCATAAATAAGAGTGCCAATTGCTAAATCAACAACGGGAGTCACTGGGTACATGCTCCCCATGTAGGATCTCTGTCCTTAATGTGTTTTACTATGAAACTTAAAGACAACACAACTAGTCGAACAATACCCTATACCTTGTGTGGTTGTGTGAGGGCAGCCTGTTGAAATCCTTGCTTAGTGTATACTAAGTTGATCTGTATATGAAGGTAATTGAAAATGAAACTCGATGAAGGGCGGGATGAGAGAGGGAGTGGGAGAGGGGAGGGCCGTGGGAGGGAGGGAGGGAGGTTGGTGGGGGGGGGGGAGTCACAACAATACAAAAGTTGCACTTTGTAAATTCACATTTATTAAATAATAAAAAGAAAAAATAAAAATTAAAACAAACAAAAAAATGACAGAGAGAGAGAGAGAGAGAGAGCGAGTTCCTATTTGCTGGCTCACTCTCCAAACGGCCTTCAACAGCTGGGCTGGGCCAAGCCAAAGCCACATCCAGGAACTCAATCTGGGTCTCCCGTGTGGTGTAAGGGATGCAGGTACTTGAGCCACCACCTATTACCTCCCACAGTGCACACTACCAGGAAGCTGGAATCAGAGGTGAGACAAGGACTGGAACCCAGGCACTCCAGGTATGGGATGTGGGTCTCAGCAGTGCCCAGTGCCTCCCGCTCCATTATTTCACCAGCACTAGCAGTTGAGTATTGCTTCCCCCCTTTTTTACAGATAGGGAAACAGGCTCAGAGGAATTAAGAGTCATCCAGAGCCAAAGAACTAGTAGTTGCCAAGGCTACTTTCACCAATACCAGGCTCCCTTCTCTTCCTCTATACTCTAGCTAAGAACTACTCAGGGCTGGTGCTGTGGCTAGTGGATAAAGCCTCCACCTGCAGCACCAGCATCCATGTGGGTGCCGGTTTGTGTCCTGGCTGCTCCCCTTCCTATCCAGCTTCCTGCCAATGTGTCTGGGAAAGCAGGTGATGATGGCCCAAATACCTGGGCCCCTGACACCCATGTGGGAGACTGGGAAGGAGCTTCTGACTCCTGGCTTTGGATCAGTCCAGTCCAGCCATTGCAGCCATTTGGGGAGTGAACCAACAGATGAAAGATCTCTCTCTCTATCTCTCTCTGTCTTCCAAATAAATAAATAATTTTTTAAAAAAAATTGGGAGCTACTTATAAGGGCAACCTGATTTATAAGTGGAGTCAGATGGATGCAATGGAAACAGTTGTTTGTGCCATTATCTCCATCCACAATTCAAAATCCTTCCACTGT